>NW_027473343.1:1200000-1558151 GCF_050947335.1 Megachile rotundata | reverse complement strand
ATTGTATGATTGCGATTGTATGATTGTGATTGTATGATTGCGATTGTATGATTGTGATTGTATGATTGTGATTGTATGATTGTGATTGTATGATTGTATTTGGGAGATTGTATTTGGGAGATTGTATTTGGGAGATTGTAATTGTATGATTGCGATTGTATGATTGTGATTGTATGATTGCGATTGTATGATTGTGATTGTATGATTGTGATGTATGATTGTGATTGTATGATTGTGATTTCATGATTATGATTGTATGATTGTGATTGTATGATTGTGATTGTATGATTGTGATAGTATGATTGTCGTAGTATGATTGTGATTGTATGATTGTGATTGTATGATTGTGATTGTATGATTGTGATAGTATGATTGTGATTGTATGATTGTGATTGTATGATTGTGATAGTATGATTGTGGTAGTATGATTGTGATTGTATGATTGTGATTGTATGATTGTGATTGTATGATTGTATTTGGGAGATTGTATTTGGGAGATTGTATTTGGGAGATTGTATTTGGGAGATTGTAATTGTATGATTGCGATTGTATGATTGTGATTGTATGATTGCGATTGTATGATTGTGATTGTATGATTGTGATGTATGATTGTAATTGTATAATTGTGATTGTATGATTGTGATGTATGATTGTAATTGTATGATTATGATTGTATGATTGTGATTGTATGATTGTGATTGTATGATTGTATCTGGGAGGTTGTATTTGGGAGATTGTATTTGGGGGATTGTAATTGTATGATTGTGATTGTATGATTGCGATTGTATGATTGTGATTGTATGATTGTGATGTATGATTGCAATTGTATGATTATGATTGTATGATTGTGATTGTATGATTGTGATGGTATGATTGTGATTGTATGATTGTGATTGTATGATTGTGATTGTATGATTGTGATTGTATGATTGTATCTGGGAGGTTGTATTTGGGAGATTGTATTTGGGGGATAGTAATTGTATGATTGCGATTGTATGATTGTGATTGTATGATTGCGATTGTATGATTGTGATAGTATGATTGTGATGTATGATTGTAATTGTATGATTATGATTGTATGATTGTGATTGTATGATTGTGATTGTATGATTGTGATTGTATGATTGTATTTGGGAGATTGTATTTGGGAGATTGTATTTGGGAGATTGTAATTGTATGATTGCGATTGTATGATTGTGATTGTATGATTGCGATTGTATGATTGTGATTGTATGATTGTGATGTATGATTGTAATTGTATGATTATGATTGTATGATTGTGATTGTATGATTGTGATTGTATGATTGTATCTGGGAGGTTGTATTTGGGAGATTGTATTTGGGGGATAGTAATTGTATGATTGCGATTGTATGATTGTGATTGTATGATTGCGATTGTATGATTGTGATTGTATGATTGTGATGTATGATTGTAATTGTATGATTACGATTTTATGATTGTGATTGTATGATTGTGATGGTATGATTGTGATTGTATGATTGCGATCGTATGATTGTGATTGTATGATTGTGATTGTATGATTGTGATAGTATGATTGTGGTAGTATGATTGTGATTGTATGATTGTGATTGTATGATTGTGATTGTATGATTGTGATAGTATGATTGTGATTGTATGATTGTGATTGTATGATTGTAATTGGGAGATTGTATTTGGGAGATTGTATTTGGGAGATCGTATTTGGGAGATTGTAATTGTATGATTGCGATTGTATGATTGTGATTGTATGATTGCGATTGTATGATTGTGATTGTATGATTGTGATGTATGATTGTAATTGTATGATTATGATTGTATGATTGTGATTGTATGATTGTGATGGTATGAATGTGATTGTATGATTGCGATCGTATGATTGTGATTGTATGATTGTGATTGTATGACTGTGATTGTATGATTGTGATTGTATGATTGTGATTGTATGATTGTGATTGTATGATTGTGAAAGTATGATTATGATTGTATGATTGTGATTGTATGATTGAGGTTGTATGATTGTGATTGTATGCTTGCGATTGTATGAATGTGATTGTATGATTGTGATTGTATGATTGTGATTGTATGATTGTGATTGTATGATTGTGATTGTATGATTGTGATTGTATGATTGTGATTGTATGATTGTGATTGTATGATTGTGATTGTATGATTGTGATTGTATGATTGTGATTGTATGATTGTGATTGTATGATTCTGATTGTATGATTGTGATTGTATGATTGTGATTGTATGATAGTGAATGTACGATTGTGATTGTACGATTGTGATTGTATGATTGTGATTGTATGATTGTGATTGTATGATTGAATTTGGGAGATTGTATTTGGGATATTGTAATTGTATGATTGCGATTGTATGATTGTGATTACATGATTGTGATTGTATGATTGTGATTGTATGATTGTGATTGTATGATTGTGATTGTATGAGTGTGATTGTGTAATTGTCGTTGTGCGATTGAGATTGTACGATTGTGATTGTACGATTGTGATTGATTGATTGTGATTGTATGATTAAGATTGTATGATTGTGATTGCATGATTGTGATTGTATGATTGTGATTGCATGATTTTGAATGTATGATTGTGATTGTATGATTGTGATTGTATGATTGCGATTGTATGAATGCGATTGTATGATTGTGATTGCATAATTGTGGTTGTATGATTGTGATTGTATGATTGTGATTGTCTGATTGTGGTTGTATGATTGTGATTGTATGATTGAGATTGTATGATTGTGATTGTATGATTGTGATTGCATGATTTTGAATGTATGATTGTGATTGTATGATTGTGATTTTATGATTGTGATTGTATGATTGTGATTGTATGATTGCGATTGTATGATTGTGATTGTATGATTATGATTGTATTTTTGTGATTGTATGATTGTGATTGTATGATTATGATTGTATTTTTGTGATTGTATGATTGTGATTGTATGATTATGATTGTATGATTGTGATTGTATGATTGTATTTGGGAGATTGTATTTGGGAGATTGTATTTGGGAGATTGTAATTGTATGATTGCGATTGTATGATTGTGATTGTATGATTGCGATTGTATGATTGTGATTGTATGATTGTGATGTATGATTGTAATTGTATGATTATGATTCTATGATTGTGATTGTATGATTGAGATTGTATGATTGTGATTGTATGATTGCGATTGTATGATTGTGATTGTATGATTGCGATTGTATGATTGTGATTGTATGATTGTGATGTATGATTGTAATTGTATGATTATGATTGTATGATTGTGATTGTATGATTGAGATTGTATGATTGTGATTGTATGATTGCGATTGTATGATTGTGATTGTATGATTGTGATTGTATGATTGCGATTGTATGATTGTGATTGTATCATTGTGATTGTAAGATTGTGATTGTATGATTGTGATTGTATGATTGTGATTGTATGATTGTGATTGTATGATTGTGAAAGTATGATTGTGATTGTATGATTGTGATCGTATGATTTTGATTGTATGAGTGTGATTGTCTGATTGTGGTTGTGCGATTGTGATTGTACGATTGTGAATGTACGATTGTGATTGTATGATTGTGATTGTATGAATATGATTGTATGATTGTGATTGCATGATTGTGATTGTATGATTGTGATTGCATGATTTTGAATGTATGATTGTGATTGAATGATTGTGATTGTATGATTGTGATCGTATGATTGTGATTGTATGGTTGTGATTGTATGATTGCGATAGTATGATTGTGATTGTATGATTGTGATTGTATGATTGCGATTGTATGATTGTGATTGTATGATTATGATTGTATTTTTGTGATTGTATGATTGTGATTGTATGATTGTGATTGTATGATTGTGATTGTATGATTGTGATTGTATGATTGTGATTGTATGATTGTGATTGTATGATTGTGATTGTATGATTGTGATTGTATGATAGTGATTGTATGATTGTGGTTGTATGATTGTGATTGTCTGATTGTGGTTGTGCGATTGTGATTGTACGATTGTGATTGTACGATTGTGATTGTACGATTGTGATTGTATGATTGTGATTGTATGATTGTGATTGTATGATTGTGAATGTACGATTGTGATTGTATGATTGTGATTGTATGATTGTGTATGTATGATTGTGATTGTATGATTGTATTTGGGAGATTGTATTTGGGAGATTGTATTTGGGAGATTGTATTTGGGAGATTGTAATTGTATGATTGCGATTGTATGATTGTGATTGTATGATTGCGATTGTATGATTGTGATTGTATGATTGTGATGTATGATTGTAATTGTATTATTATGATTGTATGATTGTGATTGTATGATTGAGATTGTATGATTGAGATTGTATGATTGTGATTGTATGCTTTCGACTGTATGATCGTGATTGTATGATTGTGATTGTATGATTGTGATTGTATGATTGTGATTGCATGATTATGATTGTATGATTGTGATTGTATGATTGTGATTGTATGATTGTGATTGTATGATTGTGATTGTATGATTGTGATTGTATGATTGTGATTGTATGATTGTGATAGTATGATTGTGATTGATGATTGTGATGTATGATTGTAATTGTATGATTATGATTGTATGATTGTGATTGTGTGATTGTGATTGTATGATTGTATTTGGGAGATTGTATTTGGGATATTGTAATTGTATGATTGCGATTGTATGATTATGATTGTATGATTGTGAGTGTATGATTGTGATTGTATGATTGTATTTGGGAGATTGTATTTGGGATATTGTAATTGTATGATTGCGATTGTATGATTGCGATTGTATGATTGTGATTGTATGATTGTGTATGTATGATTGTGATTGTATGATTGTATTTGGGAGATTGTATTTGGGATATTGTAATTGTATGATTGCGATTGTATGATTGTGATTGTATGATTGCGATTGTATGAATGCGATTGTATGATTGTGATTGCATAATTGCGGTTGTATGATTGTGATTGTATGATTGTGATTGTCTGATTGTGGTTGTATGATTGTGATTGTATGATTGAGATTGTATGATTGTGATTGTATGATTGCGATTGTATGATTGCGATTGTATGATTGTGATTGTATCATTGTGATTGTATGATTGTGATTGTATGATTGTGATTGTATGATTGTGAAAGTATGATTGTGATTATATGATTATGATTGTATGATTGTGGTTGTGCGATTGTGATTGTACGATTGTGATTGTACGATTGTGATTGTATGATTGTGATTGCATGATTATGATTGTATGATTGTGATTGCATGATTGTGATTGTATGAATGTGATTGCATGATTTTGAATGTATGATTGTGATTGTATGATTGTGATTGTATGATTGTGATTGTATGATTGTGATTGCATGATTGTGATAGTATGATTGTGATTGTATGATTGTGACTGTATGATTGTGATTGTATGATTATGATTGTATGATTGTGATTGTATGATTGTATTTGGGTGATTGTATTTGGAAGATTGTATTTGGGAGATTGTAATTGTATGATTGTGATTGTATGATTGCGATTGTATGATTGCGATTGTATGATTGTGATTGTATGATTGTGATTGTATCATTGTGATTGTATGATTGTGATTGTATGATTGTGATTGTGTGATTGTGATTGTATGATTGTGATTGTATGATTGTGATTGTATGATTGTGATTGTATGATTGTATTTGGGAGATGGTATTTGGGATATTGTAATTGTATGATTGCGATTGTATGATTGTGGTTGTATGATTGTGACGTATGATTGTAATTGTATGATTATGATTGTATGATTGTCATTGTATGATTGAGATTGTATGACTGCGATTATATGCTTGCGATTGTATGAATGTGATTGTATGATTGTGATTGGATGATTGTGATTGTATGATTGTGATTGTATGATTGTGATTGTATGATTGTGATTGTATGATTGTGATTGTATGATTGTGATTGTATGATTGTGATTGTATGATTGTGATTGTATGATTGTGATTGTATGATTGTAATAGTACGATTGTGATTGTATGACTGTGATTGTATGACTGTGATTGTATGATTGTGATTGTATGATTGTGATTGTATGATTGTGATTGTATGATTGTGATTGTATGATTGTGATTGTATGATTGTGATTGTATGATTGTGATTGTATGATTGTGATTGTATGATTGTGATTGTATGATTGTGATTGTATGATTGTGATTGCATGATTGTGATTGTATGAATGTGATTGCATGATTTTGAATGTATGATTGTGATTGTATGATTGTGATTGTATGATTGTGATTGTATGATTGTGATTGCATGATTGTGATAGTATGATTGTGATTGTATGATTGTGACTGTATGATTGTGATTGTATGATTATGATTGTATGATTGTGATTGTATGATTGTATTTGGGTGATTGTATTTGGAAGATTGTATTTGGGAGATTGTAATTGTATGATTGTGATTGTATGATTGCGATTGTATGATTGCGATTGTATGATTGTGATTGTATGATTGTGATTGTATCATTGTGATTGTATGATTGTGATTGTATGATTGTGATTGTGTGATTGTGATTGTATGATTGTGATTGTATGATTGTGATTGTATGATTGTGATTGTATGATTGTATTTGGGAGATGGTATTTGGGATATTGTAATTGTATGATTGCGATTGTATGATTGTGGTTGTATGATTGTGACGTATGATTGTAATTGTATGATTATGATTGTATGATTGTCATTGTATGATTGAGATTGTATGATTGCGATTATATGCTTGCGATTGTATGAATGTGATTGTATGATTGTGATTGGATGATTGTGATTGTATGATTGTGATTGTATGATTGTGATTGTATGATTGTGATTGTATGATTGTGATTGTATGATTGTGATTGTATGATTGTGATTGTATGATTGTGATTGTATGATTGTGATTGTATGATTGTAATAGTACGATTGTGATTGTATGACTGTGATTGTATGACTGTGATTGTATGATTGTGATTGTATGATTGTGATTGTATGATTGTGATTGTATGATTGTGATTGTATGATTGTGATTGTATGATTGTGATTGTATGATTGTGATTGTATGATTGTGATTGTATGATTGTGATTGTATGATTGTGATTCTATGATTGTGATTGCATGATTGTGATTGTATGATTGTGATAGTATGATTGTGATTGTATGATTGTGATTGTATGATTGTATTTGGGAGATTGTATTTGCGAGATTGTATTTGGGAGATTGTATTTGGGAGATTGTAATTGTATGATTGCGATTGTATGATTGTGATTGTATGATTGCGATTGTATGATTGTGATTGTATGATTGTGATGTATGATTGTAATTGTATTATTATGATTGTATGATTGTGATTGTATGATTGAGATTGTATGATTGAGATTGTATGATTGTGATTGTATGATTGTGATTGTATGATTGTGATTGTATGATTGTGATTGTATGATTGTGACTGTATGATTGTGATTGTATGATTGTGATAGTATGATTGTGATTGTATGATTGTGATGTATGATTGTAATTGTATGATTATGATTGTATGATTGTGATTGTGTGATTGTGATTGTATGATTGTATTTGGGAGATTGTATTTGGGATATTGTAATTGTATGATTGCGATTGTATGATTGTGATTGTATGATTGTGATTGTATGATTGTGATTGTATGATTGTGATTGTATGATTGTGATTGTATGATTGTATTTGGGAGATTGTATTTGGGAGATTGTAATTGTATGATTGCGATTGTATGATTGTGATTGTATGATTGCGATTGTATGATTGTGATTGTATGATTGTGATGTATGATTGTAATTGTATGATTACGATTCTATGATTGTGATTGTATGATTGAGATTGTATGATTGTGATTGTATGATTGCGATTGTATGATTGTGATTGTATGATTGCGATTGTATGATTGTGATTGTATGATTGTGATGTATGATTGTAATTGTATGATTATGATTGTATGATTGTGATTGTATGATTGAGATTGTATGATTGTGATTGTATGATTGCGATTGTATGATTGTGATTGTATGATTGTGATTGTATGATTGCGATTGTATGATTGTGATTGTATCATTGTGATTGTATGATTGTGATTGTATGATTGTGATTGTATGATTGTGATTGTATGATTGTGATTGTATGATTGTGAAAGTATGATTGTGAAAGTATGATTGTGATTGTATGATTGTGATTGTATGATTGTGATTGTATGATTGTGATTGTATGAGTGTGATTGTCTGATTGTGGTTGTGCGATTGTGATTGTACGATTGTGAATGTACGATTGTGATTGTATGATTGTGATTGTATGAATATGATTGTATGATTGTGATTGCATGATTGTGATTGTATGATTGTGATTGCATGATTTTGAATGTATGATTGTGATTGAATGATTGTGATTGTATGATTGTGATCGTATGATTGTGATTGTATGATTGTGATTGTATGATTGCGATAGTATGATTGTGATTGTATGATTGTGAGTGCATGATTGTGATGTATGATTGTAATTGTATGATTATGATTGTATGATTGTGATTGTATGATTGAGATTGTATGATTGTGATTGTATGCTTGCGATTGTATGATTGTGATTGTATGATTGTGATTGTATGATTGCGATAGTATGATTGTGATTGTATGATTGTGATTGTATGATTGTGATGTATGATTGTAATTGTATGATTATGATTGTATGATTGTGATTGTATCATTAAGATTGTATGATTGTGATTGTATGCTTGCGATTGTATGATTGTGATTGTATGATTGTGATTGTACGATTGTATTTGGGAGATTGTATTTGGGATATTGTAATTGTATGATTGCGATTGTATGATTGTGATTGTATGATTGTGATGTATGATTGTAATTGTATGATTATGATTGTATGATTGTGATTGTATGATTGTGATTGTATGATTGAGATTGTATGATTGTGATTGTATGCTTGCGATTGTATGATTGTGATTGTATGCTTTCGACTGTATGATCGTGATTGTATGATTGTGATTGTATGATTGTGATTGTATGATTGTGATTGTATGATTGTGATTGCATGATTATTATTGTATGATTGTGATTGTATGATTGTGATTGTATGATTGTGATTGTATGATTGTGATTGTATGATTGTGATTGTATGATTGTGATAGTATGATTGTGATTGATGATTGTGATGTATGATTGTAATTGTATGATTATGATTGTATGATTGTCATTGTGTGATTGTGATTGTATGATTGTATTTGGGAGATTGTATTTAGGATATTGTAATTGTATGATTGCGATCGTATGATTGTGATTGTATGATTATGATTGTATGATTGTGATTGTATGATTGCGGTTGTATGATTGTGATTGTATGATTAAGTTTGTATTTTTGTGATTTTATGATTGTGATTGTATGATTGTGATTTTATGATTGTGTTTGTATGATTGCGATTGTATGAATGCGATTGTATGATTGTGATTGCATAATTGTGATTGTATGATTGTGATTGTATGATTGTGATTGTCTGATTGTGGTTGTATGATTGTGATTGTATGATTGAGATTGTATGATTGTGATTGTATGATTGCGATTGTATGATTGCGATTGTATGATTGTGATTGTATGATTGTGATTGTATGAATGTCATTGTATGATTGTGATTGTATGATTGTGATTGTATGATTGTGATTGTATGATTGTATTTGGGAGATTGTAATTGTATGATTGCGATTGTATGATTGTGATTGTATGATTGCGATTGTATGATTGTGATTGTATGATTGTGATGTATGATTGTAATTGTATGATTATGATTCTATGATTGTGATTGTATGATTGAGATTGTATGATTGTGATTGTATGATTGCGATTGTATGATTGTGATTGTATGATTGCGATTGTATGATTGTGATTGTATGATTGTGATGTATGATTGTAATTGTATGATTATGATTGTATGATTGTGATTGTATGATTGAGATTGTATGATTGTGATTGTATGATTGCGATTGTATGATTGTGATTGTATGATTGTGATTGTATGATTGCGATTGTATGATTGTGATTGTATCATTGTGATTGTATGATTGTGATTGTATGATTGTGATTGTATGATTGTGATTGTATGATTGTGAAAGTATGATTGTGATTGTATGATTGTGATTGCATGATTGTGATTGTATGATTGTGATTGCATGATTTTGAATGTATGATTGTGATTGAATGATTGTGATTGTATGATTGTGATCGTATGATTGTGATTGTATGGTTGTGATTGTATGATTGCGATAGTATGATTGTGATTGTATGATTGTGATTGTATGATTGTAATTGTATGATTATGATTGTATGATTGTGATTGTATGATTGAGATTGTATGATTGTGATTGTATGCATGCGATTGTATGATTGTGATTGCATAATTGTGATTGTATGATTGCGATAGTATGATTGTGATTGTATGATTGTGATTGTATGATTGTGATGTATGATTGTAATTGTATGATTATGATTGTATGATTGTGATTGTATGATTGTGAATGTACGATTGTGATTGTACGATTGTGATTGTATGATTGTGATTGTATGATTGCGATTATATGAATGCGATTGTATGATTGTGATTGCATAATTGTGGTTGTATGATTGTGATTGTATGATTGTGATTGTCTGATTGTGGTTGTATGATTGTGATTGTATGATTGAGATTGTATGATTGTGATTGTGTGATTGCGATTGTATGATTGCGATTGTATGATTGTGATTGTATGATTGTGATTTTATGATTGTGATTGTATGATTGTGATTGTATGATTGTGATTGTATGATTGTGATTGTATGATTGTGAAAGTATGATTGTGATTATATGATTATGATTGTATGATTGTGGTTGTGCGATTGTGATTGTACGATTGTGATTGTACGATTGTGATTGTATGATTGTGATTGCATGATTATGATTGTATGATTGTGATTGCATGATTGTGATTGTATGATTGTGATTGCATGATTTTGAATGTATGATTGTGATTGTATGATTGTGATTGTATGATTGTGATTGTATGATTGTGATTGCATAATTGTGGTTGTATGATTGTGATTGTATGATTGTGATTGTCTGATTGTGGTTGTATGATTGTGATTGTATGATTGAGATTGTATGATTGTGATTGCATGATTGCGATTGTATGATTGCGATTGTATGATTGTGATTGTATGATTGTGATTGTATCATTGTGATTGTATGATTGTGATTGTATGATTGTGATTGTATGATTGTGAAAGTATGATTGTGATTATATGATTATGATTGTATGATTGTGGTTGTGCGATTGTGATTGTACGATTGTGATTGTACGATTGTGATTGTATGATTGTGATTGCATGATTATGATTGTATGATTGTGATTGCATGATTGTGATTGTATGAATGTGATTGCATGATTTTGAATGTATGATTGTGATTGTATGATTGTGATTGTATGATTGTGATTGTATGATTGTGATTGTATGATTGTGTATGTATGATTGTGATTGTATGATTGTATTTGGGAGATTGTATTTGGGATATTGTAATTGTATGATTGCGATTGTATGATTGTGATTGTATGATTGCGATTGTATGAATGCGATTGTATGATTGTGATTGCATAATTGTGGTTGTATGATTGTGATTGTATGATTGTGATTGTCTGATTGTGGTTGTATGATTGTGATTGTATGATTGAGATTGTATGATTGTGATTGTATGATTGCGATTGTATGATTGCGATTGTATGATTGTGATTGTATGATTGTGATTGTATCATTGTGATTGTATGATTGTGATTGTATGATTGTGATTGTATGATTGTGAAAGTATGATTGTGATTATATGATTATGATTGTATGATTGTGGTTGTGCGATTGTGATTGTACGATTGTGATTGTACGATTGTGATTGTATGATTGTGATTGCATGATTATGATTGTATGATTGTGATTGCATGATTGTGATTGTATGAATGTGATTGCATGATTTTGAATGTATGATTGTGATTGTATGATTGTGATTGTATGATTGTGATTGTATGATTGTGATTGCATGATTGTGATAGTATGATTGTGATTGTATGATTGTGACTGTATGATTGTGATTGTATGATTATGATTGTATGATTGTGATTGTATGATTGTATTTGGGTGATTGTATTTGGAAGATTGTATTTGGGAGATTGTAATTGTATGATTGTGATTGTATGATTGCGATTGTATGATTGCGATTGTATGATTGTGATTGTATGATTGTGATTGTATCATTGTGATTGTATGATTGTGATTGTATGATTGTGATTGTGTGATTGTGATTGTATGATTGTGATTGTATGATTGTGATTGTATGATTGTGATTGTATGATTGTATTTGGGAGATGGTATTTGGGATATTGTAATTGTATGATTGCGATTGTATGATTGTGGTTGTATGATTGTGATGTATGATTGTAATTGTATGATTATGATTGTATGATTGTCATTGTATGATTGAGATTGTATGATTGTGATTATATGCTTGGGATTGTATGAATGTGATTGTATGATTGTGATTGGATGATTGTGATTGTATGATTGTGATTGTATGATTGTGATTGTATGGTTGTGATTGTATGATTGTGATTGTATGATTGTGATTGTATGATTGTGATTGTATGATTGTGATTGTATGATTGTAATAGTACGATTGTGATTGTATGACTGTGATTGTATGACTGTGATTGTATGATTGTGATTGTATGATTGTGATTGTATGATTGTGATTGTATGATTGTGATTGTATGATTGTGATTGTATGATTGTGATTGTATGATTGTGATTGTATGATTGTGATACTATGATTGTGATTGCATGATTGTGATTGTATGATTGTGATAGTATGATTGTGATTGTATGATTGTGATTGTATGATTGTGATTGTATGATTGCGATTGTATGATTGTGATTGTATCATTGTGATTGTATGATTGTGATTGTATGATTGTGATTGTATGATTGTGATTGTATGATTGTGAAAGTATGATTGTGAAAGTATGATTGTGATTGTATGATTGTGATTGTATGATTGTGATTGTATGATTGTGATTGTATGAGTGTGATTGTCTGATTGTGGTTGTGCGATTGTGATTGTACGATTGTGAATGTACGATTGTGATTGTATGATTGTGATTGTATGAATATGATTGTATGATTGTGATTGCATGATTGTGATTGTATGATTGTGATTGCATGATTTTGAATGTAAGATTGTGATTGAATGATTGTGATTGTATGATTGCGATTGTATGATTGTGATTGTATGATTGCGATTGTATGATTGTGATTGTATGATTGTGATGTATGATTGTAATTGTATGATTATGATTGTATGATTGTGATTGTATGATTGAGATTGTATGATTGTGATTGTATGATTGCGATTGTATGATTGTGATTGTATGATTGTGATTGTATGATTGCGATTGTATGATTGTGATTGTATCATTGTGATTGTATGATTGTGATTGTATGATTGTGATTGTATGATTGTGATTGTATGATTGTGAAAGTATGATTGTGATTGTATGATTGTGATTGCATGATTGTGATTGTATGATTGTGATTGCATGATTTTGAATGTATGATTGTGATTGAATGATTGTGATTGTATGATTGTGATCGTATGATTGTGATTGTATGGTTGTGATTGTATGATTGCGATAGTATGATTGTGATTGTATGATTGTGATTGTATGATTGTAATTGTATGATTATGATTGTATGATTGTGATTGTATGATTGAGATTGTATGATTGTGATTGTATGCATGCGATTGTATGATTGTGATTGCATAATTGTGATTGTATGATTGCGATAGTATGATTGTGATTGTATGATTGTGATTGTATGATTGTGATGTATGATTGTAATTGTATGATTATGATTGTATGATTGTGATTGTATGATTGTGAATGTACGATTGTGATTGTACGATTGTGATTGTATGATTGTGATTGTATGATTGCGATTATATGAATGCGATTGTATGATTGTGATTGCATAATTGTGGTTGTATGATTGTGATTGTATGATTGTGATTGTCTGATTGTGGTTGTATGATTGTGATTGTATGATTGAGATTGTATGATTGTGATTGTGTGATTGCGATTGTATGATTGCGATTGTATGATTGTGATTGTATGATTGTGATTTTATGATTGTGATTGTATGATTGTGATTGTATGATTGTGATTGTATGATTGTGATTGTATGATTGTGAAAGTATGATTGTGATTATATGATTATGATTGTATGATTGTGGTTGTGCGATTGTGATTGTACGATTGTGATTGTACGATTGTGATTGTATGATTGTGATTGCATGATTATGATTGTATGATTGTGATTGCATGATTGTGATTGTATGATTGTGATTGCATGATTTTGAATGTATGATTGTGATTGTATGATTGTGATTGTATGATTGTGATTGTATGATTGTGATTGCATAATTGTGGTTGTATGATTGTGATTGTATGATTGTGATTGTCTGATTGTGGTTGTATGATTGTGATTGTATGATTGAGATTGTATGATTGTGATTGCATGATTGCGATTGTATGATTGCGATTGTATGATTGTGATTGTATGATTGTGATTGTATCATTGTGATTGTATGATTGTGATTGTATGATTGTGATTGTATGATTGTGAAAGTATGATTGTGATTATATGATTATGATTGTATGATTGTGGTTGTGCGATTGTGATTGTACGATTGTGATTGTACGATTGTGATTGTATGATTGTGATTGCATGATTATGATTGTATGATTGTGATTGCATGATTGTGATTGTATGAATGTGATTGCATGATTTTGAATGTATGATTGTGATTGTATGATTGTGATTGTATGATTGTGATTGTATGATTGTGTATGTATGATTGTGATTGTATGATTGTATTTGGGAGATTGTATTTGGGATATTGTAATTGTATGATTGCGATTGTATGATTGTGATTGTATGATTGCGATTGTATGAATGCGATTGTATGATTGTGATTGCATAATTGTGGTTGTATGATTGTGATTGTATGATTGTGATTGTCTGATTGTGGTTGTATGATTGTGATTGTATGATTGAGATTGTATGATTGTGATTGTATGATTGCGATTGTATGATTGCGATTGTATGATTGTGATTGTATGATTGTGATTGTATCATTGTGATTGTATGATTGTGATTGTATGATTGTGATTGTATGATTGTGAAAGTATGATTGTGATTATATGATTATGATTGTATGATTGTGGTTGTGCGATTGTGATTGTACGATTGTGATTGTACGATTGTGATTGTATGATTGTGATTGCATGATTATGATTGTATGATTGTGATTGCATGATTGTGATTGTATGAATGTGATTGCATGATTTTGAATGTATGATTGTGATTGTATGATTGTGATTGTATGATTGTGATTGTATGATTGTGATTGCATGATTGTGATAGTATGATTGTGATTGTATGATTGTGACTGTATGATTGTGATTGTATGATTATGATTGTATGATTGTGATTGTATGATTGTATTTGGGTGATTGTATTTGGAAGATTGTATTTGGGAGATTGTAATTGTATGATTGTGATTGTATGATTGCGATTGTATGATTGCGATTGTATGATTGTGATTGTATGATTGTGATTGTATCATTGTGATTGTATGATTGTGATTGTATGATTGTGATTGTGTGATTGTGATTGTATGATTGTGATTGTATGATTGTGATTGTATGATTGTGATTGTATGATTGTATTTGGGAGATGGTATTTGGGATATTGTAATTGTATGATTGCGATTGTATGATTGTGGTTGTATGATTGTGATGTATGATTGTAATTGTATGATTATGATTGTATGATTGTCATTGTATGATTGAGATTGTATGATTGTGATTATATGCTTGCGATTGTATGAATGTGATTGTATGATTGTGATTGGATGATTGTGATTGTATGATTGTGATTGTATGATTGTGATTGTATGGTTGTGATTGTATGATTGTGATTGTATGATTGTGATTGTATGATTGTGATTGTATGATTGTGATTGTATGATTGTAATAGTACGATTGTGATTGTATGACTGTGATTGTATGACTGTGATTGTATGATTGTGATTGTATGATTGTGATTGTATGATTGTGATTGTATGATTGTGATTGTATGATTGTGATTGTATGATTGTGATTGTATGATTGTGATTGTATGATTGTGATACTATGATTGTGATTTCATGATTGTGATTGTATGATTGTGATAGTATGATTGTGATTGTATGATTGTGATTGTATGATTGTGATTGTATGATTGCGATTGTATGATTGTGATTGTATCATTGTGATTGTATGATTGTGATTGTATGATTGTGATTGTATGATTGTGATTGTATGATTGTGAAAGTATGATTGTGAAAGTATGATTGTGATTGTATGATTGTGATTGTATGATTGTGATTGTATGATTGTGATTGTATGAGTGTGATTGTCTGATTGTGGTTGTGCGATTGTGATTGTACGATTGTGAATGTACGATTGTGATTGTATGATTGTGATTGTATGAATATGATTGTATGATTGTGATTGCATGATTGTGATTGTATGATTGTGATTGCATGATTTTGAATGTAAGATTGTGATTGAATGATTGTGATTGTATGATTGTGATCGTATGATTGTGATTGTATGATTGTGATTGTATGATTGCGATAGTATGATTGTGATTGTATGATTGTGAGTGTATGATTGTGATGTATGATTGTAATTGTATGATTATGATTGTATGATTGTGATTGTATGATTGAGATTGTATGATTGTGATTGTACGCTTGCGATTGTATGATTGTGATTGTATGATTGTGATTGTATGATTGCGATTGTATGAATGCGATTGTATGATTGTGATTGCATAATTGTGATTGTATGATTGTGATTGTATGATTGTGATTGTATGAATATGATTGTATGATTGTGATTGCATGATTGTGATTGTATGATTGTGATTGCATGATTTTGAATGTATGATTGTGATTGAATGATTGTGATTGTATGATTGTGATTGTATGATTGTAATTGTATGATTATGATTGTATGATTGTGATTGTATGATTGAGATTGTATGATTGTGATTGTATGCTTGCGATTGTATGATTGTGATTGTATGATTGTGATTGTATGATTGCGATAGTATGATTGTGATTGTATGATTGTGATTGTATGATTGTGATGTATGATTGTAATTGTATGATTATGATTGTATGATTGTGATTGTATGATTGTGAATGTACGATTGTGATTGTACGATTGTGATTGTATGATTGTGATTGTATGATTGTGATTGTATGATTGAATTTGGGAGATTGTATTTGGGATATTGTAATTGTATGATTGCGATTGTATGATTGTGATTACATGATTGTGATTGTATGATTGTGATTGTATGATTGTATTTGGGAGATGGTATTTGGGATATTGTAATTGTATGATTGCGATTGTATGATTGTGGTTGTATGATTGTGACGTATGATTGTAATTGTATGATTATGATTGTATGATTGTCATTGTATGATTGAGATTGTATGACTGCGATTATATGCTTGCGATTGTATGAATGTGATTGTATGATTGTGATTGGATGATTGTGATTGTATGATTGTGATTGTATGATTGTGATTGTATGATTGTGATTGTATGATTGTGATTGTATGATTGTGATTGTATGATTGTGATTGTATGATTGTGATTGTATGATTGTGATTGTATGATTGTAATAGTACGATTGTGATTGTATGACTGTGATTGTATGACTGTGATTGTATGATTGTGATTGTATGATTGTGATTGTATCATTGTGATTGTATGATTGTGATTGTATGATTGTGATTGTATGATTGTGATTGTATGATTGTGATTGTATGATTGTGATTGTATGATTGTGATTGTATGATTGTGATTGTATGATTGTGATTGCATGATTGTGATTGTATGAATGTGATTGCATGATTTTGAATGTATGATTGTGATTGTATGATTGTGATTGTATGATTGTGATTGTATGATTGTGATTGCATGATTGTGATAGTATGATTGTGATTGTATGATTGTGACTGTATGATTGTGATTGTATGATTATGATTGTATGATTGTGATTGTATGATTGTATTTGGGTGATTGTATTTGGAAGATTGTATTTGGGAGATTGTAATTGTATGATTGTGATTGTATGATTGCGATTGTATGATTGCGATTGTATGATTGTGATTGTATGATTGTGATTGTATCATTGTGATTGTATGATTGTGATTGTATGATTGTGATTGTGTGATTGTGATTGTATGATTGTGATTGTATGATTGTGATTGTATGATTGTGATTGTATGATTGTATTTGGGAGATGGTATTTGGGATATTGTAATTGTATGATTGCGATTGTATGATTGTGGTTGTATGATTGTGACGTATGATTGTAATTGTATGATTATGATTGTATGATTGTCATTGTATGATTGAGATTGTATGATTGCGATTATATGCTTGCGATTGTATGAATGTGATTGTATGATTGTGATTGGATGATTGTGATTGTATGATTGGGATTGTATGATTGTGATTGTATGATTGTGATTGTATGATTGTGATTGTATGATTGTGATTGTATGATTGTGATTGTATGATTGTGATTGTATGATTGTGATTGTATGATTGTAATAGTACGATTGTGATTGTATGACTGTGATTGTATGACTGTGATTGTATGATTGTGATTGTATGATTGTGATTGTATGATTGTGATTGTATGATTGTGATTGTATGATTGTGATTGTATGATTGTGATTGTATGATTGTGATTGTATGATTGTGATTGTATGATTGTGATTGTATGATTGTGATTCTATGATTGTGATTGCATGATTGTGATTGTATGATTGTGATAGTATGATTGTGATTGTATGATTGTGATTGTATGATTGTATTTGGGAGATTGTATTTGCGAGATTGTATTTGGGAGATTGTATTTGGGAGATTGTAATTGTATGATTGCGATTGTATGATTGTGATTGTATGATTGCGATTGTATGATTGTGATTGTATGATTGTGATGTATGATTGTAATTGTATTATTATGATTGTATGATTGTGATTGTATGATTGAGATTGTATGATTGAGATTGTATGATTGTGATTGTATGATTGTGGTTGTATGATTGTGATTGTATGATTGTGATTGTATGATTGTGACTGTATGATTGTGATTGTATGATTGTGATAGTATGATTGTGATTGTATGATTGTGATGTATGATTGTAATTGTATGATTATGATTGTATGATTGTGATTGTGTGATTGTGATTGTATGATTGTATTTGGGAGATTGTATTTGGGATATTGTAATTGTATGATTGCGATTGTATGATTGTGATTGTATGATTGTGATTGTATGATTGTGATTGTATGATTGTGATTGTATGATTGTGATTGTATGATTGTATTTGGGAGATTGTATTTGGGAGATTGTAATTGTATGATTGCGATTGTATGATTGTGATTGTATGATTGCGATTGTATGATTGTGATTGTATGATTGTGATGTATGATTGTAATTGTATGATTACGATTCTATGATTGTGATTGTATGATTGAGATTGTATGATTGTGATTGTATGATTGCGATTGTATGATTGTGATTGTATGATTGCGATTGTATGATTGTGATTGTATGATTGTGATGTATGATTGTAATTGTATGATTATGATTGTATGATTGTGATTGTATGATTGAGATTGTATGATTGTGATTGTATGATTGCGATTGTATGATTGTGATTGTATGATTGTGATTGTATGATTGCGATTGTATGATTGTGATTGTATCATTGTGATTGTATGATTGTGATTGTATGATTGTGATTGTATGATTGTGATTGTATGATTGTGATTGTATGATTGTGAAAGTATGATTGTGAAAGTATGATTGTGATTGTATGATTGTGATTGTATGATTGTGATTGTATGATTGTGATTGTATGAGTGTGATTGTCTGATTGTGGTTGTGCGATTGTGATTGTACGATTGTGAATGTACGACTGTGATTGTATGATTGTGATTGTATGAATATGATTGTATGATTGTGATTGCATGATTGTGATTGTATGATTGTGATTGCATGATTTTGAATGTATGATTGTGATTGAATGATTGTGATTGTATGATTGTGATCGTATGATTGTGATTGTATGATTGTGATTGTATGATTGCGATAGTATGATTGTGATTGTATGATTGTGAGTGCATGATTGTGATGTATGATTGTAATTGTATGATTATGATTGTATGATTGTGATTGTATGATTGAGATTGTATGATTGTGATTGTATGCTTGCGATTGTATGATTGTGATTGTATGATTGTGATTGTATGATTGCGATAGTATGATTGTGATTGTATGATTGTGATTGTATGATTGTGATGTATGATTGTAATTGTATGATTATGATTGTATGATTGTGATTGTATCATTAAGATTGTATGATTGTGATTGTATGCTTGCGATTGTATGATTGTGATTGTATGATTGTGATTGTACGATTGTATTTGGGAGATTGTATTTGGGATATTGTAATTGTATGATTGCGATTGTATGATTGTGATTGTATGATTGTGATGTATGATTGTAATTGTATGATTATGATTGTATGATTGTGATTGTATGATTGTGATTGTATGATTGAGATTGTATGATTGTGATTGTATGCTTGCGATTGTATGATTGTGATTGTATGCTTTCGACTGTATGATCGTGATTGTATGATTGTGATTGTATGATTGTGATTGTATGATTGTGATTGTATGATTGTGATTGCATGATTATTATTGTATGATTGTGATTGTATGATTGTGATTGTATGATTGTGATTGTATGATTGTGATTGTATGATTGTGATAGTATGATTGTGATTGATGATTGTGATGTATGATTGTAATTGTATGATTATGATTGTATGATTGTCATTGTGTGATTGTGATTGTATGATTGTATTTGGGAGATTGTATTTAGGATATTGTAATTGTATGATTGCGATCGTATGATTGTGATTGTATGATTATGATTGTATGATTGTGATTGTATGATTGCGGTTGTATGATTGTGATTGTATGATTAAGTTTGTATTTTTGTGATTTTATGATTGTGATTGTATGATTGTGATTTTATGATTGTGATTGTATGATTGCGATTGTATGAATGCGATTGTATGATTGTGATTGCATAATTGTGATTGTATGATTGTGATTGTATGATTGTGATTGTCTGATTGTGGTTGTATGATTGTGATTGTATGATTGAGATTGTATGATTGTGATTGTATGATTGCGATTGTATGATTGCGATTGTATGATTGTGATTGTATGATTGTGATTGTATGAATGTCATTGTATGATTGTGATTGTATGATTGTGATTGTATGATTGTGATTGTATGATTGTATTTGGGAGATTGTAATTGTATGATTGCGATTGTATGATTGTGATTGTATGATTGCGATTGTATGATTGTGATTGTATGATTGTGATGTATGATTGTAATTGTATGATTATGATTCTATGATTGTGATTGTATGATTGAGATTGTATGATTGTGATTGTATGATTGCGATTGTATGATTGTGATTGTATGATTGCGATTGTATGATTGTGATTGTATGATTGTGATGTATGATTGTAATTGTATGATTATGATTGTATGATTGTGATTGTATGATTGAGATTGTATGATTGTGATTGTATGATTGCGATTGTATGATTGTGATTGTATGATTGTGATTTTATGATTGTGATTGTATGATTGCGGTTGTATGATTGTGATTGTATGATTAAGTTTGTATTTTTGTGATTTTATGATTGTGATTGTATGATTGCGATTGTATGATTGTGATTGTATGATTGTGATTGTATGATTGCGATTGTATGATTGTGATTGTATCATTGTGATTGTATGATTGTGATTGTATGATTGTGATTGTATGATTGTGATTGTATGATTGTGAAAGTATGATTGTGATTGTATGATTGTGATTGCATGATTGTGATTGTATGATTGTGATTGCATGATTTTGAATGTATGATTGTGATTGAATGATTGTGATTGTATGATTGTGATCGTATGATTGTGATTGTATGGTTGTGATTGTATGATTGCGATAGTATGATTGTGATTGTATGATTGTGATTGTATGATTGTAATTGTATGATTATGATTGTATGATTGTGATTGTATGATTGAGATTGTATGATTGTGATTGTATGCATGCGATTGTATGATTGTGATTGCATAATTGTGATTGTATGATTGCGATAGTATGATTGTGATTGTATGATTGTGATTGTATGATTGTGATGTATGATTGTAATTGTATGATTATGATTGTATGATTGTGATTGTATGATTGTGAATGTACGATTGTGATTGTACGATTGTGATTGTATGATTGTGATTGTATGATTGCGATTATATGAATGCGATTGTATGATTGTGATTGCATAATTGTGGTTGTATGATTGTGATTGTATGATTGTGATTGTCTGATTGTGGTTGTATGATTGTGATTGTATGATTGAGATTGTATGATTGTGATTGTGTGATTGCGATTGTATGATTGCGATTGTATGATTGTGATTGTATGATTGTGATTTTATGATTGTGATTGTATGATTGTGATTGTATGATTGTGATTGTATGATTGTGATTGTATGATTGTGAAAGTATGATTGTGATTATATGATTATGATTGTATGATTGTGGTTGTGCGATTGTGATTGTACGATTGTGATTGTACGATTGTGATTGTATGATTGTGATTGCATGATTATGATTGTATGATTGTGATTGCATGATTGTGATTGTATGATTGTGATTGCATGATTTTGAATGTATGATTGTGATTGTATGATTGTGATTGTATGATTGTGATTGTATGATTGTGATTGCATAATTGTGGTTGTATGATTGTGATTGTATGATTGTGATTGTCTGATTGTGGTTGTATGATTGTGATTGTATGATTGAGATTGTATGATTGTGATTGCATGATTGCGATTGTATGATTGCGATTGTATGATTGTGATTGTATGATTGTGATTGTATCATTGTGATTGTATGATTGTGATTGTATGATTGTGATTGTATGATTGTGAAAGTATGATTGTGATTATATGATTATGATTGTATGATTGTGGTTGTGCGATTGTGATTGTACGATTGTGATTGTACGATTGTGATTGTATGATTGTGATTGCATGATTATGATTGTATGATTGTGATTGCATGATTGTGATTGTATGAATGTGATTGCATGATTTTGAATGTATGATTGTGATTGTATGATTGTGATTGTATGATTGTGATTGTATGATTGTGTATGTATGATTGTGATTGTATGATTGTATTTGGGAGATTGTATTTGGGATATTGTAATTGTATGATTGCGATTGTATGATTGTGATTGTATGATTGCGATTGTATGAATGCGATTGTATGATTGTGATTGCATAATTGTGGTTGTATGATTGTGATTGTATGATTGTGATTGTCTGATTGTGGTTGTATGATTGTGATTGTATGATTGAGATTGTATGATTGTGATTGTATGATTGCGATTGTATGATTGCGATTGTATGATTGTGATTGTATGATTGTGATTGTATCATTGTGATTGTATGATTGTGATTGTATGATTGTGATTGTATGATTGTGAAAGTATGATTGTGATTATATGATTATGATTGTATGATTGTGGTTGTGCGATTGTGATTGTACGATTGTGATTGTACGATTGTGATTGTATGATTGTGATTGCATGATTATGATTGTATGATTGTGATTGCATGATTGTGATTGTATGAATGTGATTGCATGATTTTGAATGTATGATTGTGATTGTATGATTGTGATTGTATGATTGTGATTGTATGATTGTGATTGCATGATTGTGATAGTATGATTGTGATTGTATGATTGTGACTGTATGATTGTGATTGTATGATTATGATTATATGATTGTGATTGTATGATTGTATTTGGGTGATTGTATTTGGAAGATTGTATTTGGGAGATTGTAATTGTATGATTGTGATTGTATGATTGCGATTGTATGATTGCGATTGTATGATTGTGATTGTATGATTGTGATTGTATCATTGTGATTGTATGATTGTGATTGTATGATTGTGATTGTGTGATTGTGATTGTATGATTGTGATTGTATGATTGTGATTGTATGATTGTGATTGTATGATTGTATTTGGGAGATGGTATTTGGGATATTGTAATTGTATGATTGCGATTGTATGATTGTGGTTGTATGATTGTGATGTATGATTGTAATTGTATGATTATGATTGTATGATTGTCATTGTATGATTGAGATTGTATGATTGTGATTATATGCTTGCGATTGTATGAATGTGATTGTATGATTGTGATTGGATGATTGTGATTGTATGATTGTGATTGTATGATTGTGATTGTATGGTTGTGATTGTATGATTGTGATTGTATGATTGTGATTGTATGATTGTGATTGTATGATTGTGATTGTATGATTGTAATAGTACGATTGTGATTGTATGACTGTGATTGTATGACTGTGATTGTATGATTGTGATTGTATGATTGTGATTGTATGATTGTGATTGTATGATTGTGATTGTATGATTGTGATTGTATGATTGTGATTGTATGATTGTGATTGTATGATTGTGATACTATGATTGTGATTGCATGATTGTGATTGTATGATTGTGATAGTATGATTGTGATTGTATGATTGTGATTGTATGATTGTGATTGTATGATTGCGATTGTATGATTGTGATTGTATCATTGTGATTGTATGATTGTGATTGTATGATTGTGATTGTATGATTGTGATTGTATGATTGTGAAAGTATGATTGTGAAAGTATGATTGTGATTGTATGATTGTGATTGTATGATTGTGATTGTATGATTGTGATTGTATGAGTGTGATTGTCTGATTGTGGTTGTGCGATTGTGATTGTACGATTGTGAATGTACGATTGTGATTGTATGATTGTGATTGTATGAATATGATTGTATGATTGTGATTGCATGATTGTGATTGTATGATTGTGATTGCATGATTTTGAATGTAAGATTGTGATTGAATGATTGTGATTGTATGATTGTGATCGTATGATTGTGATTGTATGATTGTGATTGTATGATTGCGATAGTATGATTGTGATTGTATGATTGTGAGTGTATGATTGTGATGTATGATTGTAATTGTATGATTATGATTGTATGATTGTGATTGTATGATTGAGATTGTATGATTGTGATTGTACGCTTGCGATTGTATGATTGTGATTGTATGATTGTGATTGTATGATTGCGATTGTATGAATGCGATTGTATGATTGTGATTGCATAATTGTGATTGTATGATTGTGATTGTATGATTGTGATTGTATGAATATGATTGTATGATTGTGATTGCATGATTGTGATTGTATGATTGTGATTGCATGATTTTGAATGTATGATTGTGATTGAATGATTGTGATTGTATGATTGTGATTGTATGATTGTAATTGTATGATTATGATTGTATGATTGTGATTGTATGATTGAGATTGTATGATTGTGATTGTATGCTTGCGATTGTATGATTGTGATTGTATGATTGTGATTGTATGATTGCGATAGTATGATTGTGATTGTATGATTGTGATTGTATGATTGTGATGTATGATTGTAATTGTATGATTATGATTGTATGATTGTGATTGTATGATTGTGAATGTACGATTGTGATTGTACGATTGTGATTGTATGATTGTGATTGTATGATTGTGATTGTATGATTGAATTTGGGAGATTGTATTTGGGATATTGTAATTGTATGATTGCGATTGTATGATTGTGATTACATGATTGTGATTGTATGATTGTGATTGTATGATTGTGATTGTATGAGTGTGATTGTGTAATTGTGGTTGTGCGATTGAGATTGTACGATTGTGATTGTACGATTGTGATTGAATGATTGTGATTGTATGATTAAGATTGTATGATTGTGATTGTATGATTGTGATTGTATGAGTGTGATTGTGTCATTGTGGTTGTGCGATTGAGATTGTACGATTGTGATTGTACGATTGTGATTGAATGATTGTGATTGTATGATTGTGATTGTATGATTGTGATTGTATGAGTGTGATTGTCTGATTGTGGTTGTGCGATTGTGATTGTGCGATTGTGATTGTACGATTGTTATTGAATGATTGTGATTGTATGATTCTGATTGTATGATTGTGATTGCATGATTGTGATTGTATGATTGTGATTGCATGATTTTGAATGTATGATTGTGATTGTATGATTGTGATTGTATGATTGTGATTGTATGATTGCGATTGTATGATTGCGATTGTATGATTGTGATTGTATGATTATGATTGTATTTTTGTGATTGTATGATTGTGATTGTATGATTGTGATTGTATGATTGTGATTGTATGATTGTGATTGTATGATTGTGATTGTATGATTGTGATTGTATGATTGTGATTGTATGATTGTGATTGTATGATTGTGATTGTATGATTGTGATTGTATGATTGTGATTGTATGATTGTGATTGTATGATTGTGATTGTATGATTGTGATTGTATGATTGTGATTGTATGATTGTGATTGTATGATTGTGATTGTATGATTGTGATTGTCTGATTGTGGTTGTGCGATTGTGATTGTACGATTGTGATTGTACGATTGTGATTGTACGATTGTGATTGTACGATTGTGATTGTACGATTGTGATTGTACGATTGTGATTGTATGATTGTGATTGTATGATTGTGATTGTATGATTGTGAATGTACGATTGTGATTGTATGATTGTGATTGTATGATTGTGATAGTACGATTGTGATTGTATGACTGTGATTGTATGACTGTGATTTTATGATTGTGATTATATGATTGTGAAAGTATGATTGTGATTGTATGATTGTGATTGTATGATTATGATTGTATGATTGTGATTGTATGATTGTGATTGTATGATTGTGTATGTATGATTGTGATTGTATGATTGTATTTGGGAGATTGTATTTGGGAGATTGTATTTGGGAGATTGTATTTGGGAGATTGTAATTGTATGATTGCGATTGTATGATTGTGATTGTATGATTGCGATTGTATGATTGTGATTGTATGATTGTGATGTATGATTGTAATTGTATTATTATGATTGTATGATTGTGATTGTATGATTGAGATTGTATGATTGAGATTGTATTATTGTGATTGTATGCTTTCGTCTGTATGATCGTGATTGTATGATTGTGATTGTATGATTGTGATTGTGTGATTGTGATTGCATGATTATGATTGTATGATTGTGATTGTATGATTGTGATTGTATGATTGTGATTGTATGATTGTGATTGTATGATTGTGATAGTATGATTGTGATTGATGATTGTGATGTATGATTGTAATTGTATGATTATGATTGTATGATTGTGATTGTGTGATTGTGATTGTATGATTGTATTTGGGAGATTGTATTTGGGATATTGTAATTGTATGATTGCGATTGTATGATTATGATTGTATGATTGTGATTGTATGATTGTGATTGTATGATTGTATTTGGGAGATTGTATTTGGGATATTGTAATTGTATGATTGCGATTGTATGATTGCGATTGTATGATTGTGATTGTATGATTGTGTATGTATGATTGTGATTGTATGATTGTATTTGGGAGATTGTATTTGGGATATTGTAATTGTATGATTGCGATTGTATGATTGTGATTGTATGATTGCGATTGTATGAATGCGATTGTATGATTGCGATTGTATGATTGTGATTGTATGATTGTGATTGTATCATTGTGATTGTATGATTGTGATTGTATGATTGTGAAAGTATGATTGTGATTGTATGATTGTGATTGCATGATTGTGATTGTATGATTGTGATTGCATGATTTTGAATGTATGATTGTGATTGAATGATTGTGATTGTATGATTGTGATCGTATGATTGTGATTGTATGGTTGTGATTGTATGATTGCGATAGTATGATTGTGATTGTATGATTGTGATTGTATGATTGTAATTGTATGATTATGATTGTATGATTGTGATTGTATGATTGAGATTGTATGATTGTGATTGTATGCATGCGATTGTATGATTGTGATTGCATAATTGTGATTGTATGATTGCGATAGTATGATTGTGATTGTATGATTGTGATTGTATGATTGTGATGTATGATTGTAATTGTATGATTATGATTGTATGATTGTGATTGTATGATTGTGAATGTACGATTGTGATTGTACGATTGTGATTGTATGATTGTGATTGTATGATTGCGATTATATGAATGCGATTGTATGATTGTGATTGCATAATTGTGGTTGTATGATTGTGATTGTATGATTGTGATTGTCTGATTGTGGTTGTATGATTGTGATTGTATGATTGAGATTGTATGATTGTGATTGTGTGATTGCGATTGTATGATTGCGATTGTATGATTGTGATTGTATGATTGTGATTTTATGATTGTGATTGTATGATTGTGATTGTATGATTGTGATTGTATGATTGTGATTGTATGATTGTGAAAGTATGATTGTGATTATATGATTATGATTGTATGATTGTGGTTGTGCGATTGTGATTGTACGATTGTGATTGTACGATTGTGATTGTATGATTGTGATTGCATGATTATGATTGTATGATTGTGATTGCATGATTGTGATTGTATGATTGTGATTGCATGATTTTGAATGTATGATTGTGATTGTATGATTGTGATTGTATGATTGTGATTGTATGATTGTGATTGCATAATTGTGGTTGTATGATTGTGATTGTATGATTGTGATTGTCTGATTGTGGTTGTATGATTGTGATTGTATGATTGAGATTGTATGATTGTGATTGCATGATTGCGATTGTATGATTGCGATTGTATGATTGTGATTGTATGATTGTGATTGTATCATTGTGATTGTATGATTGTGATTGTATGATTGTGATTGTATGATTGTGAAAGTATGATTGTGATTATATGATTATGATTGTATGATTGTGGTTGTGCGATTGTGATTGTACGATTGTGATTGTACGATTGTGATTGTATGATTGTGATTGCATGATTATGATTGTATGATTGTGATTGCATGATTGTGATTGTATGAATGTGATTGCATGATTTTGAATGTATGATTGTGATTGTATGATTGTGATTGTATGATTGTGATTGTATGATTGTGTATGTATGATTGTGTATGTATGATTGTGATTGTATGATTGTATTTGGGAGATTGTATTTGGGATATTGTAATTGTATGATTGCGATTGTATGATTGTGATTGTATGATTGCGATTGTATGAATGCGATTGTATGATTGTGATTGCATAATTGTGGTTGTATGATTGTGATTGTATGATTGTGATTGTCTGATTGTGGTTGTATGATTGTGATTGTATGATTGAGATTGTATGATTGTGATTGTATGATTGCGATTGTATGATTGCGATTGTATGATTGTGATTGTATGATTGTGATTGTATCATTGTGATTGTATGATTGTGATTGTATGATTGTGATTGTATGATTGTGAAAGTATGATTGTGATTATATGATTATGATTGTATGATTGTGGTTGTGCGATTGTGATTGTACGATTGTGATTGTACGATTGTGATTGTATGATTGTGATTGCATGATTATGATTGTATGATTGTGATTGCATGATTGTGATTGTATGAATGTGATTGCATGATTTTGAATGTATGATTGTGATTGTATGATTGTGATTGTATGATTGTGATTGTATGATTGTGATTGCATGATTGTGATAGTATGATTGTGATTGTATGATTGTGACTGTATGATTGTGATTGTATGATTATGATTGTATGATTGTGATTGTATGATTGTATTTGGGTGATTGTATTTGGAAGATTGTATTTGGGAGATTGTAATTGTATGATTGTGATTGTATGATTGCGATTGTATGATTGCGATTGTATGATTGTGATTGTATGATTGTGATTGTATCATTGTGATTGTATGATTGTGATTGTATGATTGTGATTGTGTGATTGTGATTGTATGATTGTGATTGTATGATTGTGATTGTATGATTGTGATTGTATGATTGTATTTGGGAGATGGTATTTGGGATATTGTAATTGTATGATTGCGATTGTATGATTGTGGTTGTATGATTGTGATGTATGATTGTAATTGTATGATTATGATTGTATGATTGTCATTGTATGATTGAGATTGTATGATTGTGATTATATGCTTGCGATTGTATGAATGTGATTGTATGATTGTGATTGGATGATTGTGATTGTATGATTGTGATTGTATGATTGTGATTGTATGGTTGTGATTGTATGATTGTGATTGTATGATTGTGATTGTATGATTGTGATTGTATGATTGTGATTGTATGATTGTAATAGTACGATTGTGATTGTATGACTGTGATTGTATGACTGTGATTGTATGATTGTGATTGTATGATTGTGATTGTATGATTGTGATTGTATGATTGTGATTGTATGATTGTGATTGTATGATTGTGATTGTATGATTGTGATTGTATGATTGTGATACTATGATTGTGATTGCATGATTGTGATTGTATGATTGTGATAGTATGATTGTGATTGTATGATTGTGATTGTATGATTGTGATTGTATGATTGCGATTGTATGATTGTGATTGTATCATTGTGATTGTATGATTGTGATTGTATGATTGTGATTGTATGATTGTGATTGTATGATTGTGAAAGTATGATTGTGAAAGTATGATTGTGATTGTATGATTGTGATTGTATGATTGTGATTGTATGATTGTGATTGTATGAGTGTGATTGTCTGATTGTGGTTGTGCGATTGTGATTGTACGATTGTGAATGTACGATTGTGATTGTATGATTGTGATTGTATGAATATGATTGTATGATTGTGATTGCATGATTGTGATTGTATGATTGTGATTGCATGATTTTGAATGTAAGATTGTGATTGAATGATTGTGATTGTATGATTGTGATCGTATGATTGTGATTGTATGATTGTGATTGTATGATTGCGATAGTATGATTGTGATTGTATGATTGTGAGTGTATGATTGTGATGTATGATTGTAATTGTATGATTATGATTGTATGATTGTGATTGTATGATTGAGATTGTATGATTGTGATTGTACGCTTGCGATTGTATGATTGTGATTGTATGATTGTGATTGTATGATTGCGATTGTATGAATGCGATTGTATGATTGTGATTGCATAATTGTGATTGTATGATTGTGATTGTATGATTGTGATTGTATGAATATGATTGTATGATTGTGATTGCATGATTGTGATTGTATGATTGTGATTGCATGATTTTGAATGTATGATTGTGATTGAATGATTGTGATTGTATGATTGTGATTGTATGATTGTAATTGTATGATTATGATTGTATGATTGTGATTGTATGATTGAGATTGTATGATTGTGATTGTATGCTTGCGATTGTATGATTGTGATTGTATGATTGTGATTGTATGATTGCGATAGTATGATTGTGATTGTATGATTGTGATTGTATGATTGTGATGTATGATTGTAATTGTATGATTATGATTGTATGATTGTGATTGTATGATTGTGAATGTACGATTGTGATTGTACGATTGTGATTGTATGATTGTGATTGTATGATTGTGATTGTATGATTGAATTTGGGAGATTGTATTTGGGATATTGTAATTGTATGATTGCGATTGTATGATTGTGATTACATGATTGTGATTGTATGATTGTGATTGTATGATTGTGATTGTATGAGTGTGATTGTGTAATTGTGGTTGTGCGATTGAGATTGTACGATTGTGATTGTACGATTGTGATTGAATGATTGTGATTGTATGATTAAGATTGTATGATTGTGATTGTATGATTGTGATTGTATGAGTGTGATTGTGTCATTGTGGTTGTGCGATTGAGATTGTACGATTGTGATTGTACGATTGTGATTGAATGATTGTGATTGTATGATTGTGATTGTATGATTGTGATTGTATGAGTGTGATTGTCTGATTGTGGTTGTGCGATTGTGATTGTGCGATTGTGATTGTACGATTGTTATTGAATGATTGTGATTGTATGATTCTGATTGTATGATTGTGATTGCATGATTGTGATTGTATGATTGTGATTGCATGATTTTGAATGTATGATTGTGATTGTATGATTGTGATTGTATGATTGTGATTGTATGATTGCGATTGTATGATTGCGATTGTATGATTGTGATTGTATGATTATGATTGTATGATTGTGATTGTATGATTGAGATTGTATGATTGTGATTATATGCTTGCGATTGTATGAATGTGATTGTATGATTGTGATTGGATGATTGTGATTGTATGATTGTGATTGTATGATTGTGATTGTATGATTGTGATTGCATGATTATGATTGTATGATTGTGATTGCATGATTGTGATTGTATGAATGTGATTGCATGATTTTGAATGTATGATTGTGATTGTATGATTGTGATTGTATGATTGTGATTGTATGATTGTGATTGCATGATTGTGATAGTATGATTGTGATTGTATGATTGTGACTGTATGATTGTGATTGTATGATTATGATTGTATGATTGTGATTGTATGATTGTATTTGGGTGATTGTATTTGGAAGATTGTATTTGGGAGATTGTAATTGTATGATTGTGATTGTGTGATTGCGATTGTATGATTGCGATTGTATGATTGTGATTGTATGATTGTGATTGTATCATTGTGATTGTATGATTGTGATTGTATGATTGTGATTGTGTGATTGTGATTGTATGATTGTGATTGTATGATCGTGATTGTATGATTGTGATTGTATGATTGTATTTGGGAGATGGTATTTGGGATATTGTAATTGTATGATTGCGATTGTATGATTGTGGTTGTATGATTGTGATGTATGATTGTAATTGTATGATTATGATTGTATGATTGTGATTGTATGATTGAGATTGTATGATTGTGATTATATGCTTGCGATTGTATGAATGTGATTGTATGATTGTGATTGGATGATTGTGATTGTATGATTGTGATTGTATGATTGTGATTGTATGATTGTGATTGTATGATTGTGATTGTATGATTGTGATTGTATGATTGTGATTGTATGATTGTGATTGTATGATTGTGATTGTATGATTGTGATTGTGTGATTGTGATTGTATGATTGTGATTGTATGGTTGTGATTGTATGATTGTGATTGTATGATTGTGATTGTATGATTGTGATTGTATGATTGTAATAGTACGATTGTGATTGTATGGCTGTGATTGTATGACTGTGATTGTATGATTGTGATTGTATGATTGTGATTGTGTGATTGTGATTGTATGATTGTGATTGTATGATTGTGATTGTATGATTGTGATTGTATGATTGTGATAGTATGATTGTGATTGTATGATTGTGATTGTATGATTGTGATTGTATGATTGTATTTGGGAGATTGTATTTGGGAGATTGTATTTGGGAGATTGTAATTGTATGATTGCGATCGTATGATTGTGATTGTATGATTGCGATTGTATGATTGTGATTGTATGATTGTGATGTATGATTGTAATTGTATTATTATGATTGTATGATTGTGATTGTATGATTGAGATTGTATGATTGAGATTGTATGATTGTGATTGTATGCTTGCGATTGTAGATCGTGATTGTATGATTGTGATTGTATGATTGTGATTGTATGATTGTGATTGTATGATTGTGATTGTATGATTATGATTGTATGATTGTGATTGTATGATTGTGATTGTATGATTGTGACTGTATGATTGTGATTGTATGATTGTGATAGTATGATGTGATTGTATGATTGTGATGTATATTCTATTTGTATGATTATGATTGTATGATTGTGATTGTCTGATTGTGATTGTATGATTGTATTTGGGAGATTGTATTTGGGATATTGTAATTGTATGATTGCGATTGTATGATTGTGATTGTATGATTGTGATGTATGATTGTAATTGTTATGATTATGATTGTATGATTCTGATTGTATGATTGAGATTGTATGATTGTGATTGTATGATTGCGATTGGTATGATTGTGATTGTATGATTGTGATTGTATGATTGCGATTGTATGATTGTGATTGTATCATTGTGATTGTATGAGTGTGATTGTGTCATTGTGGTTGTGCGATTGAGATTGTACGATTGTGATTGTACGATTGTGATTGAATGATTGTGATTGTATGATTGTGATTGTATGATTGTGATAGTACGATTGTGATTGTATGACTGTGATTGTATGACTGTGATTTTATGATTGTGATTATATGATTGTGAAAGTATGATTGTGATTGTATGATTGTGATTGTATGATTATGATTGTATGATTGTGATTGTATGATTGTGATTGTATGATTGTGTATGTATGATTGTGATTGTATGATTGTATTTGGGAGATTGTATTTGGGAGATTGTATTTGGGAGATTGTATTTGGGAGATTGTAATTGTATGATTGCGATTGTATGATTGTGATTGTATGATTGCGATTGTATGATTGTGATTGTATGATTGTGATGTATGATTGTAATTGTATTATTATGATTGTATGATTGTGATTGTATGATTGAGATTGTATGATTGAGATTGTATTATTGTGATTGTATGCTTTCGACTGTATGATCGTGATTGTATGATTGTGATTGTATGATTGTGATTGTGTGATTGTGATTGCATGATTATGATTGTATGATTGTGATTGTATGATTGTGATTGTATGATTGTGATTGTATGATTGTGATTGTATGATTGTGATAGTATGATTGTGATTGATGATTGTGATGTATGATTGTAATTGTATGATTATGATTGTATGATTGTGATTGTGTGATTGTGATTGTATGATTGTATTTGGGAGATTGTATTTGGGATATTGTAATTGTATGATTGCGATTGTATGATTATGATTGTATGATTGTGATTGTATGATTGTGATTGTATGATTGTATTTGGGAGATTGTATTTGGGATATTGTAATTGTATGATTGCGATTGTATGATTGTGTATGTATGATTGTGATTGTATGATTGTATTTGGGAGATTGTATTTGGGATATTGTAATTGTATGATTGCGATTGTATGATTGTGATTGTATGATTGCGATTGTATGAATGCGATTGTATGATTGCGATTGTATGATTGTGATTGTATGATTGTGATTGTATCATTGTGATTGTATGATTGTGATTGTATGATTGTGATTGTATGATTGTGAAAGTATGATTGTGATTATATTATTATGATTGTATGATTGTGGTTGTGCGATTGTGATTGTACGATTGTGATTGTACGATTGTGGTTGTATGATTGTGATTGCATGATTATGATTGTATGATTGTGATTGCATGATTGTGATTGTATGAATGTGATTGCATGATTTTGAATGTATGATTGTGATTGTATGATTGTGATTGTATGATTGTGATTGTATGATTGTGATTGTATGATTGTGATTGCATGATTGTGATAGTATGATTGTGATTGTATGATTGTGACTGTATGATTGTGATTGTATGATTATGATTGTATGATTGTGATTGTATGATTGTATTTGGGTGATTGTATTTGGAAGATTGTATTTGGGAGATTGTAATTGTATGATTGTGATTGTGTGATTGCGATTGTATGATTGCGATTGTATGATTGTGATTGTATGATTGTGATTGTATCATTGTGATTGTATGATTGTGATTGTATGATTGTGATTGTGTGATTGTGATTGTATGATTGTGATTGTATGATTGTGATTGTATGATTGTGATTGTATGATTGTATTTGGGAGATGGTATTTGGGATATTGTAATTGTATGATTGCGATTGTATGATTGTGGTTGTATGATTGTGATGTATGATTGTAATTGTATGATTATGATTGTATGATTGTGATTGTATGATCGTGATTGTATGATTGTGATTGTATGATTGTGATTGTGTGATTGTGATTGCATGATTATGATTGTATGATTGTGATTGTATGATTGTGATTGTATGATTGTGATTGTATGATTGTGATTGTATGATTGTGATAGTATGATTGTGATTGATGATTGTGATGTATGATTGTAATTGTATGATTATGATTGTATGATTGTGATTGTGTGATTGTGATTGTATGATTGTATTTGGGAGATTGTATTTGGGATATTGTAATTGTATGATTGCGATTGTATGATTGTGATTGTATGATTGTGATTGTATGATTGTGATTGTATGATTGTGAAAGTATGATTGTGATTGTATGATTGTGATAGTATGATTGTGATTGTATGATTGTGATTGTATGTGTGTGATTGTCTGATTGTGGTTGTGCGATTGTGATTGTACGATTGTGAATGTACGATTGTGATTGTATGATTGTGATTGTATGAATATGATTGTATGATTGTGATTGCATGATCGTGATTGTATGATTGTGATTGCATGATTTTGAATGTATGATTGTGATTGAATGATTGTGATTGTATGATTGTGATCGTATGATTGTGATTGTATGATTGTGATTGTATGATTGTGAAAGTATGATTGTGATTGTATGATTGTGATTGTATGATTGTGATTGTATGATTGTGATTGTATGATTGTGATTGTATGATTGAGATTGTATGATTGTGATTGTATGCTTGCGATTGTATGATTGTGATTGTATGATTGTGATTGTATGATTGCGATAGTATGATTGTGATTGTATAATTGTGATTGTATGATTGTGATGTATGATTGTAATTGTATGATTATGATTGTATGATTGTGATTGTATGATTAAGATTGTATGATTGTGATTGTATGCTTGCGATTGTATGATTGTGATTGTATGATTGTGATTGTACGATTGTATTTGGGAGATTGTATTTGGGATATTGTAATTGTATGATTGCGGTTGTATGATTGTGATTGTATGATTGTGATGTATGATTGTAATTGTATGATTATGATTGTATGATTATGGTTGTATGATTGTGATTGTATGATTGTGATTGTATGACTGAGATTGTATGATTGTGATTGTATGCTTGCGATTGTATGATTGTGATTGTATGATTGTGATTCTTTGATTGTGATTGTATGATTGTGATTGTATGATTGTGATTGTATGATTGTGATTATATGATTGTGATTGTATGATTGTGATTGTATGATTGGGATAGTATGATTGTGATTATATGATTGTTATTGTATGACTGTGATTGTATGATTGTGATTGTATGATTGTGATAGTATGATTGTGAAAGTATGATTGTGATTGTATGATTGTGATTGTATGATTGTGATTGTATGATTGTGATTGTCTGATTGTGGTTGTCTGATTGTGGTTGTGCGATTGTGATTGTACGATTGTGATTGTACGATTGTGATAGTATGATTGTGATTGTATGATTGTGATTGTATGATTGTGATTGTATGATTGTGATGTATGACTGTAATTGTATGATTATGATTGTATGATTGTAATTGTATGATTGAGATTGTATGATTGTGATTGTATGCTTGCGATTGTATGATTGTGATTGTATGATTGTGATTGTATGATTGTGATTGTATGATTGTGATTGTATGATTGTGATTGTATGATTGTGATTGTATGATTGTGATTGTATGATTATGATTGTATGATTGTGATTGTATGATTGTGATTGTATGATTGTGATTGTATGATTATGATTGTATGATTGTAATTGTATGATTGAGATTGTATGATTGTGATTGTATGCTTGCGATTGTATGATTGTGATTGTATGATTGTGATTGTATGATTGTGATTGTATGATTGTGATTGTATGATTGTGATTGTATGATTGTGATTGTATGATTGTGATTGTATGATTATGATTGTATGATTGTGATTGTATGATTGTGATTGTATGATTGTGATTGTATGATTGTGATTGTATGATTGTGATTGTATGATTGTGATTGTACGATTGTGATTGTACGATTGTTATTGAATGATTGTGATTGTATGATTCCGAATGTATGATTGTGATTGCATGATTGTGATTGTATGATTGTGATTGCATGATTTTGAATGTATGATTGCGATTGTATGATTGTGGTTGTATGATTGTGATTGTATGATTGTGATTGTATGATTGTGATTGTATGATTGTGATAGTATGATTGTGATTGTATGATTGTGATTGTATGATTGTGATTGTATGATTGTGATTGTATGATTGTGTTTGGGAGATTGTATTTTTGAGATTGTAATTGTATGATTGCGATTGTATGATTGTGGTTGTATGATTGCGATTGTATGATTGTGATTGTATGATTGTGATGTATGATTGTAGTTTTATGATTATGATTGTGTGATTGTGATTGTATGATTGTGATTGTATGATTGTATTTGGGAGATTGTATTTGGGATATTGTAATTGTATGATTGCGATTGTATGTTTGTGATTGTATGATTGTGATGTATGATTGTAATTGTATGATTATGATTGTATGATTGTGATTGTATGATTGTGATTGTATGATTGTGATTGTATGATTGTATTTGGGAGATTGTATTTGGGATATTGTAATTGTATGGTTGCGATTGCATGATTGTGATTGTATGATTGTGTATGTATGATTGTGATTGTATGATTGTATTTGGGAGATTGTATTTGGGATATTGTAATTGTATGATTGCGATTGTATGATTGTGATGTATGATTGTAATTGTATGATTATGATTGTATGATTGTGATTGTATGATTGTGATGGTATGATTGTGATTGTATGATTGCGATCGTATGATTGTGATTGTATGATTATGACTGTATGATTGTGATTGTATGATTGCGATTGTATGATTGTGATTGTATGATTAAGTTTGTATTTTTGTGATTTTATGATTGTGATTGTATGATTGTGATTGAATGATTGTGATTGTATGATTGCGATTGTATGAATGCGATTGTATGATTGTGATTGCATAATTGTGATTGTATGATTGTGATTGTATGATTGTGATTGTCTGATTGTGGTTGTATGATTGTGATTGTATGATTGAGATTGTATGATTGTGATTGTATGATTGCGATTGTATGAATGCGATTGTATGATTGTGATTGTATGATTGTGATTGTATGATTGTGATTGTATGATTGTGATTGTATGATTGTGATTGTATGATTGTATTTGGGAGATTGTATTTGGGAGATTGTAATTGTATGATTGCGATTGTATGATTGCGATTGTATGATTGTGATTGTATGATTGTGATTGTATGAGTGTGATTGTCTGATTGTGGTTGTGCGATTGTGATTGTACGATTGTGATTGTACGATTGTTATTGAATGATTGTGATTGTATGATTTTGAATGTATGATTGTGATTGCATGATTGTGATTGTATGATTGTGATTGCATGATTTTGAATGTATGATTGCGATTGTATGATTGTGGTTGTATGATTGTGATTGTATGATTGTGATTGTATGACTGTGATTGTATGATTGTGATTGTATGATTGTGATAGTATGATTGTGATTGTATGATTGTGATTGTATGATTGTGATTGTATGATTGTGATTGTATGATTGTGTTTGGGAGATTGTATTTTTGAGATTGTAATTGTATGATTGCGATTGTATGATTGTGATTGTATGATTGCGATTGTATGATTGTGATTGTATGATTGTGATGTATGATTGTAGTTTTATGATTATGATTGTGCGATTGTGATTGTATGATTGTGATTGTATGATTGTATTTGGGAGATTGTATTTGGGATATTGTAATTGTATGATTGCGATTGTATGTTTGTGATTGTATGATTGTGATGTATGATTGTAATTGTATGATTATGATTGTATGATTGTGATTGTATGATTGTGATTGTATGATTGTGATTGTATGATTGTGATTGTATGATTGTATTTGGGAGATTGTATTTGGGATATTGTAATTGTATGGTTGCGATTGCATGATTGTGATTGTATGATTGTGTATGTATGATTGTGATTGTATGATTGTATTTGGGAGATTGTATTTGGGATATTGTAATTGTATGATTGCGATTGTATGATTGCGATTGTATGATTGTGATTGTATGATTGAGATTGTATGATTGTGATTGTATGATTGCGATTGTATGATTGCGATTGTATGATTGTGATTGTATGATTGTGATTGTATGAATGTCATTGTATGATTGTGATTGTATGATTGTGATTGTATGATTGTATTTGGGAGATTGTATTTGGGAGATTGTAATTGTATGATTGCGATTGTATGATTGTGATTGTATGATTGCGATTGTATGATTGTGATTGTATGATTGTGATGTATGATTGTAATTGTATGATTATGATTCTATGATTGTGATTGTATGATTGAGATTGTATGATTGTGATTGTATGATTGCGATTGTATGATTGTGATTGTATGATTGCGATTGTATGATTGTGATTGTATGATTGTGATGTATGATTGTAATTGTATGATTATGATTGTATGATTGTGATTGTATGATTGAGATTGTATGATTGTGATTGTATGATTGCGATTGTATGATTGTGATTGTATGATTGTGATTGTATGATTGCGATTGTATGATTGTGATTGTATCATTGTGATTGTATGATTGTGATTGTATGATTGTGATTGTATGATTGTGATTGTATGATTGTGAAAGTATGATTGTGATTGTATGATTGTGATCGTATGATTGTGATTGTATGAGTGTGATTGTCTGATTGTGGTTGTGCGATTGTGATTGTACGATTGTGAATGTACGATTGTGATTGTATGATTGTGATTGTATGAATATGATTGTATGATTGTGATTGCATGATTGTGATTGTATGATTGTGATTGCATGATTTTGAATGTATGATTGTGATTGAATAATTGTGATTGTATGATTGTGATTGTATGATTGTAATTGTATGATTATGATTGTATGATTGTGATTGTATGATTGAGATTGTATGATTGTGATTGTATGCTTGCGATTGTATGATTGTGATTGTATGATTGTGATTGTATGATTGCGATAGTATGATTGTGATTGTATGATTGTGATTGTATGATTGTGATGTATGATTGTAATTGTATGATTATGATTGTATGATTGTGATTGTATGATTGTGAATGTACGATTGTGATTGTACGGTTGTGATTGTATGATTGTGATTGTATGATTGTGATTGTATGATTGAATTTGGGAGATTGTATTTGGGATATTGTAATTGTATGATTGCGATTGTATGATTGTGATTACATGATTGTGATTGTATGATTGTGATTGTATGATTGTGATTGTATGAGTGTGATTGTGTAATTGTGGTTGTGCGATTGAGATTGTACGATTGTGATTGTACGATTGTGATTGAATGATTGTGATTGTATGATTAAGATTGTATGATTGTGATTGTATGATTGTGATTGTATGAGTGTGATTGTGTCATTGTGGTTGTGCGATTGAGATTGTACGATTGTGATTGTACGATTGTGATTGAATGATTGTGATTGTATGATTGTGATTGTATGATTGTGATTGTATGAGTGTGATTGTCTGATTGTGGTTGTGCGATTGTGATTGTGCGATTGTGATTGTACGATTGTTATTGAATGATTGTGATTGTATGATTCTGATTGTATGATTGTGATTGCATGATTGTGATTGTATGATTGTGATTGCATGATTTTGAATGTATGATTGTGATTGTATGATTGTGATTGTATGATTGTGATTGTATGATTGCGATTGTATGATTGCGATTGTATGATTGCGATTGTATGATTATGATTGTATTTTTGTGATTGTATGATTGTGATTGTATGATTGTGATTGTATGATTGTGATTGTATGATTGTGATTGTATGATTGTGATTGTATGATTGTGATTGTATGATTGTGATTGTATGATTGTGATTGTATGATTGTGATTGTATGATTGTGATTGTATGATTGTGATTGTATGATTGTGATTGTATGATTGTGATTGTATGATTGTGATTGTATGATTGTGATTGTATGATTGTGATTGTATGATTGTGATTGTCTGATTGTGGTTGTGCGATTGTGATTGTACGATTGTGATTGTACGATTGTGATTGTACGATTGTGATTGTACGATTGTGATTGTACGATTGTGATTGTACGATTGTGATTGTACGATTGTGATTGTATGATTGTGATTGTATGATTGTGAATGTACGATTGTGATTGTATGATTGTGATTGTATGATTGTGATAGTACGATTGTGATTGTATGACTGTGATTGTATGATTGTGATTGTATGATTGTGTATGTATGATTGTGATTGTATGATTGTATTTGGGAGATTGTATTTGGGAGATTGTATTTGGGAGATTGTATTTGGGAGATTGTAATTGTATGATTGCGATTGTATGATTGTGATTGTATGATTGCGATTGTATGATTGTGATTGTATGATTGTGATGTATGATTGTAATTGTATTATTATGATTGTATGATTGTGATTGTATGATTGTGATTGTATGATTGTGATTGTGTGATTGTGATTGCATGATTATGATTGTATGATTGTGATTGTATGATTGTGATTGTATGATTGTGATTGTATGATTGTGATTGTATGATTGTGATAGTATGATTGTGATAGTATGATTGTGATTGATGATTGTGATGTATGATTGTAATTGTATGATTGTGATTGTATGATTGTGATTGTATGATTGTGATTGTATGATTGTGATAGTATGATTGTGATTGTATGATTGTGATTGTATGATTGTGATTGTATGATTGTGATTGTATGATTGTGAAAGTATGATTGTGATTATATTATTATGATTGTATGATTGTGGTTGTGCGATTGTGATTGTACGATTGTGATTGTACGATTGTGGTTGTATGATTGTGATTGCATGATTATGATTGTATGATTGTGATTGCATGATTGTGATTGTATGAATGTGATTGCATGATTTTGAATGTATGATTGTGATTGTATGATTGTGATTGTATGATTGTGATTGTATGATTGTGATTGGATGATTGTGATAGTATGATTGTGATTGTATGATTGTGACTGTATGATTGTGATTATATGATTATGATTGTATGATTGTGATTGTATGATTGTATTTGGGTGATTGTATTTGGAAGATTGTATTTGGGAGATTGTAATTGTATGATTGTGATTGTATGATTGCGATTGTATGATTGCGATTGTATGATTGTGATTGTATGATTGTGATTGTATCATTGTGATTGTATGATTGTGATTGTATGATTGTGATTGTGTGATTGTGATTGTATGATTGTGATTGTATGATTGTGATTGTATGATTGTGATTGTATGATTGTATTTGGGAGATGGTATTTGGGATATTGTAATTGTATGATTGCGATTGTATGATTGTGATTGTATGATTGCGATTGTATGATTGTGATTGTATGATTGTGATTGGATGATTGTGATTGTATGATTGTGATTGTATGATTGTGATTGTATGATTGTGATTGTATGATTGTGATTGTATGATTGTGATTGTATGATTGTGATTGTATGATTGTGATTGTATGATTGTGATTGTATGATTGTGATTGTGTGATTGTGATTGTATGATTGTGATTGTATGGTTGTGATTGTATGATTGTGATTGTATGATTGTGATTGTATGATTGTGATTGTATGATTGTAATAGTACGATTGTGATTGTATGACTGTGATTGTATGACTGTGATTGTATGATTGTGATTGTATGATTGTGATTGTATGATTGTGATTGTATGATTGTGATTGTATGATTGTGATTGTATGATTGTGATTGTATGATTGTGATTGTATGATTGTGATTGTATGATTGTGATAGTATGATTGTGATTGTATGATTGTGATTGTATGATTGTATTTGGGAGATTGTATTTGGGAGATTGTATTTGGGAGATTGTAATTGTATGATTGCGATCGTATGATTGTGATTGTATGATTGCGATTGTATGATTGTGATTGTATGATTGTGATGTATGATTGTAATTGTATTATTATGATTGTATGATTGTGATTGTATGATTGAGATTGTATGATTGTGATTGTATGATTGCGATTGTATGATTGTGATTGTATGATTGTGATTGTATGATTGTGATTGTATGATTATGATTGTATGATTGTGATTGTATGATTGTGATTGTATGATTGTGACTGTATGATTGTGATTGTATGATTGCGATAGTATGATTGTGATTGTATGATTGTGATGTATGATTCTAATTGTATGATTATGATTGTATGATTGTGATTGTCTGATTGTGATTGTATGATTGTATTTGGGAGATTGTATTTGGGATATTGTAATTGTATGATTGCGATTGTATGATTGTGATTGTATGATTGTGATGTATGATTGTAATTGTATGATTATGATTGTATGATTCTGATTGTATGATTGAGATTGTATGATTGTGATTGTATGATTGCGATTGTATGATTGTGATTGTATGATTGTGATTGTATGATTGCGATTGTATGATTGTGAAAGTATGATTGTGATTGTATGATTGTGATAGTATGATTGTGATTGTATGATTGTGATTGTATGTGTGTGATTGTCTGATTGTGGTTGTGCGATTGTGATTGTACGATTGTGAATGTACGATTGTGATTGTATGATTGTGATTGTATGAATATGATTGTATGATTGTGATTGCATGATCGTGATTGTATGATTGTGATTGCATGATTTTGAATGTATGATTGTGATTGAATGATTGTGATTGTATGATTGTGATCGTATGATTGTGATTGTATGATTGTGATTGTATGATTGCGATAGTATGATTGTGATTGTATGATTGTGATTGTATGATTGTGATTGTATGATTGTGATTGTATGATTGTGATTGTATGATTGAGATTGTATGATTGTGATTGTATGCTTGCGATTGTATGATTGTGATTGTATGATTGTGATTGTATGATTGCGATAGTATGATTGTGATTGTATAATTGTGATTGTATGATTGTGATGTATGATTGTAATTGTATGATTATGATTGTATGATTGTGATTGTATGATTAAGATTGTATGATTGTGATTGTATGCTTGCGATTGTATGATTGTGATTGTATGATTGTGATTGTACGATTGTATTTGGGAGATTGTATTTGGGATATTGTAATTGTATGATTGCGGTTGTATGATTGTGATTGTATGATTGTGATGTATGATTGTAATTGTATGATTATGATTGTATGATTATGGTTGTATGATTGTGATTGTATGATTGTGATTGTATGACTGAGATTGTATGATTGTGATTGTATGCTTGCGATTGTATGATTGTGATTGTATGATTGTGATTCTTTGATTGTGATTGTATGATTGTGATTGTATGATTGTGATTGTATGATTGTGATTATATGATTGTGATTGTATGATTGTGATTGTATGATTGGGATAGTATGATTGTGATTATATGATTGTTATTGTATGACTGTGATTGTATGATTGTGATTGTATGATTGTGATAGTATGATTGTGAAAGTATGATTGTGATTGTATGATTGTGATTGTATGATTGTGATTGTATGATTGTGATTGTCTGATTGTGGTTGTGCGATTGTGATTGTACGATTGTGATTGTACGATTGTGATAGTATGATTGTGATTGTATGATTGTGATTGTATGATTGTGATTGTATGATTGTGATGTATGACTGTAATTGTATGATTATGATTGTATGATTGTAATTGTATGATTGAGATTGTATGATTGTGATTGTATGCTTGCGATTGTATGATTGTGATTGTATGATTGTGATTGTATGATTGTGATTGTATGATTGTGATTGTATGATTGTGATTGTATGATTGTGATTGTATGATTGTGATTGTATGATTATGATTGTATGATTGTGATTGTATGATTGTGATTGTATGATTGTGATTGTATGATTATGATTGTATGATTGTAATTGTATGATTGAGATTGTATGATTGTGATTGTATGCTTGCGATTGTATGATTGTGATTGTATGATTGTGATTGTATGATTGTGATTGTATGATTGTGATTGTATGATTGTGATTGTATGATTGTGATTGTATGATTATGATTGTATGATTGTGATTGTATGATTGTGATTGTATGATTGTGATTGTATGATTGTGATAGTATGATTGTGATTGTATGACTGTGATTGTATGATTGTGATTGTATGATTGTGATTGTATGATTGTGAAAGTATGATTGTGATGGTATGATTGTGATTGTATGATTGTGATTGTATGATTGTGATTGTATGAGTGTGATTGTCTGATTGTGGTTGTGCGATTGTGATTGTACGATTGTGATTGTACGATTGTTATTGAATGATTGTGATTGTATGATTCTGAATGTATGATTGTGATTGCATGATTGTGATTGTATGATTGTGATTGCATGATTTTGAATGTATGATTGCGATTGTATGATTGTGGTTGTATGATTGTGATTGTATGATTGTGATTGTATGATTGTGATTGTATGATTGTGATAGTATGATTGTGATTGTATGATTGTGATTGTATGATTGTGATTGTATGATTGTGATTGTATGATTGTGTTTGGGAGATTGTATTTTTGAGATGGTAATTGTATGATTGCGATTGTATGATTGTGGTTGTATGATTGCGATTGTATGATTGTGATTGTATGATTGTGATGTATGATTGTAGTTTTATGATTATGATTGTGTGATTGTGATTGTATGATTGTGATTGTATGATTGTATTTGGGAGATTGTATTTGGGATATTGTAATTGTATGATTGCGATTGTATGTTTGTGATTGTATGATTGTGATGTATGATTGTAATTGTATGATTATGATTGTATGATTGTGATTGTATGATTGTGATTGTATGATTGTGATTGTATGATTGTATTTGGGAGATTGTATTTGGGATATTGTAATTGTATGGTTGCGATTGCATGATTGTGATTGTATGATTGTGTATGTATGATTGTGATTGTATGATTGTATTTGGGAGATTGTATTTGGGATATTGTAATTGTATGATTGCGATTGTATGATTGTGATGTATGATTGTAATTGTATGATTATGATTGTATGATTGTGATTGTATGATTGTGATGGTATGATTGTGATTGTATGATTGCGATCGTATGATTGTGATTGTATGATTATGACTGTATGATTGTGATTGTATGATTGCGATTGTATGATTGTGACTGTATGATTAAGTTTGTATTTTTGTGATTTTATGATTGTGATTGTATGATTGTGATTGAATGATTGTGATTGTATGATTGCGATTGTATGAATGCGATTGTATGATTGTGATTGCATAATTGTGATTGTATGATTGTGATTGTATGATTGTGATTGTCTGATTGTGGTTGTATGATTGTGATTGTATGATTGAGATTGTATGATTGTGATTGTATGATTGCGATTGTATGAATGCGATTGTATGATTGTGATTGTATGATTGTGATTGTATGATTGTGATTGTATGATTGTGATTGTATGATTGTGATTGTATGATTGTATTTGGGAGATTGTATTTGGGAGATTGTAATTGTATGATTGCGATTGTATGATTGCGATTGTATGATTGTGATTGTATGATTGTGATTGTATGAGTGTGATTGTCTGATTGTGGTTGTGCGATTGTGATTGTACGATTGTGATTGTACGATTGTTATTGAATGATTGTGATTGTATGATTTTGAATGTATGATTGTGATTGCATGATTGTGTTTGGGAGATTGTATTTTTGAGATTGTAATTGTATGATTGCGATTGTATGATTGTGATTGTATGATTGCGATTGTATGATTGTGATTGTATGACTGTGATGTATGATTGTAGTTTTATGATTATGATTGTGTGATTGTGATTGTATGATGGTGATTGTATGATTGTGATTGTATGATTGTGTTTGGGAGATTGTATTTGGGATATTGTAATTGTATGATTGCGATTGTATGTTTGTGATTGTATGATTGTGATGTATGATTGTAATTGTATGATTATGATTGTATGATTGTGATTGTATGATTGTGATTGTATGATTGTGATTGTATGATTGTATTTGGGAGATTGTATTTGGGATATTGTAATTGTATGGTTGCGATTGCATGATTGTGGTTGTATGATTGTGATGTATGATTGTAATTGTATGATTATGATTGTATGATTGTGATTGTATGATTGAGATTGTATGATTGTGATTATATGCTTGCGATTGTATGAATGTGATTGTATGATTGCGATTGTATGATTGTGATTGTATGACTGTGATGTATGATTGTAGTTTTATGATTATGATTGTGTGATTGTGATTGTATGATGGTGATTGTATGATTGTGATTGTATGATTGTGTTTGGGAGATTGTATTTGGGATATTGTAATTGTATGATTGCGATTGTATGTTTGTGATTGTATGATTGTGATGTATGATTGTAATTGTATGATTATGATTGTATGATTGTGATTGTATGATTGTGATTGTATGATTGTGATTGTATGATTGTATTTGGGAGATTGTATTTGGGATATTGTAATTGTATGGTTGCGATTGCATGATTGTGGTTGTATGATTGTGATGTATGATTGTAATTGTATGATTATGATTGTATGATTGTGATTGTATGATTGAGATTGTATGATTGTGATTATATGCTTGCGATTGTATGAATGTGAAAGTATGATTGTGATTGTATGATTGTGATTGTATGATTGTGATTGTATGATTGTGATTGTATGATTGTGATTGTATGATTGTGATTGTATGATTGTGATAGTATGATTGTGATTGTATGATTGTGATTGTATGATTGTGATTGTATGATTGTATTTGGGAGATTGTATTTGGGAGATTGTATTTGGGAGATTGTATTTGGAAGATTGTAATTGTATGATTGCGATTGTATGATTGTGATTGTATGATTGCGATTGTATGATTGTGATTGTATGATTGTGATGTATGATTGTAATTGTATTATTATGATTGTATGATTGTGATTGTATGATTGAGATTGTATGATTGAGATTGTATGATTGTGATTGTATGCTTGCGATTGTATGATCGTGATTGTATGATTGTGATTGTATGATTGTGATTGTATGATTGTGATTGTATGATTGTGATTGTATGATTGTGATTGTATGATTATGATTGTATGATTGTGATTGTATGATTGTGATTGTATGATTGTGACTGTATGATTGTGATTGTATGATTGTGATAGTATGATTGTGATTGTATGATTGTGATGTATGATTGTAATTGTATGATTATGATTGTATGATTGTGATTGTGTGATTGTGATTGTATGATTGTATTTGGGAGATTGTATTTGGGATATTGTAATTGTATGATTGCGATTGTATGATTGTGATTGTATGATTGTGATTGTATGATTGTGATTGTATGATTGTATTTGGGAGATTGTATTTGGGATATTGTAATTGTATGATTGCCATTGTATGATTGCGATTGTATGATTGTGATTGTATGATTGTGTATGTATGATTGTGATTGTATGATTGTATTTGGGAGATTGTATTTGGGATATTGTAATTGTATGATTGCGATTGTATGATTGTGATGTATGATTGTAATTGTATGATTATGATTGTATGATTGTGATTGTATGATTGTGATGGTATGATTGTGATTGTATGATTGCGATCGTATGATTGTGATTGTATGATTATGATTGTATGATTGTGATTGTATGATTGCGATTGTATGATTGTGATTGTATGATTAAGTTTGTATTTTTGTGATTTTATGATTGTGATTGTATGATTGCGATTGTATGATTGTGATTGTATGATTGTGATGTATGATTGTAATTGTATGATTGTGATCGTATGATTGTGATTGTATGATTGTGATTGTATGATTGCGATAGTATGATTGTGATTGTATGATTGTGATTGTATGATTGTGATGTATGATTGTAATTGTATGATTATGATTGTATGATTGTGATTGTATGATTGAGATTGTATGATTGTGATTGTATGCTTGCGATTGTATGATTGCGATTGTATGATTGTGATTGTATGATTGCGATTGTATGATTGTGATTGTATGATTGTGATGTATGATTTTAATTGTATGATTGTGATCGTGTGATTGTGATTGTATGATTGTGATTGTATGCTTCTGAATGTATGATTGTGATTGCATGATTGTGGTTGTATGATTGTGATTGTATGATTGTGAAAGTATGATTGTGATTGTATGATTGTGATTGTATGATTGTGATTGTATGATTGTGATTGTATGATTGTGATTGTATGATTGCGATTGTATGATTGTGATTGTATGATTGTGATGTATGATTGTAATTGTATTATTATGATTGTATGATTGTGATTGTATGATTGAGATTGTATGATTGAGATTGTACGATTGTGATTGTATGCTTGCGATTGTATGATCGTGATTGTATGATTGTGATAGTATGATTGTGATTGTATGATTGTGATGTATGATTGTAATTGTATGATTATGATTGTATGATTGTGATTGTGTGATTGTGATTGTATGATTGTATTTGGGAGATTGTATTTGGGATATTGTAATTGTATGATTGCGATTGTATGATTGTGATTGTATGATTGTGATTGTATGATTGTGATTGTATGATTGTGATTGTATGATTGTATTTGGGAGATTGTATTTGGGATATTGTAATTGTATGATTGCGATTGTATGATTGCGATTGTATGATTGTGATTGTATGATTGTGTATGTATGATTGTGATTGTATGATTGTATTTGGGAGATTGTATTTGGGATATTGTAATTGTATGATTGCGATTGTATGATTGTGATGTATGATTGTAATTGTATGATTATGATTGTATGATTGTGATTGTATGATTGTGATGGTATGATTGTGATTGTATGATTGCGATCGTATGATTGTGATTGTATGATTATGATTGTATGATTGTGATTGTATGATTGCGATTGTATGATTGTGATTGTATGATTAAGTTTGTATTTTTGTGATTTTATGATTGTGATTGTATGATTGCGATTGTATGATTGTGATTGTATGCTTGCGATTGTATGATTGTGATTGTATGATTGTGATTGTACGATTGTATTTGGGAGATTGTATTTGGGATATTGTAATTGTATGATTGCGATTGTATGATTGTGATTGTATGATTGTGATGTATGATTGTAATTGTATGATTATGATTGTATGATTGTGATTGTATGATTGTGATTGTATGATTGAGATTGTATGATTGTGATTGTATGCTTGCGATTGTATGATTGTGATTGTATGATTGTGATTCTTTGATTGTGATTGTATGATTGTGATTGTATGATTGTGATTGTATGATTGTGATTATATGATTGTGATTGTATGATTGTGATTGTATGATTGTGATAGTATGATTGTGATTATATGATTGTTATTGTATGACTGTGATTGTATGATTGTGATTGTATGGTTGTGATAGTATGATTGTGAAAGTATGATTGTGATTGTATGATTGTGATTGTATGATTGTGATTGTATGATTGTGATTGTATGATTGTGATTGTCTGATTGTGGTTGTATGATTGTGATTGTATGATTGAGATTGTATGATTGTGATTGTATGATTGCGATTGTATGAATGCGATTGTATGATTGTGATTGTATGATTGTGATTGTATGATTGTGATTGTATGATTGTGATTGTATGATTGTGATTGTATGATTGTATTTGGGAGATTGTATTTGGGAGATTGTAATTGTATGATTGCGATTGTATGATTGTGATTGTATGATTGCGATTGTATGATTGTGATTGTATGATTGTGATGTATGATTTTAATTGTATGATTGTGATCGTGTGATTGTGATTGTATGATTGTGATTGTATGCTTCTGAATGTATGATTGTGATTGCATGATTGTGATTGTATGATTGTGATTGTATGATTGTGATTGCATGATTTTGAATGTATGATTGCGATTGTATGATTGTGGTTGTATGATTGTGAATGTATGATTGTGATTGTATGATTGTGATTGTATGATTGTGATAGTATGATTGTGATTGTATGATTGTGATTGTATGATTGTGATTGTATGATTGTGATTGTATGATTGTGATTGTATGATTGTGTTTGGGAGATTGTATTTTTGAGATTGTAATTGTATGATTGCGATTGTATGATTGTGATTGTATGATTGCGATTGTATGATTGTGATTGTATGACTGTGATGTATGATTGTAGTTTTATGATTATGATTGTGTGATTGTGATTGTATGATTGTGATTGTATGATTGTATTTGGGAGATTGTATTTGGGATATTGTAATTGTATGATTGCGATTGTATGTTTGTGATTGTATGATTGTGATGTATGATTGTAATTGTATGATTATGATTGTATGATTGTGATTGTATGATTGTGATTGTATGATTGTGATTGTATGATTGTATTTGGGAGATTGTATTTGGGATATTGTAATTGTATGGTTGCGATTGCATGATTGTGGTTGTATGATTGTGATGTATGATTGTAATTGTATGATTATGATTGTATGATTGTGATTGTATGATTGAGATTGTATGATTGTGATTATATGCTTGCGATTGTATGAATGTGATTGTATGATTGTGATTGTATGATTGTGATTGTATGATTGTGATTGTATGATTGAGATTGTATGATTGTGATTGTATGATTGTGATTGTATGATTGTGATTGTATGATTGTGATTGTATGATTGTGATTGTATGATTGTGGTAGTACGATTGTGATTGTATGACTGTGATTTTATGACTGTGATTGTATGATTGTGATTGTATGATTGTGATTGTATGATTGTGAAAGTATGATTGTGATTGTATGATTGTGATTGTATGATTGTGATTGTATGATTGTGATTGTATGATTGTGATTGTATGATTGTGATAGTATGATTGTGATTGTATGATTGTGATTGTATGATTGTGATTGTATGATTGTGATTGTATGATTGTGATTGTATGATTGTATTTGGGAGATTGTATTTGGGAGATTGTATTTGGGAGATTGTAATTGTATGATTGCGATTGTATGATTGTGATTGTATGATTGCGATTGTATGATTGTGATTGTATGATTGTGATGTATGATTGTAATTGTATTATTATGATTGTATGATTGTGATTGTATGATTATGATTGTATGATTGTGATTGTATGATTGTGATTGTATGATTGTGACTGTATGATTGTGATTGTATGATTGTGATAGTATGATTGTGATTGTATGATTGTGATGTATGATTGTAATTGTATGATTATGATTGTATGATTGTGATTGTGTGATTGTGATTGTATGATTGTATTTGGGAGATTGTATTTGGGATATTGTAATTGTATGATTGCGATTGTATGATTGTGATTGTATGATTGTGATTGTATGATTGTGATTGTATGATTGTATTTGGGAGATTGTATTTGGGATATTGTAATTGTATGATTGCGATTGTATGATTGCGATTGTATGATTGTGATTGTATGATTGTGTATGTATGATTGTGATTGTATGATTGTTATTGTATGACTGTGATTGTATGATTGTGATTGTATGATTGTGATAGTATGATTGTGAAAGTATGATTGTGATTGTATGATTGTGATTGTATGATTGTGATTGTATGATTGTGATTGTATGATTGTGATTGTCTGATTGTGGTTCTGCGATTGTGATTGTACGATTGTGATTGTACGATTGTGATAGTATGATTGTGATTGTATGATTGTGATTGTATGATTGTGATTGTATGATTGTGATGGTATGATTGTGATTGTATGATTGCGATCGTATGATTGTGATTGTATGATTATGATTGTATGATTGTGATTGTATGATTGCGATTGTATGATTGTGATTGTATGATTAAGTTTGTATTTTTGTGATTTTATGATTGTGATTGTATGATTGCGATTGTATGATTGTGATGTATGATTGTAATTGTATGATTATGATTGTATGATTGTGATTGTATGATTGTGATGGTATGATTGTGATTGTATGATTGCGATCGTATGATTGTGATTGTATGATTATGATTGTATGATTGTGATTGTATGATTGCGATTGTATGATTGTGATTGTATGATTAAGTTTGTATTTTTGTGATTTTATGATTGTGATTGTATGATTGCGATTGTATGATTGTGATTGTATGATTGTGATGTATGATTGTAATTGTATGATTGTGATCGTATGATTGTGATTGTATGATTGTGATTGTATGATTGCGATAGTATGATTGTGATTGTATGATTGTGATTGTATGATTGTGATGTATGATTGTAATTGTATGATTATGATTGTATGATTGTGATTGTATGATTGAGATTGTATGATTGTGATTGTATGCTTGCGATTGTATGATTGTGATTGTATGATTGTGATTGTACGATTGTATTTGGGAGATTGTATTTGGGATATTGTAATTGTATGATTGCGATTGTATGATTGTGATTGTATGATTGTGATGTATGATTGTAATTGTATGATTATGATTGTATGATTGTGATTGTATGATTGTGATTGTATGATTGAGATTGTATGATTGTGATTGTATGCTTGCGATTGTATGATTGTGATTGTATGATTGTGATTCTTTGATTGTGATTGTATGATTGTGATTGTATGATTGTGATTGTATGATTGTGATTATATGATTGTGATTGTATGATTGTGATTGTATGATTGTGATAGTATGATTGTGATTATATGATTGTTATTGTATGACTGTGATTGTATGATTGTGATTGTATGATTGTGATAGTATGATTGTGAAAGTATGATTGTGATTGTATGATTGTGATTGTATGATTGTGATTGTATGATTGTGATTGTATGATTGTGATTGTCTGATTGTGGTTCTGCGATTGTGATTGCACGATTGTGATTGTACGATTGTGATAGTATGATTGTGATTGTATGATTGTGATTGTATGATTGTGATTGTATGATTGTGATGTATGACTGTAATTGTATGATTATGATTGTATGATTGTGATTGTATGATTGAGATTGTATGATTGTGATTGTATGCTTGCGATTGTATGATTGTGATTGTATGATTGCGATTGTATGATTGTGATTGTATGATTGTGATGTATGACTGTAATTGTATGATTATGATTGTATGATTGTGATTGTAAGATTGAGATTGTATGATTGTGATTGTATGCTTGCGATTGTATGATTGTGATTGTATGATTGTGATTGTATGATTGTGATTGTATGATTGTGATTGTATGATTGTGATTGTATGATTGTGATTGTATGATTATGATTGTATGATTGTGATTGTATGATTGTGATTGTATGATTGTGATTGTACGATTGTGAATGTACGATTGTGATTGTATGATTGTGATTGTATGACTGTGATTGTATGACTGTGATTGTATGATTGTGATTGTTTGATTGTGATTGTATGATTGTGAAAGTATGATTGTGATTGTATGATTGTGATTGTATGATTGTGATTGTATGATTGTGATTGTATGATTGTGATTGTATGATTGTGATTGTATGATTGTATTTGGGATATTGTAGTTGTATGATTGCGATTGTATGATTGTGATTGTATGATTGTGATTGTATGATTGTGATGGTATGATTGTGATTGTGTGATTGCGATCGTATGATTGTGATTGTATGATTATGATTGTATGATTGTGATTGTATGATTGCGGTTGTATGATTGTGATTGTATGATTATGATTGTATTCTTGTGATTGTATGATTGTGATTGTATGATTGTGATTGTATGATTGTGATTGTATGATTGCGATTGTATGAATGCGATTGTATGATTGTGATTTCATAATTGTGATTGTATGATTGTAATTGTATGATTATGATTGTATGATTGTGATTGTATGATTGTGATTGTATGATTGTGATTGTATGATTGTGATTGTATGATTGTGATTGTATGATTGTGATTGTATGATTGTGATTGTATGATTGTGATGTATGATTGTAATTGTATGATTATGATTGTATGATTGTGATTGTATGATTGAGATTGTATGATTGTGATTGTATGATTGCGATTGTATGATTGTGATTGTATGATTGTGATTGTATGATTGCGATTGTATGATTGTGATTGTATCATTGTGATTGTATGAATGTGATTGTATGATTGTGATTGTATGATTGTGATTGTATGATTGTGAAAGTATGATTGTGATTGTATGCTTGCGATTGTATGATCGTGATTGTATGATTGTGATTGTATGATTGTGATTGTACGATTGTGATTGTATGATTGTGATTGTATGATTATGATTGTATGATTGTGATTGAATGATTGTGATTGTATGATTGTGACTGTATGATTGTGATTGTATGATTGTGATTGTATGATTGTATTTGGGAGATTGTATTTGGGGTATTGTAATTGTATGATTGCGATTGTATGATTGCGATTGTATGATTGTGATTGTATGATTGTGTATGTATGATTGTGATTGTATGATTGTATTTGGGAGATTGTATTTGGGATATTGTAATTGTATGATTGCGATTGTATGATTGTGATTGTATGATTATGATTGTATGATTGTGATTGTATGATTGTGACTGTATGATTGTGATTGTATGATTGTGATAGTATGATTGTGATTGTATGATTGTGATTGTATGATTGTGATTGTATGATTGTGATTGTATGATTATGATTGTATGATTGCGATTGTATGATTGTGATTGTATGATTGTGTATGTATGATTGTGATTGTATGATTGTATTTGGGAGATTGTATTTGGGATATTGTAATTGTATGATTGCGATTGTATGATTGTGATGTATGACTGTAATTGTATGATTATGATTGTATGATTGTGATTGTATGATTGTGATGGTATGATTGTGATTGTATGATTGCGATCGTATGATTGTGATTGTATGATTATGATTGTATGATTGTGATTGTATGATTGCGATTGTATGATTGTGATTGTATGATTATGATTGTATTCTTGTGATTGTATGATTGTGATTGTATGATTGTGATTGTATGATTGTGATTGTATGATTGCGATTGTATGAATGCGATTGTATGATTGTGATTGCATAATTGTGATTGCATGATTGTAATTGTATGATTGTGATGTATGATTGTAATTGCATGATTATGATTGTTTGATTGTGATTGTATGATTGAGATTGTATGATTGTGATTGTATGACTGTGATTGTGTGATTGTAATTGTATGATTATGATTGTATGATTGTAATTGTATGATTGTGATGGTATGATTGTGATTGTATGATTGCGATAGTATGATTGTGATTGTATGATTGTGATTGTATGATTGCGATTGTATAATTGTGATTGTATGATTGTGATGGTATGATTCTGATTGTATGATTGTGATTGCATGATTGTGATTGTATGATTGTGATTGCATGATTTTGAATGTATGATTGTGATTGTATGATTGTGATTGTATGATTGTGATTGTATGATTATGATTGTATGATTGCGATTGTATGAATGCGATTGTATGATTGTGATTGCATAATTGTGATTGTATGATTGTGTTTGTATGATTGTGATTGTCTGATTGTGAAAGTATGATTGTGATTGTATGATTGTGATTGTATGATTGTGATGGTATGATTGTGATTGTATGATTGCGATCGTATGATTGTGATTGTATGATTGTGATTGTATGATTGTGATTGTATGATTGTGATTGTATGATTGTGATTGTATGATTGTGATTGTATGACTGTGAAAGAATGATTGTGATTGTATGATTGTGATTGTATGAGCGTGATTGTATGATTGTGATTGTATGATTGTGATTGTATGATTGTGATTGTATGATTGTGATTGTATGATTGTGATTGTATGATTGTGATTGTATGATTGTATTTGGGAGATTGTAATTGTATGATTGCGATTGTATGATTGTGATTGTATGATTGCGATTGTATGATTGTGATTGTATGATTGTGATGTATGATTGTAATTGTATGATTATGATTGTATGATTGTGATTGTATGATTGAGATTGTATGATTGTGATTGTATGATTGCGATTGTATGATTGTGATTGTATGATTGTGATTGTATGATTGTGATTGTATGATTGTGATTGTATGATTGTGATTGTATGATTGTGATTGTATGATTGTGATTGCATGATTGTGATTGTATGATTGTGATTGCATGATTTTGAATGTGTGATTGTGATTGTATGATTGTGATTGTATGATTGTGATTGTATGATTGTGATTGTATGATTATGATTGTATGATTGCGATTGTATGAATGCGATTGTATGATTGTGATTGCATAATTGTGATTGTATGATTGTGGTTGTATGATTGTGATTGTCTGATTGTGGTTGTATGATTGTGATTGTATAACTGAGATTGTATGATTGTGATTGTATGATAGCGATTGTATGATTGTGATTGTATGATTGTGATTGTATGATTGTGATTGTATGATTGTGATTGTATGATTGTGATTGTCTGATTGTGATTGTATGATTGTGATTGTATGATTGTGATTGTATGATTGTGATTGTATGATTGTGATTGTATGATTGTGATTGTATGATTGTGATTGTATGATTGTGATTGTATGATTGTATTTGGGAGATTGTAATTGTATGATTGTGGTTGTATGATTGTGATTGTCTGATTGTGGTTGTATGATTGTGATTGTATAACTGAGATTGTATGATTGTGATTGTATGATTGTATTTGGGAGATTGTATTTGGGAGATTGTAATTGTATGATTGCGATTGTATGATTGTGATTGTATGATTGCGATTGTATGATTGTGATTGTATGATTGTGATGTATGATTTTAATTGTATGATTGTGATCGTGTGATTGTGATTGTATGATTGTGATTGTATGCTTCTGAATGTATGATTGTGATTGCATGATTGTGATTGTATGATTGTGATTGTATGATTGTGATTGCATGATTTTGAATGTATGATTGCGATTGTATGATTGTGGTTGTATGATTGTGATTGTATGATTGTGATTGTATGATTGTGATTGTATGATTGTGATAGTATGATTGTGATTGTATGATTGTGATTGTATGATTGTGATTGTATGATTGTGATTGTATGATTGTGATTGTATGATTGTGTTTGGGAGATTGTATTTTTGAGATTGTAATTGTATGATTGCGATTGTATGATTGTGATTGTATGATTGCGATTGTATGATTGTGATTGTATGACTGTGATGTATGATTGTAGTTTTATGATTATGATTGTGTGATTGTGATTGTATGATTGTGATTGTATGATTGTATTTGGGAGATTGTATTTGGGATATTGTAATTGTATGATTGCGATTGTATGTTTGTGATTGTATGATTGTGATGTATGATTGTAATTGTATGATTATGATTGTATGATTGTGATTGTATGATTGTGATTGTATGATTGTGATTGTATGATTGTATTTGGGAGATTGTATTTGGGATATTGTAATTGTATGGTTGCGATTGCATGATTGTGGTTGTATGATTGTGATGTATGATTGTAATTGTATGATTATGATTGTATGATTGTGATTGTATGATTGAGATTGTATGATTGTGATTATATGCTTGCGATTGTATGAATGTGATTGTATGATTGTGATTGTATGATTGTGATTGTATGATTGTGATTGTATGATTGAGATTGTATGATTGTGATTGTATGATTGTGATTGTATGATTGTGATTGTATGATTGTGATTGTATGATTGTGATTGTATGATTGTGGTAGTACGATTGTGATTGTATGACTGTGATTTTATGACTGTGATTGTATGATTGTGATTGTATGATTGTGATTGTATGATTGTGAAAGTATGATTGTGATTGTATGATTGTGATTGTATGATTGTGATTGTATGATTGTGATTGTATGATTGTGATTGTATGATTGTGATAGTATGATTGTGATTGTATGATTGTGATTGTATGATTGTGATTGTATGATTGTATTTGGGAGATTGTATTTGGGAGATTGTATTTGGGAGATTGTAATTGTATGATTGCGATTGTATGATTGTGATTGTATGATTGCGATTGTATGATTGTGATTGTATGATTGTGATGTATGATTGTAATTGTATTATTATGATTGTATGATTGTGATTGTATGATTGAGATTGTATGATTGAGATTGTATGATTGTGATTGTATGCTTGCGATTGTATGATCGTGATTGTATGATTGTGATTGTATGATTGTGATTGTATGATTGTGATTGTATGATTGTGATTGTATGATTATGATTGTATGATTGTGATTGTATGATTGTGATTGTATGATTGTGACTGTATGATTGTGATTGTATGATTGTGATAGTATGATTGTGATTGTATGATTGTGATGTATGATTGTAATTGTATGATTATGATTGTATGATTGTGATTGTGTGATTGTGATTGTATGATTGTATTTGGGAGATTGTATTTGGGATATTGTAATTGTATGATTGCGATTGTATGATTGTGATTGTATGATTGTGATTGTATGATTGTGATTGTATGATTGTATTTGGGAGATTGTATTTGGGATATTGTAATTGTATGATTGCGATTGTATGATTGCGATTGTATGATTGTGATTGTATGATTGTGTATGTATGATTGTGATTGTATGATTGTTATTGTATGACTGTGATTGTATGATTGTGATTGTATGATTGTGATAGTATGATTGTGAAAGTATGATTGTGATTGTATGATTGTGATTGTATGATTGTGATTGTATGATTGTGATTGTATGATTGTGATTGTCTGATTGTGGTTCTGCGATTGTGATTGTACGATTGTGATTGTACGATTGTGATAGTATGATTGTGATTGTATGATTGTGATTGTATGATTGTGATTGTATGATTGTGATGGTATGATTGTGATTGTATGATTGCGATCGTATGATTGTGATTGTATGATTATGATTGTATGATTGTGATTGTATGATTGCGATTGTATGATTGTGATTGTATGATTAAGTTTGTATTTTTGTGATTTTATGATTGTGATTGTATGATTGCGATTGTATGATTGTGATGTATGATTGTAATTGTATGATTATGATTGTATGATTGTGATTGTATGATTGTGATGGTATGATTGTGATTGTATGATTGCGATCGTATGATTGTGATTGTATGATTATGATTGTATGATTGTGATTGTATGATTGCGATTGTATGATTGTGATTGTATGATTAAGATTGTATTTTTGTGATTTCATGATTGTGATTGTATGATTGCGATTGTATGATTGTGATTGTATGATTGTGATGTATGATTGTAATTGTATGATTGTGATCGTATGATTGTGATTGTATGATTGTGATTGTATGATTGCGATAGTATGATTGTGATTGTATGATTGTGATTGAATGATTGTGATGTATGATTGTAATTGTATGATTATGATTGTATGATTGTGATTGTATGATTGAGATTGTATGATTGTGATTGTATGCTTGCGATTGTATGATTGTGATTGTATGATTGTGATTGTACGATTGTATTTGGGAGATTGTATTTGGGATATTGTAATTGTATGATTGCGATTGTATGATTGTGATTGTATGATTGTGATGTATGATTGTGATTGTATGATTGTGATTGTATGATTGTGATTGTATGATTGTGATTGTATGATTGTGATTGTCTGATTGTGGTTCTGCGATTGTGATTGTACGATTGTGATTGTACGATTGTGATAGTATGATTGTGATTGTATGATTGTGATTGTATGATTGTGATTGTATGATTGTGATGTATGACTGTAATTGTATGATTATGATTGTATGATTGTGATTGTATGATTGAGATTGTATGATTGTGATTGTATGCTTGCGATTGTATGATTGTGATTGTATGATTGCGATTGTATGATTGTGATTGTATGATTGTGATGTATGACTGTAATTGTATGATTATGATTGTATGATTGTGATTGTAAGATTGAGATTGTATGATTGTGATTGTATGCTTGCGATTGTATGATTGTGATTGTATGATTGTGATTGTATGATTGTGATTGTATGATTGTGATTGTATGATTGTGATTGTATGATTGTGATTGTATGATTATGATTGTATGATTGTGATTGTATGATTGTGATTGTATGATTGTGATTGTACGATTGTGAATGTACGATTGTGATTGTATGATTGTGATTGTATGACTGTGATTGTATGACTGTGATTGTATGATTGTGATTGTTTGATTGTGATTGTATGATTGTGAAAGTATGATTGTGATTGTATGATTGTGATTGTATGATTGTGATTGTATGATTGTGATTGTATGATTGTGATTGTATGATTGTGATTGTATGATTGTATTTGGGATATTGTAATTGTATGATTGCGATTGTATGATTGTGATTGTATGATTGTGATTGTATGATTGTGATTGTATGATTGCGATTGTATGATTGTGATTGTATGATTGTGATTGTATGATTGCGATCGTATGATTGTGATTGTATGATTATGATTGTATGATTGTGATTGTATGATTGTGATTGTATGATTGTGATTGTATGATTGTGAAAGTATGATTGTGATTGTATGCTTGCGATTGTATGATCGTGATTGTATGATTGTGATTGTATGATTGTGATTGTACGATTGTGATTGTATGATTGTGATTGTATGATTGCGATTGTATGATTGTGATTGTATCATTGTGATTGTATGAATGTGATTGTATGATTGTGATTGTATGATTGTGATTGTATGATTGTGAAAGTATGATTGTGATTGTATGCTTGCGATTGTATGATCGTGATTGTATGATTGTGATTGTATGATTGTGATTGTACGATTGTGATTGTATGATTGTGATTGTATGATTATGATTGTATGATTGTGATTGAATGATTGTGATTGTATGATTGTGACTGTATGATTGTGATTGTATGATTGTGATTGTATGATTGTATTTGGGAGATTGTATTTGGGATATTGTAATTGTATGATTGCGATTGTATGATTGCGATTGTATGATTGTGATTGTATGATTGTGTATGTATGATTGTGATTGTATGATTGTATTTGGGAGATTGTATTTGGGATATTGTAATTGTATGATTGCGATTGTATGATTATGATTGTATGATTATGATTGTATGATTGTGATTGTATGATTGTGACTGTATGATTGTGATTGTATGATTGTGATAGTATGATTGTGATTGTATGATTGTGATTGTATGATTGTGATTGTATGATTGTGATTGTATGATTATGATTGTATGATTGCGATTGTATGATTGTGATTGTATGATTGTGTATGTATGATTGTGATTGTATGATTGTATTTGGGAGATTGTATTTGGGATATTGTAATTGTATGATTGCGATTGTATGATTGTGATGTATGACTGTAATTGTATGATTATGATTGTATGATCGTGATTGTATGATTGTGATTGTATGATTGTGATTGTATGATTGTGATTGTATGATTGTGATTGTATGATTATGATTGTATGATTGTGATTGTATGATTGTGATTGTATGATTGTGACTGTATGATTGTGATTGTATGATTGTGATAGTATGATTGTGATTGTATGATTGTGATTGTATGATTGTGATGTATGATTGTAATTGTATGATTATGATTGTATGATTGTGATTGTGTGATTGTGATTGTATGATTGTATTTGGGAGATTGTATTTGGGATATTGTAATTGTATGATTGCGATTGTATGATTGTGATTTTATGATTGTGATTGTATGATTGTATTTGGGAGATTGTATTTGGGATATTGTAATTGTATGATTGCGATTGTATGATTGCGATTGTATGATTGTGATTGTATGATTGTGTATGTATGATTGTGATTGTATGATTGTATTTGGGAGATTGTATTTGGGATATTGTAATTGTATGATTGCGATTGTATGATTGTGATGTATGACTGTAATTGTATGATTATGATTGTATGATTGTGATTGTATGATTGTGATGGTATGATTGTGATTGTATGATTGCGATCGTATGATTGTGATTGTATGATTATGATTGTATGATTGTGATTGTATGATTGCGATTGTATGATTGTGATTGTATGATTATGATTGTATTCTTGTGATTGTATGATTGTGATTGTATGATTGTGATTGTATGATTGTGATTGTATGATTGCGATTGTATGAATGCGATTGTATGATTGTGATTGCATAATTGTGATTGTATGATTGTAATTGTATGATTGTGATGTATGATTGTAATTGCATGATTATGATTGTTTGATTGTGATTGTATGATTGAGATTGTATGATTGTGATTGTATGACTGTGATTGTGTGATTGTAATTGTATGATTATGATTGTATGATTGTAATTGTATGATTGTGATGGTATGATTGTGATTGTATGATTGCGATAGTATGATTGTGATTGTATGATTGTGATTGTATGATTGCGATTGTATAATTGTGATTGTATGATTGTGATTGTATGATTCTGATTGTATGATTGTGATTGCATGATTGTGATTGTATGATTGTGATTGTATGATTGCGATTGTATGATTGTGATTGTATGATTGTGATTGTATGATTGCGATCGTATGATTGTGATTGTATGATTATGATTGTATGATTGTGATTGTATGATTGAGATTGTATGATTGTGATTGTATGCTTGCGATTGTATGATTGTGATTGTATGATTGTGATTGTACGATTGTATTTGGGAGATTGTATTTGGGATATTGTAATTGTATGATTGCGATTGTATGATTGTGATTGTATGATTGTGATTGTATGATTGTGATTGTATGATTATGATTGTATGATTGTGATTGTATGATTGTGATTGTATGATTGTGACTGTATGATTGAGATTGTATGATTGTGATTGTATGCTTGCGATTGTATGATTGTGATTGTATGATTGTGATTCTTTGATTGTGATTGTATGATTGTGATTGTATGATTGTGATTGTATGATTGTATTTGGGATATTGTAATTGTATGATTGCGATTGTATGATTGTGATTGTATGATTGTGATTGTATGATTGTGATTGTATGATTGCGATTGTATGATTGTGATTGTATGATTGTGATTGTATGATTGCGATCGTATGATTGTGATTGTATGATTATGATTGTATGATTGTGATTGTATGATTGCGATTGTATGATTGTGATTGTATGATTAAGATTGTATTTTTGTGATTTCATGATTGTGATTGTATGATTGCGATTGTATGATTGTGATTGTATGATTGTGATTGTATGATTATGATTGTATGATTGTGATTGTATGATTGTGATTGTATGATTGTGACTGTATGATTGAGATTGTATGATTGTGATTGTATGCTTGCGATTGTATGCTTGCGATTGTATGATTGTGATTGTATGATTGTGATTCTTTGATTGTGATTGTATGATTGTGATTGTATGATTGTGATTGTATGATTGTATTTGGGATATTGTAATTGTATGATTGCGATTGTATGATTGTGATTGTATGATTGCGATTGTATGATTGTGATTGTATGATTGTGATTGTATGATTGCGATCGTATGATTGTGATTGTATGATTATGATTGTATGATTGTGATTGTATGATTGTGATTGTATGATTGTGATTGTATGATTATGATTGTATGATTGTGATTGTATGATTGTGATTGTATGATTGTGACTGTATGATTGAGATTGTATGATTGTGATTGTATGCTTGCGATTGTATGATTGTGATTGTATGATTGTGATTCTTTGATTGTGATTGTATGACTGTGATTGTATGATTGTGATTGTATGATTGTATTTGGGATATTGTAATTGTATGATTGCGATTGTATGATTGTGATTGTATGATTGTGATTGTATGATTGTGATTGTATGATTGCGATTGTATGATTGTGATTGTATGATTGTGATTGTATGATTGCGATCGTATGATTGTGATTGTATGATTATGATTGTATGATTGTGATTGTATGATTGCGATTGTATGATTGTGATTGTATGATTAAGATTGTATTTTTGTGATTTCATGATTGTGATTGTATGATTGCGATTGTATGATTGTGATTGTATGATTGTGATGTATGATTGTAATTGTATGATTGTGATCGTATGATTGTGATTGTATGATTGTGATTGTATGATTGCGATAGTATGATTGTGATTGTATGATTGTGATTGTATGATTGTGATGTATGATTGTAATTGTATGATTATGATTGTATGATTGTGATTGTATGATTGAGATTGTATGATTGTGATTGTATGCTTGCGATTGTATGATTGTGATTGTATGATTGTGATTGTACGATTGTATTTGGGAGATTGTATTTGGGATATTGTAATTGTATGATTGCGATTGTATGATTGTGATTGTATGATTGTGATGTATGATTGTAATTGTATGATTATGATTGTATGATTGTGATTGTATGATTGTGATTGTATGATTGAGATTGTATGATTGTGATTGTATGCTTGCGATTGTATGATTGTGATTGTATGATTGTGATTCTTTGATTGTGATTGTATGATTGTGATTGTATGATTGTGATTGTATGATTGTGATTATATGATTGTGATTGTATGATTGTGATTGTATGATTGTGATAGTATGATTGTGATTATATGATTGTTATTGTATGACTGTGATTGTATGATTGTGATTGTATGATTGTGATAGTATGATTGTGAAAGTATGATTGTGATTGTATGATTGTGATTGTATGATTGTGATTGTATGATTGTGATTGTATGATTGTGATTGTCTGATTGTGGTTCTGCGATTGTGATTGTACGATTGTGATTGTACGATTGTGATAGTATGATTGTGATTGTATGATTGTGATTGTATGATTGTGATTGTATGATTGTGATGTATGACTGTAATTGTATGATTATGATTGTATGATTGTGATTGTATGATTGAGATTGTATGATTGTGATTGTATGCTTGCGATTGTATGATTGTGATTGTATGATTGCGATTGTATGATTGTGATTGTATGATTGTGATGTATGACTGTAATTGTATGATTATGATTGTATGATTGTGATTGTAAGATTGAGATTGTATGATTGTGATTGTATGCTTGCGATTGTATGATTGTGATTGTATGATTGTGATTGTATGATTGTGATTGTATGATTGTGATTGTATGATTGTGATTGTATGATTGTGATTGTATGATTATGATTGTATGATTGTGATTGTATGATTGTGATTGTATGATTGTGATTGTACGATTGTGAATGTACGATTGTGATTGTATGATTGTGATTGTATGACTGTGATTGTATGACTGTGATTGTATGATTGTGATTGTTTGATTGTGATTGTATGATTGTGAAAGTATGATTGTGATTGTATGATTGTGATTGTATGATTGTGATTGTATGATTGTGATTGTATGATTGTGATTGTATGATTGTGATTGTATGATTGTATTTGGGATATTGTAATTGTATGATTGCGATTGTATGATTGTGATTGTATGATTGTGATTGTATGATTGTGATTGTATGATTGCGATTGTATGATTGTGATTGTATGATTGTGATTGTATGATTGTATTTGGGAGATTGTATTTGGGATATTGTAATTGTATGATTGCGATTGTATGATTGTGATTTTATGATTGTGATTGTATGATTGTATTTGGGAGATTGTATTTGGGATATTGTAATTGTATGATTGCGATTGTATGATTGCGATTGTATGATTGTGATTGTATGATTGTGTATGTATGATTGTGATTGTATGATTGTATTTGGGAGATTGTATTTGGGATATTGTAATTGTATGATTGCGATTGTATGATTGTGATGTATGACTGTAATTGTATGATTATGATTGTATGATTGTGATTGTATGATTGTGATGGTATGATTGTGATTGTATGATTGCGATCGTATGATTGTGATTGTATGATTATGATTGTATGATTGTGATTGTATGATTGCGATTGTATGATTGTGATTGTATGATTATGATTGTATTCTTGTGATTGTATGATTGTGATTGTATGATTGTGATTGTATGATTGTGATTGTATGATTGCGATTGTATGAATGCGATTGTATGATTGTGATTGCATAATTGTGATTGTATGATTGTAATTGTATGATTGTGATGTATGATTGTAATTGCATGATTATGATTGTTTGATTGTGATTGTATGATTGAGATTGTATGATTGTGATTGTATGACTGTGATTGTGTGATTGTAATTGTATGATTATGATTGTATGATTGTAATTGTATGATTGTGATGGTATGATTGTGATTGTATGATTGCGATAGTATGATTGTGATTGTATGATTGTGATTGTATGATTGCGATTGTATAATTGTGATTGTATGATTGTGATGGTATGATTGTGATTGTATGATTGCGATCGTATGATTGTGATTGTATGATTATGATTGTATGATTGTGATTGTATGATTGCGATTGCATGATTGTGATTGTATGATTATGATTGTATTCTTGTGATTGTATGATTGTGATTGTATGATTGTGATTGTATGATTGTGATTGTATGATTGCGATTGTATGAATGCGATTGTATGATTGTGATTGCATAATTGTGATTGTATGATTGTAATTGTATGATTATGATTGTATGATTGTGATTGTATGATTGTGATTGTATGACTGTGATTGTGTGATTGTAATTGTATGATTATGATTGTATGATTGTAATTGTATGATTGTGATGGTATGATTGTGATTGTATGATTGCGATAGTATGATTGTGATTGTATGATTGTGATTGTATGATTGCGATTGTATAATTGTGATTGTATGATTGTGATGGTATGATTGTGATTGTATGATTGCGATAGTATGATTGTGATTGTATGATTGTGATTGTATGATTGTAATTGCATGATTATGATTGTATGATAGTGATTGTATGATTGCGATTGTATGATTGTGATTGTATGATTATGATTGTATTTTTGTGATTGTATGATTGTGATTGTATGATTGTGATTGTATGACTGTGATTGTATGATTGTGATTGTATGATTGCGATTGTATGAATGCGATTGTATGATTGCGATTGTATGATTGTGATTGTATGATTGTGATTGTACGATTGTGATAGTTTGATTGTATTTGGGAGATTGTATTTGGGATATTGTAATTGTATGATTGCGATTGTATGATTGTGATTGTATGATTGTGATGTATGATTGTAATTGCATGATTATGATTGTTTGATTGTGATTGTATGATTGTGATTGTATGATTGTGATGTATGATTGTAATTGCATGATTATGATTGTTTGATTGTGATTGTATGATTGAGATTGTATGATTGTGATTGTATGACTGTGATTGTGTGATTGTAATTGTATGATTATGATTGTATGATTGTAATTGTATGATTGTGATTGTATGATTGTGATTGCATGATTGTGATTGTATGATTGTGATTGCATGATTTTGAATGTATGATTGTGATTGTATGATTGTGATTGTATGATTGTGATTGTATGATTGTGATTGTATGATTATGATTGTATGATTGCGATTGTATGAATGCGATTGTATGATTGTGATTGCATAATTGTGATTGTATGATTGTGGTTGTATGATTGTGATTGTCTGATTGTGGTTGTATGATTGTGATTGTATAACTGAGATTGTATGATTGTGATTGTATGATAGCGATTGTATGATAGCGATTGTATGATTGTGATTGTATGATTGTGATTGTATGATTGTGATTGTATGATTGTGATTGTCTGATTGTGATTGTATGATTGTGATTGTATGATTGTGATTGTATGATTGTGATTGTATGATTGTGATTGTATGATTGTGATTGTATGATTGTGATTGTATGATTGTGATTGTATGATTGTATTTGGGAGATTGTAATTGTATGATTGCGATTGTATGATTGTGATTGTATGATTGCGATTGTATGATTGTGATTGTATGATTGTGATGTATGATTGTAATTGTATGATTATGATTGTATGATTGTGATTGTATGATTGAGATTGTATGATTGTGATTGTATGATTGCGATTGTATGATTGTGATTGTATGATTGTGATTGTATGATTGTGATTGTATGATTGTGATTGTATGATTGTGATTGTATGATTGTGATTGTATGATTGTGATTGTATGACTGTGAAAGAATGATTGTGATTGTATGATTGTGATTGTATGAGCGTGATTGTCTGATTGTTGTTGTGCGATTGTGATTGTACGATTGTGAATGTACGATTGTGATTGTATGATTGTGATTGTATGAATATGATTGTATGATTGTGATTGCATGATTGTGATTGTATGATTGTGATTGTATGATTTTGAATGTATGATTGTGATTGTATGATTGTATTTGGGATATTGTAATTGTATGATTGTGATTGTATGATTATGATTGTATGATTGTGATTGTATGATTGCGATTGTATGATTGTGATTGTATGATTATGATTGTATTCTTGTGATTGTATGATTGTGATTGTATGATTGTGATTGTATGATTGTGATTGTATGATTGCGATTGTATGAATGCGATTGTATGATTGTGATTGCATAATTGTGGTTGTATGATTGTAATTGTATGATTATGATTGTATGATTGTGATTGTATGATTGTGATTGTATGATTGTGATTGTATGATTATGATTGTATGATTGCGATTGTATGAATGCGATTGTATGATTGTGATTGCATAATTGTGATTGTATGATTGTGTTTGTATGATTGTGATTGTCTGATTGTGAAAGTATGATTGTGATTGTATGATTGTGATTGTATGATTGTGATTGTATGATTGTGATGGTATGATTGTGATTGTATGATTGCGATCGTATGATTGTGATTGTATGATTATGATTGTATGATTGTGATTGTATGATTGCGATTGTATGATTGTGATTGTATGATTATGATTGTATTCTTGTGATTGTATGATTGTGATTGTATGATTGTGATTGTATGATTGTGATTGTATGATTGCGATTGTATGAATGCGATTGTATGATTGTGATTGCATAATTGTGATTGTATGATTGTAATTGTATGATTATGATTGTATGATTGTGATTGTATGATTGTGATTGTATGACTGTGATTGTGTGATTGTAATTGTATGATTATGATTGTATGATTGTAATTGTATGATTGTGATGGTATGATTGTGATTGTATGATTGCGATAGTATGATTGTGATTGTATGATTGTGATTGTATGATTGCGATTGTATAATTGTGATTGTATGATTGTGATGGTATGATTGTGATTGTATGATTGCGATAGTATGATTGTGATTGTATGATTGTGATTGTATGCTTGTAATTGCATGATTATGATTGTATGATAGTGATTGTATGATTGCGATTGTATGATTGTGATTGTATGATTATGATTGTATTTTTGTGATTGTATGATTGTGATTGTATGATTGTGATTGTATGACTGTGATTGTATGATTGTGATTGTATGATTGCGATTGTATGAATGCGATTGTATGATTGCGATTGTATGATTGTGATTGTATGATTGTGATTGTACGATTGTGATAGTTTGATTGTATTTGGGAGATTGTATTTGGGATATTGTAATTGTATGATTGCGATTGTATGATTGTGATTGTATGATTGTGATGTATGATTGTAATTGCATGATTATGATTGTTTGATTGTGATTGTATGATTGTGATTGTATGATTGTGATGTATGATTGTAATTGCATGATTATGATTGTTTGATTGTGATTGTATGATTGAGATTGTATCATTGTGATTGTATGACTGTGATTGTGTGATTGTAATTGTATGATTATGATTGTATGATTGTAATTGTATGATTGTGATTGTATGATTGTGATTGCATGATTGTGATTGTATGATTGTGATTGCATGATTTTGAATGTATGATTGTGATTGTATGATTGTGATTGTATGATTGTGATTGTATGATTGTGATTGTATGATTATGATTGTATGATTGCGATTGTATGAATGCGATTGTATGATTGTGATTGCATAATTGTGATTGTATGATTGTGGTTGTATGATTGTGATTGTCTGATTGTGGTTGTATGATTGTGATTGTATAACTGAGATTGTATGATTGTGATTGTATGATAGCGATTGTATGATTGTGATTGTATGATTGTGATTGTATGATTGTGATTGTATGATTGTGATTGTCTGATTGTGATTGTATGATTGTGATTGTATGATTGTGATTGTATGATTGTGATTGTATGATTGTGATTGTATGATTGTGATTGTATGATTGTGATTGTATGATTGTATTTGGGAGATTGTAATTGTATGATTGCGATTGTATGATTGTGATTGTATGATTGCGATTGTATGATTGTGATTGTATGATTGTGATGTATGATTGTAATTGTATGATTATGATTGTATGATTGTGATTGTATGATTGAGATTGTATGATTGTGATTGTATGATTGCGATTGTATGATTGTGATTGTATGATTGTGATTGTATGATTGTGATTGTATGATTGTGATTGTATGATTGTGATTGTATGATTGTGATTGTATGATTGTGATTGTATGACTGTGAAAGAATGATTGTGATTGTATGATTGTGATTGTATGAGCGTGATTGTCTGATTGTTGTTGTGCGATTGTGATTGTACGATTGTGAATGTACGATTGTGATTGTATGATTGTGATTGTATGAATATGATTGTATGATTGTGATTGCATGATTGTGATTGTATGATTGTGATTGTATGATTTTGAATGTATGATTGTGAGTGTATGATTGTATTTGGGATATTGTAATTGTATGATTGTGATTGTATGATTATGATTGTATGATTGTGATTGTATGATTGCGATTGTATGATTGTGATTGTATGATTATGATTGTATTCTTGTGATTGTATGATTGTGATTGTATGATTGTGATTGTATGATTGTGATTGTATGATTGCGATTGTATGAATGCGATTGTATGATTGTGATTGCATAATTGTGGTTGTATGATTGTAATTGTATGATTATGATTGTATGATTGTGATTGTATGATTGTGATTGTATGACTGTGATTGTGTGATTGTAATTGTATGATTATGATTGTATGATTGTGATGGTATGATTGTGATTGTATGATTGCGATAGTATGACTGTGATTGTATGATTGTGATTGTATGATTGCGATTGTATAATTGTGATTGTATGATTGTGATGGTATGATTGTGATTGTATGATTGCGATAGTATGATTGTGATTGTATGATTGTGATTGTATGATTGTAATTGCATGATTATGATTGTATGATAGTGATTGTATGATTGCGATTGTATGATTGTGATTGTATGATTATGATTGTATTTTTGTGATTGTATGATAGTGATTGTATGATTGTGATTGTATGACTGTGATTGTATGATTGTGATTGTATGATTGCGATTGTATGAATGCGATTGTATGATTGCGATTGTATGATTGTGATTGTATGATTGTGATTGTACGATTGTGATAGTTTGATTGTATTTGGGAGATTGTATTTGGGATATTGTAATTGTATGATTGCGAATGTATGATTGTGATTGTATGATTGTGATGTATGATTGTAATTGCATGATTATGATTGTTTGATTGTGATTGTATGATTGTGATTGTATGATTGTGATGTATGATTGTAATTGCATGATTATGATTGTTTGATTGTGATTGTATGATTGAGATTGTATGATTGTGATTGTATGACTGTGATTGTGTGATTGTAATTGTATGATTATGATTGTATGATTGTAATTGTATGATTGTGATTGTATGATTGTGATTGCATGATTGTGATTGTATGATTGTGATTGCATGATTTTGAATGTATGATTGTGATTGTATGATTGTGATTGTATGATTGTGATTGTATGATTGTGATTGTATGATTATGATTGTATGATTGCGATTGTATGAATGCGATTGTATGATTGTGATTGCATAATTGTGATTGTATGATTGTGGTTGTATGATTGTGATTGTCTGATTGTGATTGTATGATTATGATTGTATGATTGTGATTGTATGATTGTGATTGTATGATTGTGACTGTATGATTGTGATTGTATGATTGTGATAGTATGATTGTGATTGTATGATTGTGATGTATGATTGTAATTGTATGATTATGATTGTATGATTGTGATTGTGTGATTGTGATTGTATGATTGTATTTGGGAGATTGTATTTCGGATATTGTAATTGTATGATTGCGATTGTATGATTGTGATTGTATGATTGTGATTGTATGATTGTATTTGGGAGATTGTATTTGTGATATTGTAATTGTATGATTGCGATTGTATGATTGCGATTGTATGATTGTGATTGTATGATTGTGTATGTATGATTGTGATTGTATGATTGTATTTGGGAGATTGTATTTGGGATATTGTAATTGTATGATTGCGATTGTATGATCGCGATTGTATGATTGTGATTGTATGATTGTGTATGTATGATTGTGATTGTATGATTGTATTTGGGAGATTGTATTTGGGATATTGTAATTGTATGATTGCGATTGTATGATTGTGATGTATGACTGTAATTGTATGATTATGATTGTATGATTGTGATTGTATGATTGTGATGGTATGATTGTGATTGTATGATTGCGATCGTATGATTGTGATTGTATGATTATGATTGTATGATTGTGATTGTATGATTGCGATTGTATGATTGTGATTGTATGATTATGATTGTATTCTTGTGATTGTATGATTGTGATTGTATGATTGTGATTGTATGATTGTGATTGTATGATTGCGATTGTATGAATGCGATTGTATGATTGTGATTGCATAATTGTGATTGTATGATTGTAATTGTATGATTGTGATGTATGATTGTAATTGCATGATTATGATTGTTTGATTGTGATTGTATGATTGAGATTGTATGATTGTGATTGTATGACTGTGATTGTGTGATTGTAATTGTATGATTATGATTGTATGATTGTAATTGTATGATTGTGATGGTATGATTGTGATTGTATGATTGCGATAGTATGATTGTGATTGTATGATTGTGATTGTATGATTGCGATTGTATAATTGTGATTGTATGATTGTGATGGTATGATTCTGATTGTATGATTGTGATTGCATGATTGTGATTGTATGATTGTGATTGCATGATTTTGAATGTATGATTGTGATTGTATGATTGTGATTGTATGATTGTGATTGTATGATTATGATTGTATGATTGCGATTGTATGAATGCGATTGTATGATTGTGATTGCATAATTGTGATTGTATGATTGTGATTGTATGATTGTGATTGTCTGATTGTGAAAGTATGATTGTGATTGTATGATTGTGATTGTATGATTGTGATTGTATGATTGTGATGGTATGATTGTGATTGTATGATTGCGATCGTATGATTGTGATTGTATGATTATGATTGTATGATTGTGATTGTATGATTGCGATTGTATGATTGTGATTGTATGATTATGATTGTATTCTTGTGATTGTATGATTGTGATTGTATGATTGTGATTGTATGATTGTGATTGTATGATTGCGATTGTATGAATGCGATTGTATGATTGTGATTCCATAATTGTGATTGTATGATTGTAATTGTATGATTATGATTGTATGATTGTGATTGTATGATTGTGATTGTATGACTGTGTTTGTGTGATTGTAATTGTATGATTATGATTGTATGATTGTAATTGTATGATTGTGATGGTATGATTGTGATTGTATGATTGCGATAGTATGATTGTGATTGTATGACTGTGATTGTATGATTGCGATTGTATAATTGTGATTGTATGATTGTGATGGTATGATTGTGATTGTATGACTGCGATAGTATGATTGTGATTGTATGATTGTGATTGTATGATTGTAATTGCATGATTATGATTGTATGATAGTGATTGTACGATTGCGATTGTATGATTGTGATTGTATGATTATGATTGTATTTTTGTGATTGTATGATTGTGATTGTATGATTGTGATTGTATGACTGTGATTGTATGATTGTGATTGTATGATTGCGATTGTATGAATGCGATTGTATGATTGCGATTGTATGATTGTGATTGTATGATTGTGATTGTACGATTGTGATAGTTTGATTGTATTTGGGAGATTGTATTTGGGATATTGTAATTGTATGATTGCGATTGTATGATTGTGATTGTATGATTGTGATGTATGATTGTAATTGCATGATTATGATTGTTTGATTGTGATTGTATGATTGTGATTGTATGATTGTGATGTATGATTGTAATTGCATGATTATGATTGTTTGATTGTGATTGTATGATTGAGATTGTATGATTGTGATTGTATGACTGTGATTGTGTGATTGTAATTGTATGATTATGATTGTATGATTGTAATTGTATGATTGTGATTGTATGATTGTGATTGCATGATTGTGATTGTATGATTGTGATTGCATGATTGTGAATGTACGATTGTGATTGTATGATTGTGATTGTATGAATATGATTGTATGATTGTGATTGCATGATTGTGATTGTATGATTGTGATTGTATGATTTTGAATGTATGATTGTGATTGTATGATTGTGATTGTATGATTGTGATCGTATGATTGTGATTGTATGATTGTGATTGTATGATTGCGATAGTATGATTGTGATTGTATGATTGTGATTGTATGATTGTGATGTATGATTGTAATTGTATGATTATGATTGTATGATTGTGATTGTATGATTGAGATTGTATGATTGTGATTGTATGCTTGCGATTGTATGATTGTGATTGTATGATTGTATTTGGGAGATTGTATTTGGGATATTGTAATTGTATGATTGCGATTGTATGATTGTGATGTATGATTCTAATTGTATGATTATAATTGTATGATTGTGATTGTATGAATATGATTGTATGATTGTGATTGCATGATTGTGATTGTACGATTGTGATTGTATGATTTTGAATGTATGATTGTGATTGTATGATTGTGATTCTTTGATTGTGATTGTATGATTGTGATTGTATGATTGTGATTGTATGATTGTGATTGTATGATTGTGATTGTATGATTGTGATTGTATGATTGTGATTGTATGATTGTGATTGTATGATTGTGATTGTATGATTGTATTTGGGAGATTGTATTTGGGAGATTGTAATTGTATGATTGCGATTGTATGATTGTGATTGTATGATTGCGATTGTATGATTGTGATTGTATGATTGTGATGTATGATTGTGATTGTATGATTGTGATGTATGATGGTAATTGCATGATTATGATTGTTTGATTGTGATTGTATGATTGTGATTGTATGATTGTGATGTATGATTGTAATTGCATGATTATGATTGTTTGATTGTGATTGTATGATTGAGATTGTATGATTGTGATTGTATCACTGTGATTGTGTGATTGTAATTGTATGATTATGATTGTATGATTGTAATTGTATGATTGTGATGGTATGATTGTGATTGTATGATTGCGATAGTATGATTGTGATTGTATGATTGTGATTGTATGATTATGATTGTATTCTTGTGATTGTATGATTGTGATTGTATGATTGTGATTGTATGATTGTGATTGTATGATTGCGATTGTATGAATGCGATTGTATGATTGTGATTGCATAATTGTGATTGTATGATTGTAATTGTATGATTGTGATGTATGATTGTAATTGCATGATTATGATTGTTTGATTGTGATTGTATGATTGAGATTGTATGATTGTGATTGTATGACTGTGATTGTGTGATTGTAATTGTATGATTATGATTGTATGATTGTAATTGTATGATTGTGATGGTATGATTGTGATTGTATGATTGCGATAGTATGATTGTGATTGTATGATTGTGATTGTATGATTGCGATTGTATAATTGTGATTGTATGATTGTGATGGTATGATTCTGATTGTATGATTGTGATTGCATGATTGTGATTGTATGATTGTGATTGCATGATTTTGAATGTATGATTGTGATTGTATGATTGTGATTGTATGATTGTGATTGTATGATTGTGATTGTATGATTATGATTGTATGATTGCGATTGTATGAATGCGATTGTATGATTGTGATTGCATAATTGTGATTGTATGATTGTGATTGTATGATTGTGATTGTCTGATTGTGAAAGTATGATTGTGATTGTATGATTGTGATGGTATGATTCTGATTGTATGATTGTGATTGCATGATTGTGATTGTATGATTGTGATTGCATGATTTTGAATGTATGATTGTGATTGTATGATTGTGATTGTATGATTGTGATTGTATGATTATGATTGTATGATTGCGATTGTATGAATGCGATTGTATGATTGTGATTGCATAATTGTGATTGTATGATTGTGGTTGTATGATTGTGATTGTATAACTGAGATTGTATGATTGTGATTGTATGATAGCGATTGTATGATTGTGATTGTATGATTGTGATTGTATGATTGCGATTGTATGATTGTGATTGTATGATTGTGATTGTATGATTGTGATTGTATGATTGTGATTGTATGAATGCGATTGTATGATTGTGATTGCATAATTGTGATTGTATGATTGTGGTTGTATGATTGTGATTGTCTGATTGTGGTTGTATGATTGTGATTGTATAACTGAGATTGTATGATTGTGATTGTATGATAGCGATTGTATGATTGTGATTGTATGATTGTGATTGTATGATTGTGATTGTATGATTGTGATTGTATGATTGTGATTGTCTGATTGTGATTGTATGATTGTGATTGTATGATTGTGATTGTATGATTGTGATTGTATGATTGTGATTGTATGATTGTGATTGTATGATTGTGATTGTATGATTGTGATTGTATGATTGTATTTGGGAGATTGTAATTGTATGATTGCGATTGTATGATTGTGATTGTATGATTGCGATTGTATGATTGTGATTGTATGATTGTGATGTATGATTGTAATTGTATGATTATGATTGTATGATTGTGATTGTATGATTGAGATTGTATGATTGTGATTGTATGATTGCGATTGTATGATTGTGATTGTATGATTGTGATTGTATGATTGTGATTGTATGATTGTGATTGTATGATTGTGATTGTATGACTGTGAAAGAATGATTGTGATTGTATGATTGTGATTGTCTGATTGTTGTTGTGCGATTGTGATTGTACGATTGTGAATGTACGATTGTGATTGTATGATTGTGATTGTATGAATATGATTGTATGATTGTGATTGCATGATTGTGATTGTATGATTGTGATTGTATGATTTTGAATGTATGATTGTGATTGTATGATTGTGATTGTATGATTGTGATCGTATGATTGTGATTGTATGATTGTGATTGTATGATTGCGATAGTATGTTTGTGATTGTATGATTGTGATTGTATGATTGTGATGTATGATTGTAATTGTATGATTATGATTGTATGATTGTGATTGTATGATTGAGATTGTATGATTGTGATTGTATGCTTGCGATTGTATGATTGTGATTGTATGATTGTATTTGGGAGATTGTATTTGGGATATTGTAATTGTATGATTGCGATTGTATGATTGTGATGTATGATTCTAATTGTATGATTATAATTGTATGATTGTGATTGTATGAATATGATTGTATGATTGTGATTGCATGATTGTGATTGTACGATTGTGATTGTATGATTTTGAATGTATGATTGTGATTGTATGATTGTGATTGTATGATTGTGATTGTATGATTGTGATTGTATGATTGTGATTGTATGATTGTGATTGTATGATTGTGATTGTATGATTGTGATTGTATGATTGTATTTGGGAGATTGTATTTGGGAGATTGTAATTGTATGATTGCGATTGTATGATTGTGATTGTATGATTGCGATTGTATGATTGTGATTGTATGATTGTGATGTATGATTGTGATTGTATGATTGTGATGTATGATGGTAATTGCATGATTATGATTGTTTGATTGTGATTGTATGATTGTGATTGTATGATTGTGATGTATGATTGTAATTGCATGATTATGATTGTTTGATTGTGATTGTATGATTGAGATTGTATGATTGTGATTGTATCACTGTGATTGTGTGATTGTAATTGTATGATTATGATTGTATGATTCTAATTGTATGATTGTGATGGTATGATTGTGATTGTATGATTGCGATAGTATGATTGTGATTGTATGATTGTGATTGTATGATTATGATTGTATGATTGCGATTGTATGAATGCGATTGTATGATTGTGATTGCATAATTGTGATTGTATGATTGTGATTGTATGATTGTGATTGTCTGATTGTGGTTGTATGATTGTGATTGTATAACTGAGATTGTATGATTGTGATTGTATGATAGCGATTGTATGATTGTGATTGTATGATTGTGATTGTATGATTGTGATTGTATGATTGTGATTGTATGATTGTGATTGTATGATTGTGATTGTATGATTATGATTGTATGATTGCGATTGTATGAATGCGATTGTATGATTGTGATTGCATAATTGTGATTGTATGATTGTGATTGTATGATTGTGATTGTCTGATTGTGGTTGTATGATTGTGATTGTATAACTGAGATTGTATGATTGTGATTGTATGATAGCGATTGTATGATTGTGATTGTATGATTGTGATTGTATGATTGTGATTGTATGATTGTGATTGTCTGATTGTGATTGTATGATTATGATTGTATGATTGCGATTGTATGAATGCGATTGTATGATTGTGATTGCATAATTGTGATTGTATGATTGTGATTGTATGATTGTGATTGTATGATTGTGATTGTATGAGTGTGATTGTCTGATTGTTGTTGTGCGATTGTGATTGTACGATTGTGAATGTACGATTGTGATTGTATGATTGTGATTGTATGAATATGATTGTATGATTGTGATTGCATGATTGTGATTGTATGATTGTGATTGTATGATTTTGAATGTACGATTGTGATTGTATGATTGTGATTGTATGATTGTGATCGTATGATTGTGATTGTATGATTGCGATAGTATGATTGTGATTGTATGATTGTGATTGTATGATTGTGATGTATGATTGTAATTGTATGATTATGATTGTATGATTGTGATTGTATGATTGAGATTGTATGATTGTGATTGTATGCTTGCGATTGTATGATTGTGATTGTATGATTGTATTTGGGAGATTGTATTTGGGATATTGTAATTGTATGATTGCGATTGTATGATTGTGATGTATGATTCTAATTGTATGATTATGATTGTATGATTGTGATTGTATGAATATGATTGTATGATTGAGATTGCATGATTGTGATTGTATGATTGTGATTGTATGATTTTGAATGTATGATTGTGATTGTATGATTGTGATTGTATGATTGTGATTGTATGATTGTGATTGTATGATTGTGATTGTATGATTGTGATTGTATGATTGTGATTGTATGACTGTGAAAGAATGATTGTGATTGTATGATTGTGATTGTATGATTGTGATTGTATGAATGTGATTGTCTGATTGTGGTTGTGCGATTGTGATTGTACGATTGTGAATGTACGATTGTGATTGTATGATTGTGATTGTATGAATATGATTGTATGATTGTGATTGCATGATTGTGATTGTATGATTGTGATGTATGATTGTAATTGCATGATTATGATTGTTTGATTGTGATTGTATGATTGAGATTGTATGATTGTGATTGTATGCTTGGGATTGTATGATTGTGATTGTATGATTGTGATTCTTTGATTGTGATTGTATGATTGTGATTGCATGATTTTGAATGTATGATTGTGATTGTATGATTGTGATTGTATGATTGTGATTGTATGATTATGATTGTATGATTGCGATTGTATGAATGCGATTGTATGATTGCGATTGCATAATTGTGATTGTATGATTGTGATTGTATGATTGTGATTGTATGATTGCGATTTTATAATTGTGATTGTATGATTGTGATGGTATGATTCTGATTGTATGATTGTGATTGCATGATTGTGATTGTATGATTGTGATTGCATGATTTTGAATGTATGATTGTGATTGTATGATTGTGATTGTATGATAGCGATTGTATGATTGTGATTGTATGATTGTGATTGTATGATTGTGATTGTATGATTGTGATTGTATGATTGTGATTGAATGATTGTGATTGTATGATTGTGATTGTATGATTGTGATTGTATGATTGTGATTGTATGATTGTGATTGTATGATTGTGATTGTATGATTGTGATTGTATGATTGTGATTGTATGATTGTGATTGTATGATTGCGAACGTATTATTGTGATTGTATGATTATGATTGTATGATTGTGATTGTATGATTGTGATTGTATGATTGTATTTGGGAGATTGTAATTGTATGATTGCGATTGTATGATTGTGATTGTATGATTGCGATTGTATGATTGTGATTGTATGATTGTGATGTATGATTGTAATTGTATGATTATGATTGTATGCTTGCGATTGTATGATTGTGATTGTATGATTGTATTTGGGAGATTGTATTTGGGATATTGTAATTGTATGATTGCGATTGTATGATTGTGATTGTATGATTGTGATGTATGATTCTAATTGTATGATTATGATTGTATGAATGCGATTGTATGATTGTGATTGCATAATTGTGATTGTATGATTGTAATTGTATGATTGTGATGTATGATTGTAATTGCATGATTATGATTGTTTGATTGTGATTGTATGATTGAGATTGTATGATTGTGATTGTATGACTGTGATTGTGTGATTGTAATTGTATGATTATGATTGTATGATTGTAATTGTATGATTGTGATGGTATGATTGTGATTGTATGATTGCGATAGTATGATTGTGATTGTATGATTGTGATTGTATGATTGCGATTGTATAATTGTGATTGTATGATTGTGATGGTATGATTCTGATTGTATGATTGTGATTGCATGATTGTGATTGTATGATTGTGATTGCATGATTTTGAATGTATGATTGTGATTGTATGATTGTGATTGTATGATTGTGATTGTATGATTGTGATTGTATGATTATGATTGTATGATTGCGATTGTATGAATGCGATTGTATGATTGTGATTGCATAATTGTGATTGTATGATTGTGATTGTATGATTGTGATTGTCTGATTGTGAAAGTATGATTGTGATTGTATGATTGTGATGGTATGATTCTGATTGTATGATTGTGATTGCATGATTGTGATTGTATGATTGTGATTGCATGATTTTGAATGTATGATTGTGATTGTATGATTGTGATTGTATGATTGTGATTGTATGATTATGATTGTATGATTGCGATTGTATGAATGCGATTGTATGATTGTGATTGCATAATTGTGATTGTATGATTGTGGTTGTATGATTGTGATTGTCTGATTGTGGTTGTATGATTGTGATTGTATAACTGAGATTGTATGATTGTGATTGTATGATAGCGATTGTATGATTGTGATTGTATGATTGTGATTGTATGATTGTGATTGTATGATTGTGATTGTATGATTGTGATTGTCTGATTGTGATTGTATGATTGTGATTGTATGATTGTGATTGTATGATTGTGATTGTATGATTGTGATTGTATGATTGTGATTGTATGATTGTGATTGTATGATTGTGATTGTATGATTGTATTTGGGAGATTGTAATTGTATGATTGCGATTGTATGATTGTGATTGTATGATTGCGATTGTATGATTGTGATTGTATGATTGTGATGTATGATTGTAATTGTATGATTATGATTGTATGATTGTGATTGTATGATTGAGATTGTATGATTGTGATTGTATGATTGCGATTGTATGATTGTGATTGTATGATTGTGATTGTATGATTGTGATTGTATGATTGTGATTGTATGATTGTGATTGTATGACTGTGAAAGAATGATTGTGATTGTATGATTGTGATTGTCTGATTGTTGTTGTGCGATTGTGATTGTACGATTGTGAATGTACGATTGTGATTGTATGATTGTGATTGTATGAATATGATTGTATGATTGTGATTGCATGATTGTGATTGTATGATTGTGATTGTATGATTTTGAATGTATGATTGTGATTGTATGATTGTGATTGTATGATTGTGATCGTATGATTGTGATTGTATGATTGTGATTGTATGATTGCGATAGTATGTTTGTGATTGTATGATTGTGATTGTATGATTGTGATGTATGATTGTAATTGTATGATTATGATTGTATGATTGTGATTGTATGATTGAGATTGTATGATTGTGATTGTATGCTTGCGATTGTATGATTGTGATTGTATGATTGTATTTGGGAGATTGTATTTGGGATATTGTAATTGTATGATTGCGATTGTATGATTGTGATGTATGATTCTAATTGTATGATTATAATTGTATGATTGTGATTGTATGAATATGATTGTATGATTGTGATTGCATGATTGTGATTGTACGATTGTGATTGTATGATTTTGAATGTATGATTGTGATTGTATGATTGTGATTGTATGATTGTGATTGTATGATTGTGATTGTATGATTGTGATTGTATGATTGTGATTGTATGATTGTGATTGTATGATTGTGATTGTATGATTGTATTTGGGAGATTGTATTTGGGAGATTGTAATTGTATGATTGCGATTGTATGATTGTGATTGTATGATTGCGATTGTATGATTGTGATTGTATGATTGTGATGTATGATTGTGATTGTATGATTGTGATGTATGATGGTAATTGCATGATTATGATTGTTTGATTGTGATTGTATGATTGTGATTGTATGATTGTGATGTATGATTGTAATTGCATGATTATGATTGTTTGATTGTGATTGTATGATTGAGATTGTATGATTGTGATTGTATCACTGTGATTGTGTGATTGTAATTGTATGATTATGATTGTATGATTCTAATTGTATGATTGTGATGGTATGATTGTGATTGTATGATTGCGATAGTATGATTGTGATTGTATGATTGTGATTGTATGATTATGATTGTATGATTGCGATTGTATGAATGCGATTGTATGATTGTGATTGCATAATTGTGATTGTATGATTGTGATTGTATGATTGTGATTGTCTGATTGTGGTTGTATGATTGTGATTGTATAACTGAGATTGTATGATTGTGATTGTATGATAGCGATTGTATGATTGTGATTGTATGATTGTGATTGTATGATTGTGATTGTATGATTGTGATTGTATGATTGTGATTGTATGATTGTGATTGTATGATTATGATTGTATGATTGCGATTGTATGAATGCGATTGTATGATTGTGATTGCATAATTGTGATTGTATGATTGTGATTGTATGATTGTGATTGTCTGATTGTGGTTGTATGATTGTGATTGTATAACTGAGATTGTATGATTGTGATTGTATGATAGCGATTGTATGATTGTGATTGTATGATTGTGATTGTATGATTGTGATTGTATGATTGTGATTGTCTGATTGTGATTGTATGATTATGATTGTATGATTGCGATTGTATGAATGCGATTGTATGATTGTGATTGCATAATTGTGATTGTATGATTGTGATTGTATGATTGTGATTGTATGATTGTGATTGTATGAGTGTGATTGTCTGATTGTTGTTGTGCGATTGTGATTGTACGATTGTGAATGTACGATTGTGATTGTATGATTGTGATTGTATGAATATGATTGTATGATTGTGATTGCATGATTGTGATTGTATGATTGTGATTGTATGATTTTGAATGTACGATTGTGATTGTATGATTGTGATTGTATGATTGTGATCGTATGATTGTGATTGTATGATTGCGATAGTATGATTGTGATTGTATGATTGTGATTGTATGATTGTGATGTATGATTGTAATTGTATGATTATGATTGTATGATTGTGATTGTATGATTGAGATTGTATGATTGTGATTGTATGCTTGCGATTGTATGATTGTGATTGTATGATTGTATTTGGGAGATTGTATTTGGGATATTGTAATTGTATGATTGCGATTGTATGATTGTGATGTATGATTCTAATTGTATGATTATGATTGTATGATTGTGATTGTATGAATATGATTGTATGATTGAGATTGCATGATTGTGATTGTATGATTGTGATTGTATGATTTTGAATGTATGATTGTGATTGTATGATTGTGATTGTATGATTGTGATTGTATGATTGTGATTGTATGATTGTGATTGTATGATTGTGATTGTATGATTGTGATTGTATGACTGTGAAAGAATGATTGTGATTGTATGATTGTGATTGTATGATTGTGATTGTATGAATGTGATTGTCTGATTGTGGTTGTGCGATTGTGATTGTACGATTGTGAATGTACGATTGTGATTGTATGATTGTGATTGTATGAATATGATTGTATGATTGTGATTGCATGATTGTGATTGTATGATTGTGATGTATGATTGTAATTGCATGATTATGATTGTTTGATTGTGATTGTATGATTGAGATTGTATGATTGTGATTGTATGCTTGGGATTGTATGATTGTGATTGTATGATTGTGATTCTTTGATTGTGATTGTATGATTGTGATTGCATGATTTTGAATGTATGATTGTGATTGTATGATTGTGATTGTATGATTGTGATTGTATGATTATGATTGTATGATTGCGATTGTATGAATGCGATTGTATGATTGCGATTGCATAATTGTGATTGTATGATTGTGATTGTATGATTGTGATTGTATGATTGCGATTTTATAATTGTGATTGTATGATTGTGATGGTATGATTCTGATTGTATGATTGTGATTGCATGATTGTGATTGTATGATTGTGATTGCATGATTTTGAATGTATGATTGTGATTGTATGATTGTGATTGTATGATAGCGATTGTATGATTGTGATTGTATGATTGTGATTGTATGATTGTGATTGTATGATTGTGATTGTATGATTGTGATTGAATGATTGTGATTGTATGATTGTGATTGTATGATTGTGATTGTATGATTGTGATTGTATGATTGTGATTGTATGATTGTGATTGTATGATTGTGATTGTATGATTGTGATTGTATGATTGTGATTGTATGATTGCGAACGTATTATTGTGATTGTATGATTATGATTGTATGATTGTGATTGTATGATTGTGATTGTATGATTGTATTTGGGAGATTGTAATTGTATGATTGCGATTGTATGATTGTGATTGTATGATTGCGATTGTATGATTGTGATTGTATGATTGTGATGTATGATTGTAATTGTATGATTATGATTGTATGCTTGCGATTGTATGATTGTGATTGTATGATTGTATTTGGGAGATTGTATTTGGGATATTGTAATTGTATGATTGCGATTGTATGATTGTGATTGTATGATTGTGATGTATGATTCTAATTGTATGATTATGATTGTATGATTGTGATTGTATGATTGAGATTGTATGATTGTGATTGTATGCTTGCGATTGTATGATTGTGATTGTATGATTGTGATTCTTTGATTGCGATTGTATGATTGTGATTGCATGATTGTGATTGCATGATTGTGATTGCATGATTTTGAATGTATGATTGTGATTGCATGATTTTGAATGTATGATTGTGATTGTATGATTGTGATTGTATGATTGTGATTGTATGATTGTGATTGTATGATTGTGATTGTATGATTGTGATTGTATGATTGTGATTGTATGATTGTGATAGTATGATTGTGATTGTATGATTGTGATTGTATGATTGTGATTGTATGATTGTGATTGTATGATTGTATTTGGGAGATTGTATTTGGGAGATTGTATTTGGGATAATGTAATTGTATGATTGCGATTGTATGATTGTGATTGTATGAGTGTGATGTATGATTGTAGTTGTATGATTATGATTGTATGATTGTGATTGTATGATTGAGATTGTATGATTGTGATTGTATGCTTGCGATTGTATGATTGTGATTGTATGATTGTGATTCTTTGATTGTGACTGTATGATTGTGATTGTATGATTGTGATTGTATGATTGTGATTGTATGATTGTGACTGTATGATTGTGATTGTATGATTGTGATTGTATCATTGTGATAGTATGATTGTGATTGTATGATTGTGATTGTATGACTGTGATTGTATGATTGTGATTGTATGATCGTGATTGTATGATTGTGATTGTATGATTGTATTTGGGAGATTGTATTTGGGAGATTGTATTTGGGAGATTGTATTTGGGATAATGTAATTGTATGATTGCGATTGTATGATTGTGATTGTATGAGTGTGATGTATGATTGTAGTTGTATGATTATGATTGTATGATTGTGATTGTATGATTGAGATTGTATGATTGTGATTGTATGCTTGCGATTGTATGATTGTGATTGTATGATTGTGATTATATGATTGTTATTGTATGATTGTTATTGTATGACTGTGATTGTATGATTGTGATTGTATGATTGTGATAGTATGATTGTGAAAGTATGATTGTGATTGTATGATTGTGATTGTATGATTGTGATTGTATGATTGTATTTGGGAGATTGTATTTGGGAGATTGTAATTGTATGATTGCGATTGTATGATTGTGATTGTATGATTGCGATTGTATGATTGTGATTGTATGATTGTGATTGTATGACTGTGATAGTATGATTGTGATTATATGATTGTTATTGTATGATTGTTATTGTATGATTGTGATTGTATGATTGTGATTGTATGATTGTGATAGTATGATTGTGAAAGTATGATTGTGATTGTATGATTGTGATTGCATGGTTGTGATTGTATGATTGTGATTGTATGATTGTATTTGGGAGATTGTATTTGGGAGATTGTAATTGTATGATTGCGATTGTATGATTGTGATTGTATGATTGCGATTGTATGATTGTGATTGTATGATTGTGATAGTATGATTGTGATTATATGATTGTTATTGTATGATTGTTATTGTATGACTGTGATTGTATGATTGTGATTGTATGATTGTGATAGTATGATTGTGAAAGTATGATTGTGATTGTATGATTGTGATTGCATGATTGTGATTGTATGATTGTGATTGTATGATTGTATTTGGGAGATTGTATTTGGGAGATTGTAATTGTATGATTGCGATTGTATGATTGTGATTGTATGATTGCGATTGTATGATTGTGATTGTATGATTGTGATGTATGATTGTGATTGTATGATTGTGATGTATGATTGTAATTGCATGATTATGATTGTTTGATTGTGATTGTATGATTGTGATTGTATGATTGTGATTGTATGATTGTGATGTATGATTGTAATTGCATGATTATGATTGTTTGATTGTGATTGTATGATTGAGATTGTATGATTTTGATTGTATCACTGTGATTGTGCGATTGTAATTGTATGATTATGATTGTATGATTGTAATTGTATGATTGTGATGGTATGATTGTGATTGTATGATTGCGATAGTATGATTGTGATTGTATGATTGTGATTGTATGATTGCGATTTTATAATTGTGATTGTATGATTGTGATTGTATGATTGTGATTGTATGATTGTGATTGTATGATTGTGATTGTATGATTGTGATTGTATGATTGCGAACGTATTATTGTGATTGTATGATTATGATTGTATGATTGTGATTGTATGATTGTGATTGTATGATTGTATTTGGGAGATTGTAATTGTATGATTGCGATTGTATGATTGTGATTGTATGATTGCGATTGTATGATTGTGATTGTATGATTGTAATGTATGATTGTAATTGTATGATTATGATTGTATGATTGTGATTGTATGATTGAGATTGTATGATTGTGATTGTATGATTGCGATTGTATGATTGTGATTGTATGATTGTGATTGTATGATTGTGATTGTATGATTGTGATTGTATGATTGTGATTGTATGATTGTGATTGTATGATTGTGATTGTATGATTGTGACTGTATGATTGTGATTGTATGATTGTGATAGTATGATTGTGATTGTATGATTGTGATGTATGATTGTAATTGTATGATTATGATTGTATGATTGTGATTGTGTGATTGTGATTGTATGATTGTATTTGGGAGATTGTATTTGGGATATTGTAATTGTATGATTGCGATTGTATGATTGTGATTGTATGATTGTGATTGTATGATTGTATTTGGGAGATTGTATTTGTGATATTGTAATTGTATGATTGCGATTGTATGATTGCGATTGTATGATTGTGATTGTATGATTGTGTATGTATGATTGTGATTGTATGATTGTATTTGGGAGATTGTATTTGGGATATTGTAATTGTATGATTGCGATTGTATGATTGTGATGTATGACTGTAATTGTATGATTATGATTGTATGATCGTGATTGTATGATTGTGATTGTATGATTGTGATTGTATGATTGTGATTGTATGATTGTATTTGGGAGATTGTATTTGTGATATTGTAATTGTATGATTGCGATTGTATGATTGCGATTGTATGATTGTGATTGTATGATTGTGTATGTATGATTGTGATTGTATGATTGTATTTGGGAGATTGTATTTGGGATATTGTAATTGTATGATTGCGATTGTATGATCGCGATTGTATGATTGTGATTGTATGATTGTATTTGGGAGATTGTATTTGTGATATTGTAATTGTATGATTGCGATTGTATGATTGCGATTGTATGATTGTGATTGTATGATTGTGTATGTATGATTGTGATTGTATGATTGTATTTGGGAGATTGTATTTGGGATATTGTAATTGTATGATTGCGATTGTATGATCGCGATTGTATGATTGTGATTGTATGATTGTGTATGTATGATTGTGATTGTATGATTGTATTTGGGAGATTGTATTTGGGATATTGTAATTGTATGATTGCGATTGTATGATTGTGATGTATGACTGTAATTGTATGATTATGATTGTATGATTGTGATTGTATGATTGTGATGGTATGATTGTGATTGTATGATTGCGATCGTATGATTGTGATTGTATGATTATGATTGTATGATTGTGATTGTATGATTGCGATTGTATGATTGTGATTGTATGATTATGATTGTATTCTTGTGATTGTATGATTGTGATTGTATGATTGTGATTGTATGATTGTGATTGTATGATTGCGATTGTATGAATGCGATTGTATGATTGTGATTGCATAATTGTGATTGTATGATTGTAATTGTATGATTGTGATGTATGATTGTAATTGCATGATTATGATTGTTTGATTGTGATTGTATGATTGAGATTGTATGATTGTGATTGTATGACTGTGATTGTGTGATTGTAATTGTATGATTATGATTGTATGATTGTAATTGTATGATTGTGATGGTATGATTGTGATTGTATGATTGCGATAGTATGATTGTGATTGTATGATTGTGATTGTATGATTGCGATTGTATAATTGTGATTGTATGATTGTGATGGTATGATTCTGATTGTATGATTGTGATTGCATGATTGTGATCGTATGATTGTGATTGTATGATTATGATTGTATGATTGTGATTGTATGATTGCGATTGTATGATTGTGATTGTATGATTATGATTGTATTCTTGTGATTGTATGATTGTGATTGTATGATTGTGATTGTATGATTGTGATTGTATGATTGCGATTGTATGAATGCGATTGTATGATTGTGATTCCATAATTGTGATTGTATGATTGTAATTGTATGATTATGATTGTATGATTGTGATTGTATGATTGTGATTGTATGACTGTGTTTGTGTGATTGTAATTGTATGATTATGATTGTATGATTGTAATTGTATGATTGTGATGGTATGATTGTGATTGTATGATTGCGATAGTATGATTGTGATTGTATGACTGTGATTGTATGATTGCGATTGTATAATTGTGATTGTATGATTGTGATGGTATGATTGTGATTGTATGATTGCGATAGTATGATTGTGATTGTATGATTGTGATTGTATGATTGTAATTGCATGATTATGATTGTATGATAGTGATTGTACGATTGCGATTGTATGATTGTGATTGTATGATTATGATTGTATTTTTGTGATTGTATGATTGTGATTGTATGATTGTGATTGTATGACTGTGATTGTATGATTGTGATTGTATGATTGCGATTGTATGAATGCGATTGTATGATTGCGATTGTATGATTGTGATTGTATGATTGTGATTGTACGATTGTGATAGTTTGATTGTATTTGGGAGATTGTATTTGGGATATTGTAATTGTATGATTGCGATTGTATGATTGTGATTGTATGATTGTGATGTATGATTGTAATTGCATGATTATGATTGTTTGATTGTGATTGTATGATTGTGATTGTATGATTGTGATGTATGATTGTAATTGCATGATTATGATTGTTTGATTGTGATTGTATGATTGAGATTGTATGATTGTGATTGTATGACTGTGATTGTGTGATTGTAATTGTATGATTATGATTGTATGATTGTAATTGTATGATTGTGATTGTATGATTGTGATTGCATGATTGTGATTGTATGATTGTGATTGCATGATTGTGAATGTACGATTGTGATTGTATGATTGTGATTGTATGAATATGATTGTATGATTGTGATTGCATGATTGTGATTGTATGATTGTGATTGTATGATTTTGAATGTATGATTGTGATTGTATGATTGTGATTGTATGATTGTGATCGTATGATTGTGATTGTATGATTGTGATTGTATGATTGCGATAGTATGATTGTGATTGTATGATTGTGATTGTATGATTGTGATGTATGATTGTAATTGTATGATTATGATTGTATGATTGTGATTGTATGATTGAGATTGTATGATTGTGATTGTATGCTTGCGATTGTATGATTGTGATTGTATGATTGTATTTGGGAGATTGTATTTGGGATATTGTAATTGTATGATTGCGATTGTATGATTGTGATGTATGATTCTAATTGTATGATTATAATTGTATGATTGTGATTGTATGAATATGATTGTATGATTGTGATTGCATGATTGTGATTGTACGATTGTGATTGTATGATTTTGAATGTATGATTGTGATTGTATGATTGTGATTCTTTGATTGTGATTGTATGATTGTGATTGTATGATTGTGATTGTATGATTGTGATTGTATGATTGTGATTGTATGATTGTGATTGTATGATTGTGATTGTATGATTGTGATTGTATGATTGTGATTGTATGATTGTGATTGTATGATTGTATTTGGGAGATTGTATTTGGGAGATTGTAATTGTATGATTGCGATTGTATGATTGTGATTGTATGATTGCGATTGTATGATTGTGATTGTATGATTGTGATGTATGATTGTGATTGTATGATTGTGATGTATGATGGTAATTGCATGATTATGATTGTTTGATTGTGATTGTATGATTGTGATTGTATGATTGTGATGTATGATTGTAATTGCATGATTATGATTGTTTGATTGTGATTGTATGATTGAGATTGTATGATTGTGATTGTATCACTGTGATTGTGTGATTGTAATTGTATGATTATGATTGTATGATTGTAATTGTATGATTGTGATGGTATGATTGTGATTGTATGATTGCGATAGTATGATTGTGATTGTATGATTGTGATTGTATGATTATGATTGTATTCTTGTGATTGTATGATTGTGATTGTATGATTGTGATTGTATGATTGTGATTGTATGATTGCGATTGTATGAATGCGATTGTATGATTGTGATTGCATAATTGTGATTGTATGATTGTAATTGTATGATTGTGATGTATGATTGTAATTGCATGATTATGATTGTTTGATTGTGATTGTATGATTGAGATTGTATGATTGTGATTGTATGACTGTGATTGTGTGATTGTAATTGTATGATTATGATTGTATGATTGTAATTGTATGATTGTGATGGTATGATTGTGATTGTATGATTGCGATAGTATGATTGTGATTGTATGATTGTGATTGTATGATTGCGATTGTATAATTGTGATTGTATGATTGTGATGGTATGATTCTGATTGTATGATTGTGATTGCATGATTGTGATTGTATGATTGTGATTGCATGATTTTGAATGTATGATTGTGATTGTATGATTGTGATTGTATGATTGTGATTGTATGATTGTGATTGTATGATTATGATTGTATGATTGCGATTGTATGAATGCGATTGTATGATTGTGATTGCATAATTGTGATTGTATGATTGTGATTGTATGATTGTGATTGTCTGATTGTGAAAGTATGATTGTGATTGTATGATTGTGATGGTATGATTCTGATTGTATGATTGTGATTGCATGATTGTGATTGTATGATTGTGATTGCATGATTTTGAATGTATGATTGTGATTGTATGATTGTGATTGTATGATTGTGATTGTATGATTGTGATTGTATGATTGTGATTGTATGATTATGATTGTATGATTGCGATTGTATGAATGCGATTGTATGATTGTGATTGCATAATTGTGATTGTATGATTGTGGTTGTATGATTGTGATTGTCTGATTGTGGTTGTATGATTGTGATTGTATAACTGAGATTGTATGATTGTGATTGTATGATAGCGATTGTATGATTGTGATTGTATGATTGTGATTGTATGATTGTGATTGTATGATTGTGATTGTATGATTGTGATTGTCTGATTGTGATTGTATGTTTGTGATTGTATGATTGTGATTGTATGATTGTGATTGTATGATTGTGATTGTATGATTGTGATTGTATGATTGTGATTGTATGATTGTATTTGGGAGATTGTAATTGTATGATTGCGATTGTATGATTGTGATTGTATGATTGCGATTGTATGATTGTGATTGTATGATTGTGATGTATGATTGTAATTGTATGATTATGATTGTATGATTGTGATTGTATGATTGAGATTGTATGATTGTGATTGTATGATTGCGATTGTATGATTGTGATTGTATGATTGTGATTGTATGATTGTGATTGTATGATTGTGATTGTATGATTGTGATTGTATGACTGTGAAAGAATGATTGTGATTGTATGATTGTGATTGTATGAGCGTGATTGTCTGATTGTTGTTGTGCGATTGTGATTGTACGATTGTGAATGTACGATTGTGATTGTATGATTGTGATTGTATGAATATGATTGTATGATTGTGATTGCATGATTGTGATTGTATGATTGTGATTGTATGATTTTGAATGTATGATTGTGATTGTATGATTGTGATTGTATGATTGTGATCGTATGATTGTGATTGTATGATTGTGATTGTATGATTGCGATAGTATGTTTGTGATTGTATGATTGTGATTGTATGATTGTGATGTATGATTGTAATTGTATGATTATGATTGTATGATTGTGATTGTATGATTGAGATTGTATGATTGTGATTGTATGCTTGCGATTGTATGATTGTGATTGTATGATTGTATTTGGGAGATTGTATTTGGGATATTGTAATTGTATGATTGCGATTGTATGATTGTGATGTATGATTCTAATTGTATGATTATAATTGTATGATTGTGATTGTATGAATATGATTGTATGATTGTGATTGCATGATTGTGATTGTACGATTGTGATTGTATGATTTTGAATGTATGATTGTGATTGTATGATTGTGATTGTATGATTGTGATTGTATGATTGTGATTGTATGATTGTGATTGTATGATTGTGATTGTATGATTGTGATTGTATGATTGTGATTGTATGATTGTATTTGGGAGATTGTATTTGGGAGATTGTAATTGTATGATTGCGATTGTATGATTGTGATTGTATGATTGCGATTGTATGATTGTGATTGTATGATTGTGATGTATGATTGTGATTGTATGATTGTGATGTATGATGGTAATTGCATGATTATGATTGTTTGATTGTGATTGTATGATTGTGATTGTATGATTGTGATGTATGATTGTAATTGCATGATTATGATTGTTTGATTGTGATTGTATGATTGAGATTGTATGATTGTGATTGTATCACTGTGATTGTGTGATTGTAATTGTATGATTATGATTGTATGATTGTAATTGTATGATTGTGATGGTATGATTGTGATTGTATGATTGCGATAGTATGATTGTGATTGTATGATTGTGATTGTATGATTATGATTGTATGATTGCGATTGTATGAATGCGATTGTATGATTGTGATTGCATAATTGTGATTGTATGATTGTGATTGTATGATTGTGATTGTCTGATTGTGGTTGTATGATTGTGATTGTATAACTGAGATTGTATGATTGTGATTGTATGATAGCGATTGTATGATTGTGATTGTATGATTGTGATTGTATGATTGTGATTGTATGATTGTGATTGTATGATTGTGATTGTATGATTGTGATTGTATGATTATGATTGTATGATTGCGATTGTATGAATGCGATTGTATGATTGTGATTGCATAATTGTGATTGTATGATTGTGATTGTATGATTGTGATTGTCTGATTGTGGTTGTATGATTGTGATTGTATAACTGAGATTGTATGATTGTGATTGTATGATAGCGATTGTATGATTGTGATTGTATGATTGTGATTGTATGATTGTGATTGTATGATTGTGATTGTCTGATTGTGATTGTATGATTATGATTGTATGATTGCGATTGTATGAATGCGATTGTATGATTGTGATTGCATAATTGTGATTGTATGATTGTGATTGTATGATTGTGATTGTATGATTGTGATTGTATGAGTGTGATTGTCTGATTGTTGTTGTGCGATTGTGATTGTACGATTGTGAATGTACGATTGTGATTGTATGATTGTGATTGTATGAATATGATTGTATGATTGTGATTGCATGATTGTGATTGTATGATTGTGATTGTATGATTTTGAATGTACGATTGTGATTGTATGATTGTGATTGTATGATTGTGATCGTATGATTGTGATTGTATGATTGCGATAGTATGATTGTGATTGTATGATTGTGATTGTATGATTGTGATGTATGATTGTAATTGTATGATTATGATTGTATGATTGTGATTGTATGATTGAGATTGTATGATTGTGATTGTATGCTTGCGATTGTATGATTGTGATTGTATGATTGTATTTGGGAGATTGTATTTGGGATATTGTAATTGTATGATTGCGATTGTATGATTGTGATGTATGATTCTAATTGTATGATTATGATTGTATGATTGTGATTGTATGAATATGATTGTATGATTGAGATTGCATGATTGTGATTGTATGATTGTGATTGTATGATTTTGAATGTATGATTGTGATTGTATGATTGTGATTGTATGATTGTGATTGTATGATTGTGATTGTATGATTGTGATTGTATGATTGTGATTGTATGATTGTGATTGTATGACTGTGAAAGAATGATTGTGATTGTATGATTGTGATTGTATGATTGTGATTGTATGAATGTGATTGTCTGATTGTGGTTGTGCGATTGTGATTGTACGATTGTGAATGTACGATTGTGATTGTATGATTGTGATTGTATGAATATGATTGTATGATTGTGATTGCATGATTGTGATTGTATGATTGTGATGTATGATTGTAATTGCATGATTATGATTGTTTGATTGTGATTGTATGATTGAGATTGTATGATTGTGATTGTATGCTTGGGATTGTATGATTGTGATTGTATGATTGTGATTCTTTGATTGTGATTGTATGATTGTGATTGTATGATTGTGATGGTATGATTGTGATTGTATGATTGCGATAGTATGATTGTGATTGTATGATTGTGATTGTATGATTGCGATTTTATAATTGTGATTGTATGATTGTGATGGTATGATTCTGATTGTATGATTGTGATTGCATGATTGTGATTGTATGATTGTGATTGCATGATTTTGAATGTATGATTGTGATTGTATGATTGTGATTGTATGATTGTGATTGTATGATTATGATTGTATGATTGCGATTGTATGAATGCGATTGTATGATTGCGATTGCATAATTGTGATTGTATGATTGTGATTGTATGATTGTGATTGTATGATTGCGATTTTATAATTGTGATTGTATGATTGTGATGGTATGATTCTGATTGTATGATTGTGATTGCATGATTGTGATTGTATGATTGTGATTGCATGATTTTGAATGTATGATTGTGATTGTATGATTGTGATTGTATGATAGCGATTGTATGATTGTGATTGTATGATTGTGATTGTATGATTGTGATTGTATGATTGTGATTGTATGATTGTGATTGAATGATTGTGATTGTATGATTGTGATTGTATGATTGTGATTGTATGATTGTGATTGTATGATTGTGATTGTATGATTGTGATTGTATGATTGTGATTGTATGATTGTGATTGTATGATTGTGATTGTATGATTGCGAACGTATTATTGTGATTGTATGATTATGATTGTATGATTGTGATTGTATGATTGTGATTGTATGATTGTATTTGGGAGATTGTAATTGTATGATTGCGATTGTATGATTGTGATTGTATGATTGCGATTGTATGATTGTGATTGTATGATTGTGATGTATGATTGTAATTGTATGATTATGATTGTATGCTTGCGATTGTATGATTGTGATTGTATGATTGTATTTGGGAGATTGTATTTGGGATATTGTAATTGTATGATTGCGATTGTATGATTGTGATTGTATGATTGTGATGTATGATTCTAATTGTATGATTATGATTGTATGATTGTGATTGTATGATTGAGATTGTATGATTGTGATTGTATGCTTGCGATTGTATGATTGTGATTGTATGATTGTGATTCTTTGATTGCGATTGTATGATTGTGATTGCATGATTGTGATTGCATGATTGTGATTGCATGATTTTGAATGTATGATTGTGATTGCATGATTTTGAATGTATGATTGTGATTGTATGATTGTGATTGTATGATTGTGATTGTATGATTGTGATTGTATGATTGTGATTGTATGATTGTGATTGTATGATTGTGATTGTATGATTGTGATAGTATGATTGTGATTGTATGATTGTGATTGTATGATTGTGATTGTATGATTGTGATTGTATGATTGTATTTGGGAGATTGTATTTGGGAGATTGTATTTGGGATAATGTAATTGTATGATTGCGATTGTATGATTGTGATTGTATGAGTGTGATGTATGATTGTAGTTGTATGATTATGATTGTATGATTGTGATTGTATGATTGAGATTGTATGATTGTGATTGTATGCTTGCGATTGTATGATTGTGATTGTATGATTGTGATTCTTTGATTGTGACTGTATGATTGTGATTGTATGATTGTGATTGTATGATTGTGATTGTATGATTGTGATTGTATGATTGTGATTGTATGATTGTGATTGTATCATTGTGATAGTATGATTGTGATTGTATGATTGTGATTGTATGACTGTGATTGTATGATTGTGATTGTATGATAGTGATTGTATGATTGTGATTGTATGATTGTATTTGGGAGATTGTATTTGGGAGATTGTATTTGGGAGATTGTATTTGGGATAATGTAATTGTATGATTGCGATTGTATGATTGTGATTGTATGAGTGTGATGTATGATTGTAGTTGTATGATTATGATTGTATGATTGTGATTGTATGATTGAGATTGTATGATTGTGATTGTATGCTTGCGATTGTATGATTGTGATTGTATGATTGTGATTATATGATTGTTATTGTATGATTGTTATTGTATGACTGTGATTGTATGATTGTGATTGTATGATTGTGATAGTATGATTGTGAAAGTATGATTGTGATTGTATGATTGTGATTGTATGATTGTGATTGTATGATTGTATTTGGGAGATTGTATTTGGGAGATTGTAATTGTATGATTGCGATTGTATGATTGTGATTGTATGATTGCGATTGTATGATTGTGATTGTATGATTGTGATTGTATGACTGTGATAGTATGATTGTGATTATATGATTGTTATTGTATGATTGTTATTGTATGATTGTGATTGTATGATTGTGATTGTATGATTGTGATAGTATGATTGTGAAAGTATGATTGTGATTGTATGATTGTGATTGCATGGTTGTGATTGTATGATTGTGATTGTATGATTGTATTTGGGAGATTGTATTTGGGAGATTGTAATTGTATGATTGCGATTGTATGATTGTGATTGTATGATTGCGATTGTATGATTGTGATTGTATGATTGTGATAGTATGATTGTGATTATATGATTGTTATTGTATGATTGTTATTGTATGACTGTGATTGTATGATTGTGATTGTATGATTGTGATAGTATGATTGTGAAAGTATGATTGTGATTGTATGATTGTGATTGCATGATTGTGATTGTATGATTGTGATTGTATGATTGTATTTGGGAGATTGTATTTGGGAGATTGTAATTGTATGATTGCGATTGTATGATTGTGATTGTATGATTGCGATTGTATGATTGTGATTGTATGATTGTGATGTATGATTGTGATTGTATGATTGTGATGTATGATTGTAATTGCATGATTATGATTGTTTGATTGTGATTGTATGATTGTGATTGTATGATTGTGATGTATGATTGTAATTGCATGATTATGATTGTTTGATTGTGATTGTATGATTGAGATTGTATGATTTTGATTGTATCACTGTGATTGTGCGATTGTAATTGTATGATTATGATTGTATGATTGTAATTGTATGATTGTGATGGTATGATTGTGATTGTATGATTGCGATAGTATGATTGTGATTGTATGATTGTGATTGTATGATTGCGATTTTATAATTGTGATTGTATGATTGTGATTGTATGATTGTGATTGTATGATTGTGATTGTATGATTGTGATTGTATGATTGTGATTGTATGATTGCGAACGTATTATTGTGATTGTATGATTATGATTGTATGATTGTGATTGTATGATTGTGATTGTATGATTGTATTTGGGAGATTGTAATTGTATGATTGCGATTGTATGATTGTGATTGTATGATTGTAATGTATGATTGTAATTGTATGATTATGATTGTATGATTGTGATTGTATGATTGAGATTGTATGATTGTGATTGTATGATTGCGATTGTATGATTGTGATTGTATGATTGTGATTGTATGATTGTGATTGTATGATTGTGATTGTATGATTGTGATTGTATGATTGTGATTGTATGATTGTGATTGTATGATTGTGATTGTATGACTGTGAAAGAATGATTGTGATTGTATGATTGTGATTGTATGATTGTGATTGTATGAATGTGATTGTCTGATTGTGGTTGTGCGATTGTGATTGTACGATTGTGAATGTACGATTGTGATTGTATGATTGTGATTGTATGAGTATGATTGTATGATTGTGATTGCATGATTGTGATTGTATGATTGTGATTGTATGATTTTGAATGTATGATTGTGATTGTATGATTGTGATTGTATGATTGTGATCGTATGATTGTGATTGTATGATTGTGATTGTATGATTGCGATAGTATGATTGTGATTGTATGATTGTGATTGTATGATTGTGATGTATGATTGTAATGGTATGATTATGATTGTATGATTGTGATTGTATGATTGAGTTTGTATGATTGTGATTGTATGCTTGCGATTGTATGATTGTGATTGTATGATTGTATTTGGGAGATTGTATTTGGGATATTGTAATTGTATGATTGCGATTGTATGATTGTGATTGTATGATTGTGATGTATGATTCTAATTGTATGATTATGATTGTATGATTGTGATTGTATGATTGAGATTGTATGATTGTGATTGTATGCTTGCGATTGTATGATTGTGATTGTATGATTGTGATTCTTTGATTGTGATTGTATGATTGTGATTGTATGATTGTGATGGTATGATTGTGATTGTATGATTGCGATAGTATGATTGTGATTGTATGATTGTGATTGTATGATTGCGATTTTATAATTGTGATTGTATGATTGTGATGGTATGATTCTGATTGTATGATTGTGATTGCATGATTGTGATTGTATGATTGTGATTGCATGATTTTGAATGTATGATTGTGATTGTATGATTGTGATTGTATGATTGTGATTGTATGATTATGATTGTATGATTGCGATTGTATGAATGCGATTGTATGATTGCGATTGCATAATTGTGATTGTATGATTGTGATTGTATGATTGTGATTGTATGATTGCGATTTTATAATTGTGATTGTATGATTGTGATGGTATGATTCTGATTGTATGATTGTGATTGCATGATTGTGATTGTATGATTGTGATTGCATGATTTTGAATGTATGATTGTGATTGTATGATTGTGATTGTATGATAGCGATTGTATGATTGTGATTGTATGATTGTGATTGTATGATTGTGATTGTATGATTGTGATTGTATGATTGTGATTGTATGATTGTGATTGTATGATTGTGATTGTATGATTGTGATTGTATGATTGTGATTGTATGATTGTGATTGTATGATTGTGATTGTATGATTGTGATTGTATGATTGTGATTGTATGATTGTGATTGTATGATTGTGATTGTATGATTGTGATTGTATGATTGCGAACGTATTATTGTGATTGTATGATTATGATTGTATGATTGTGATTGTATGATTGTGATTGTATGATTGTATTTGGGAGATTGTAATTGTATGATTGCGATTGTATGATTGTGATTGTATGATTGCGATTGTATGATTGTGATTGTATGATTGTGATGTATGATTGTAATTGTATCATTATGATTGTATGATTGTGATTGTATGATTGAGATTGTATGATTGTGATTGTATGATTGCGATTGTATGATTGTGATTGTATGATTGTGATTGTATGATTGTGATTGTATGATTGTGATTGCATGATTGTGAATGTATGATTGTGATTGTATGATTGTGATTGTATGATTGTGATTGTATGATTGTGAATGTATGATTGTGATTGTATGATTGTGATGTATGATTGTAATGGTATGATTATGATTGTATGATTGTGATTGTATGATTGAGTTTGTATGATTGTGATTGTATGCTTGCGATTGTATGATTGTGATTGTATGATTGTATTTGGGAGATTGTATTTGGGATATTGTAATTGTATGATTGCGATTGTATGATTGTGATTGTATGATTGTGATGTATGATTCTAATTGTATGATTATGATTGTATGATTGTGATTGTATGATTGAGATTGTATGATTGTGATTGTATGCTTGCGATTGTATGATTGTGATTGTATGAATGTGATTCTTTGATTGCGATTGTATGATTGTGATTGCATGATTGTGATTGCATGATTTTGAATGTATGATTGTGATTGTATGATTGCGATTGCATGATTGTGATTGTATGATTGTGATTGTCTGATTGTGATTGTATGATTGTGATTGTATGATTGTGATTGTATGATTGTGATTGTATGATTGTGATTGTATGATTGTGGTAGTATGATTGTGATTGTATGATTGTGATTGTATGATTGTGATTGTATGATTGTGATTGTATGATTGTATTTGGGAGATTGTATTTGGGAGATTGTATTTGGGATAATGTAATTGTATGATTGCGATTGTATGATTGTGATTGTATGAGTGTGATGTATGATTGTAGTTGTATGATTATGATTGTATGATTGTGATTGTATGATTGAGATTGTATGATTGTGATTGTATGCTTGCGATTGTATGATTGTGATTGTATGATTGTGATTCTTTGATTGTGACTCTATGATTGTGATTGTATGATTGTGATTGTATGATTGTGATTGTATGATTGTGATTGTATGATTGTGATTGTATGATTGTGATTGTATGATTGTGATTGTATCATTGTGATAGTATGATTGTGATTGTATGATTGTGATTGTATGACTGTGATTGTATGATTGTGATTGTATGATCGTGATTGTATGATTGTGATTGTATGATTGTATTTGGGAGCTTGTATTTGGGAGATTGTATTTGGGAGATTGTATTTGGGATAATGTAATTGTATGATTGCGATTGTATGATTGTGATTGTATGAGTGTGATGTATAATTGTAGTTGTATGATTATGATTGTATGATTGTGATTGTATGATTGAGATTGTATGATTGTGATTGTATCACTGTGATTGTGCGATTGTAATTGTATGATTATGATTGTATGATTGTAATTGTATGATTGTGATGGTATGATTGTGATTGTATGATTGCGATAGTATGATTGTGATTGTATGATTGTGATTGTATGATTGCGATTTTATAATTGTGATTGTATGATTGTGATTGTATGATTGTGATTGTATGATTGTGATTGTATGATGGTGATTGTATGATTGTGATTGTATGATTGCGAACGTATTATTGTGATTGTATGATTATGATTGTATGATTGTGATTGTATGATTGTGATTGTATGATTGTATTTGGGAGATTGTAATTGTATGATTGCGATTGTGTGATTGTGATTGTATGATTGCGATTGTATGATTGTGATTGTATGATTGTAATGTATGATTGTAATTGTATGATTATGATTGTATGATTGTGATTGTATGATTGAGATTGTATGATTGTGATTGTATGATTGTGATTGTATGATTGTGATTGTATGATTGTGATTGTATGATTGCGAACGTATTATTGTGATTGTATGATTATGATTGTATGATTGTGATTGTATGATTGTGATTGTATGATTGTATTTGGGAGATTGTAATTGTATGATTGCGATTGTATGATTGTGATTGTATGATTGTGATTGCATGATTTTGAATGTATGATTGTGATTGTATGATTGTGATTGTATGATAGCGATTGTATGATTCTGATTGTATGATTGTGATTGTATGATTGTGATTGTATGATTGTGATTGTATGATTGTGATTGTATGATTGTGATTGTATGATTGTGATTGTATGATTGTGATTGTATGATTGTGATTGTATGATTGTGATTGTATGATTGTGATTGTATGATTGTGATTGTATGATTGCGAACGTATTATTGTGATTGTATGATTATGATTGTATGATTGTGATTGTATGATTGTGATTGTATGATTGTATTTGGGAGATTGTAATTGTATGATTGCGATTGTATGATTGTGATTGTATGATTGCGATTGTATGATTGTGATTGTATGATTGTGATGTATGATTGTAATTGTATGATTATGATTGTATGATTGTGATTGTATGATTGAGATTGTATGATTGTGATTGTATGATTGCGATTGTATGATTGTGATTGTATGATTGTGATTGTATGATTGTGATTGTATGATTGTGATTGTATGATTGTGAATGTATGATTGTGATTGTATGATTGTGATTGTATGATTGTGATTGTATGATTGTGAATGTATGATTGTGATTGTATGATTGTGATTGTACGATTGTGATTGTATGATTGTGATTGTATGATTGCGATAGTATGATTGTGATTGTATGATTGAGATTGTATGATTGTGATTGTATGCTTGCGATTGTATGATTGTGATTGTATGATTGTATTTGGGAGATTGTATTTGGGATATTGTAATTGTATGATTGCGATTGTATGATTGTGATTGTATGATTGTGATGTATGATTGTAATTGTATGATTGTGATTGTATGATTGTGATTGTATGATTGTGATTGTATGATTGTATTTGGGAGATTGTATTTGGGATATTGTAATTGTATGATTGCGATTGTATGATTGTGATTGTATGAGTGTGATGTATGATTGTAATTGTATGATTATGATTGTATGATTGTGATTGTATGATTGAGATTGTATGATTGTGATTGTATGCTTGCGATTGTATGATTGTGATTGTATGATTGTGATTCTTTGATTGTGATTGTATGATTGTGATGGTATGATTGTGATTGTATGATTGTGATTGTATGATAGTGATTGTATGATTGTGAATGTATGATTGTGATTGTATGATTATGATTGTACGATTGTGATTGTATGATTGTGATTGTATGATTGCGATAGTATGATTGTGATTGTATGATTGTGATTGTATGATTGTGATGTATGATTGTAATTGTATGATTATGATTGTATGATTGTGATTGTATGATTGAGATTGTATGATTGTGATTGTATGCTTGCGATTGTATGATTGTGATTGCATGATTGTATTTGGGAGATTGTATTTGGGATATTGTAATTGTATGACTGCGATTGTATGATTGTGATTGTATGATTGTGATGTATGATTCTAATTGTATGATTATGATTGTATGATTGTGATTGTATGATTGAGATTGTATGATTGTGATTGTATGCTTGCGATTGTATGATTGTGATTGTATGATTGTGATTCTTTGATTGCGATTGTATGATTGTGATTGCATGATTGTGATTGCATGATTGTGATTGCATGATTTTGAATGTATGATTGTGATTGTATGATTGTGATTGCATGATTGTGATTGTATGATTGTGATTGTCTGATTGTGATTGTATGATTGTGATTGTATGATTGTGATTGTATGAGTGTGATTGTGTGATTGTGGTTGTGCGATTGAGATTGTACGATTGTGATTGTATGATTGTGATTGTATGATTGTGATTGTATGATTGTGATTGTATGATTGTGATTGTATGATTGTGATTGTATGATTGTGATTGTATCATTGTGATAGTATGATTGTGATTGTATGATTGTGATTGTATGACTGTGATTGTATGATTGTGATTGTATGATCGTGACTGTATGATTGTGATTGTATGATTGTATTTGGGAAATTGTATTTGGGAGATTGTATTTGGGAGATTGTATTTGGGAGATTGTATTTGGGAGATTGTAATTGTATGATTGCGGATGTATGATTGTGATTGTATGATTGCGATTGTATGATTGTGATTGTATGATTGTGATGTATGATTGTAATATTATGATTATGATTGTATGATTGTGATTGTATGATTGTGATTGTATGATTGTATTTGGGAGATTGTATTTGGGGGATTGTATTTGGGAGATTGTAATTGTATGATTGCGATTGTATGATTGCGATTGTATGATTGTGATTGTATGATTGCGATTGTACGATTGTGAAAGTATGATTGTGATGGTATGATTGTGATTGTATGATTGTGATGGTATGATTGTGATTGTATGATTGTGATTGTATGATTGTGAGAGTATGATTGTGATTGTATGATTGTGATTGTATGACTGTGATTGTATGATTGTGATTGTATGATTGTGATTGTATGATTGTGAAAGTATGATTGTGATGGTATGATTGTGATTGTATGATTGTGATTGTATGATTGTGATTGTATGAGTGTGATTGACTGATTGTGGTTGTGCGATTGTGATTGTACGATTGTGATTGTACGATTGTGATTGTAGGATTGTGATTGTATGATTATGATTGTATGATTGTGATTGCATGATTGTGATTGTATGATTGTGATTGCATGATTTTGAATGTATGATTGTAATTGTATGATTGTGATTGTATGATTGTGATTGTATGATTGTGATTGTATGATTGTGATTGTCTGATTGTGATTGTATGATTGTGATTGTATGATTGTGATTGTATGATTGTGAAAGTATGATTGTGATTGTATGATTGTGATTGTATGATTGTGATTGTATGATTGTGATTGTATGATTGTGATTGTATGATTGTGATTGTATGAGTGTGATTGTGTGATTGTGGTTGTGCGATTGAGATTGTACGATTGTGATTGTACGATTGTGATTGAATGATTGTGATTGTATGATTATGATTGTATGATTGTGATTGCATGATTGTGATTGTATGATTGTGATTGCATGATTTTGAATGTATAATTGTGATTGTATGATTGTGATTGTATGATTGTCATTGTATGATTGTGATTGTATGATTGTGACTGTATGATTGTGATTGTATGATTGTGATTGTATGATTGTGATAGTATGATTGTGATTGTATGATTGTGATTGTACGATTGTGATTGTAGGATTGTGATTGTATGATTATGATTGTATGATTGTGATTGCATGATTGTGATTGTATGATTGTGATTGCATTATTTTGAATGTATGATTGTGATTGTATGATTGTGATTGTATGATTGTGATTGTATGATTGTGATTGTATGATTGTATTTGGGAGATTGTATTTGGGATATTGTAATTGTATGATTGCGATTGTATGATTGTGATTGTATGAGTGTGATGTATGATTGTAATTGTATGATTATGATTGTATGATTGTGATTGTATGATTGTCATTGTACGATTGTGATTGTAGGATTGTGATTGTATGATTATGATTGTATGATTGTGATTGCATGATTGTGATTGTATGATTGTGATTGCATGATTTTGAATGTATGACTGTGATTGTATGATTGTGATTGTATGATTGTGATTGTATGATTGTGAAAGTATGATTGTGATTGTATGATTGTGATTGTATGATTGTGATTGTATGATTGTATTTGGGAGATTGTAGTTGGGAGATTGTATTTGGGAGATTGTATTTGGGAGATTGTAATTGTATGATTGCGGTTGTATGATTGTGATTGTATGATTGCGATTGTATGATTGTGATTGTATGATTGTGATGTATGATTGTAATATTATGATTATGATTGTATGATTGTGATTGTATGATTGTGATGGTATGATTGTGATTGTATGATTGCGAATGTATGATTGTATTTGGGAGATTGTAGTTGGGAGATTGTATTTGGGAGATTGTATTTGGGAGATTCTAATTGTATGATTGCGATTGTATGATTGTGATTGTATGATTGCGATTGTATGATTGTGAAAGTATGATTGTGATGGTATGATTGTGATTGTATGATTGTGATGGTATGATTGTGATTGTATGATTGTGATTGTATGATTGTGATTGTATGATTGTGATAGTATGATTGTGATTGTATGATTGTGATTGTATGACTGTGATTGTATGATTGTGATTGTATGATTGTGATTGTATGATTGTGAAAGTGTGATTGTGATGGTGTGATTGTGATTGTATGATTGTGATTGTATGATTGTATTTGGGAGATTGTATTTGGGAGATTGTATTTGGGAGATTGTAATTGTATGATTGCGATTGTATGATTGTGATAGTATGATTGCGATTGTATGATTGTGATTGTATGATTGTGATGTATGATTGTAATTGTATGATTATGATTGTATGATTGTGATTGTATGATTGAGATTGCATGATTGTGATTGTATGCTTGCGATTGTATGATTGTGATTGTATGATTGTGATTGTATGATTGTGATTGTATGATTGTGATAGTATGATTGTGATTGTATGATTGTGATTGTATGATTGTGATTGTATGATTGTGATTGTATGATTGTGATTGTATGATTGTATTTGGGAGATTGTATTTGGGAGATTGTAATTGTATGATTGCGATTGTATGATTGTGATTGTATGATTGTGATTGTATGATTGTATTTGGGAGATTGTAGTTGGGAGATTGTATTTGGGAGATTGTATTTGGGAGATTGTAAACGTATGATTGCGGTTGTATGATTGTGATTGTATGATTGCGATTGTATGATTGTGATTGTATGATTGTGATGTATGATTGTAATATTATGATTATGATTGTATGATTGTGATTGTATGATTGTGATGGTATGATTGTGATTGTATGATTGCGATTGTATGATTGTGATTGTATGATTGTGATTGTATGATTGTGATTGCATGATTGTGATTGTATGATTGTGATTGCATGATATTGAATGTATGATTTTGATTGTATGATTGTGATTGTATGATTGTGATTGTATGATTGTGATTGTATGAGTGTGATTGTGTGATTGTGGTTGTGCGATTGAGATTGTACGATTGTGATTGAATGATTGTGATTGTATGATTATGATTGTATGATTGTGATTGCATGATTGTGATTGTATGATTGTGATTGCATGATTTTGAATGTATGATTGTGATTGTATGATTGTGATTGTATGATTGTGATGGTATGATTGTGATGGTATGATTGTGATTGTATGATTGCGATTGTATGATTGTATTTGGGAGATTGTATTTGGGAGATTGTATTTGGGAGATTGTATTTGGGAGATTGTAATTGTATGATTGCGATTGTATGATTGTGATTGTATGAGTGTGATGTATGATTGTAATTGTATGATTATGATTGTATGATTGTGATTGTATGATTGAGATTGTATGATTGTGATTGTATGCTTGCGATTGTATGATTGTGATTCTATGATTGTGATTCTTTGATTGTGATTGTATGATTGTGATTGTATGATTGTGATTGTATGATTGTGATTGTATGATTGTGATTGTATGATTGTGATTGTATGATTGTGATTGTATGATTGTGATTGTATGATTGTGATTGTATGATTGTGATAGTATGATTGTGATTGTATGATTGTGATTGTATGAGTGTGATTGTCTGATTGCGGTTGTGCGACTGTGATTGTACGATTGTGAATGTACGATTGTGATTGTATGATTGTGATTGTATGAATATGATTGTATGACTGTGATTGCATGATTGTGATTGTATGATTGTGATTGCATGATTTTGAATGTATGATTGTGATTGTATGATTGTGATTGTATGATTGTGATCGTATGATTGTGATTGTATGATTGTGATTGTATGATTGTGATTGCATGATTTTGAATGTATGATTGTAATTGTATGATTGTGATTGTATGATTGTGATTGTATGATTGTGATTGTATGATTGTGATTGTCTGATTGTGATTGTATGATTGTGATTGTATGATTGTGATTGTATGATTGTGAAAGTATGATTGTGATTGTATGATTGTGATTGTATGATTGTGATTGTATGATTGTGATTGTATGATTGTGATTGTATGATTGTGATTGTATGATTGTGATTGTATGATTGTGATTGTATCATTGTGATTGTATGAGTGTGATTGTGTGATTGTGGTTGTGCGATTGAGATTGTACGATTGTGATTGTACGATTGTGATTGAATGATTGTGATTGTATGATTGTGATTGTATGATTGTGATTATATGATTGTGATTGTATGGTTGTGATTGTATGATTGTGATTGTATGATTGTATTTGGGAGATTGTATTTGGGAGATTGTATTTGGGAGATTGTATTTGGGAGATTGTAATTGTATGATTGCGATTGTATGATTGTGATTGTATGATTGCGATTGTATGATTGTGATCGTATGATTGTGATGTATGATTGTAATTGTATGATTATGATTGTATGATTGTGATTGTATGATTGTGATTGTATGATTGTATTTGGGAGATTGTATTTGGGATATTGTAATTGCATGATTGTGATAGTATGATTGTGATTGTATGATTGTGATTGTACGATTGTGATTGTAGGATTGTGATTGTATGATTATGATTGTATGATTGTGATTGCATGATTGTGATTGTATGATTGTGATTGCATTATTTTGAATGTATGATTGTGATTGTATGATTGTGATTGTATGATTGTGATTGTATGATTGTGATTGTATGATTGTATTTGGGAGATTGTATTCGGGAGATTGTATTTGGGAGTTTGTATTTGGGAGATTGTAATTGTATGATTGCGATTGTACGATTGTGATTGTATGATTGTGATTGTATGATTGTGATTGTATGATTGTGATTATATGATTGTGATTGTATGGTTGTGATTGTATGATTGTGATTGTATGATTGTATTTGGGAGATTGTATTTGGGAGATTGTATTTGGGAGATTGTATTTGGGAGATTGTAATTGTATGATTGCGATTGTATGATTGTGATTGTATGATTGCGATTGTATGATTGTGATCGTATGATTGTGATGTATGATTGTAATTGTATGATTATGATTGTATGATTGTGATTGTATGATTGTGATTGTATGATTGTATTTGGGAGATTGTATTTGGGATATTGTAATTGCATGATTGCGATTGTATGATTGTGATTGTATGATTGTGATTGTATGATTGTATTTGGGAGATTGTATTTGGGATATTGTAATTGTATGATTGCGATTGTATGATTGTGATTGCATGAGTGTGATGTATGATTGTAATTGTATGATTATAATTGTATGATTGTGATTGTATGATTGTGATTGTACGATTGTGATTGTAGGATTGAGATTGTATGATTATGATTGTATGATTGTGATTGCATGATTGTGATTGTATGATTGTGATTGCATGATTTTGAATGTATGACTGTGATTGTATGATTGTGATTGTATGATTGTGATTGTATGATTGTGAAAGTATGATTGTGATTGTATGATTGTGATTGTATGATTGTGATTGTATGATTGTGATTGTATGAGTGTGATTGTGTGATTGTGGTTGTGCGATTGAGATTGTACGATTGTGATTGTACGATTGTGATTGAATGATTGTGATTGTATGATTATGATTGTATGATTGTGATTGCATGATTGTGATTGTATGATTGTGATTGCATGATTTTGAATGTATGATTGTGATTGTATGATTGTGATTGTATGATTGTGATTGTATGATTGTGATTGTATGATTGTGATAGTATGATTGTGATTGTATGATTGTGATTGTATGATTGTGATTGTATGATTGTGATTGTATGATTGTGATTGTATGATTGTGATTGTATGATTGTATTTGGGAGATTGTATTTGGGAGATTGTAATTGTATGATTGCGATTGTATGATTGTGATTGTATGATTGTGATTGTATGATTGTATTTGGGAGATTGTAGTTGGGAGATTGTATTTGGGAGATTGTATTTGGGAGATTGTAATTGTATGATTGCGGTTGTTTGATTGTGATTGTATGATTGCGATTGTATGATTGTGATTGTATGATTGTGATGTATGATTGTAATATTATGATTATGATTGTATGATTGTGATTGTATGATTGTGATGGTATGATTGTGATTGTATGATTGCGAATGTATGATTGTATTTGGAAGATTGTAGTTGGGAGATTGTATTTGGGAGATTGTATTTGGGAGACTGTAATTGTATGATTGCGATTGTATGATTGTGATTGTATGATTGCGATTGTATGATTGTGAAAGTATGATTGTGATGGTATGATTGTGATTGTATGATTGTGATGGTATGATTGTGATTGTATGATTGTGATTGTATGATTGTGATTGTATGATTGTGATTGCATGATTGTGATTGCATGATTGTGATTGCATGATTGTGATTGCATGATTTTGAATGTATGATTGTGATTGTATGACTGTGATTGTATGATTGTGATTGTATGATTGTGATTGTCTGATTGTAATTGTATGATTGTGATTGTATGATTGTGATTGTATGATTGTGAAAGTATGATTGTGATTGAATGATTGTGATTGTATGATTATGATTGTATGATTGTGATTGCATGATTGTGATTGTATGATTGTGATTGCATGATTTTGAATGTATGATTGTGGTTGTATGATTGTGATTGTATGATTGTGATTGTATGATTGTGATTGTATGATTGTGATTGTATGATTGTGATTGTATGATTGTGATTGTATGATTATGATTGTATGATTGTGATTGTATGATTGTGATTGTATGATTGTATTTGGGAGATTGTATTTGGGATATTGTAATTGTATGATTGCGATTGTATGATTGTGATTGTATGATTGTGATTGTATGATTGTGATTGTATGATTGTGATTGTATGATTGTATTTGGGAGATTGTATTTGGGATATTGTCATTGTATGATTGCGATTGTATGATTGTGATTGTATGAGTGTGATGTATGATTGTAATTGTATGATTATGATTGTATGATTGTGATTGTATGATTGTGATTGTACGATTGTGATTGTAGGATTGTGATTGTATGATTATGATTGCATGATTGTGACTGCATGATTGTGATTGTATGATTGTGATTGCATGATTTTGAATGCGTGATTGTGATTGTATGATTGTGATTGTATGATTGTGATTGTATGATTGTGATTGTCTGATTGTGATTGTATGATTGTGATTGTATGATTGTGATTGTATGATTGTGATTGTATGATTGTGAATGTATGATTGTGATTGTATGATTGTGATTGTATGATTGTGATTGTATGATTGTGATTGTATGAGTGTGATTGTGTGATTGTGGTTGTGCGATTGAGATTGTACGATTGTGATTGTACGATTGTGATTGAATGATTGCGATTGTATGATTATGATTGTATGATTGTGATTGCATGATTGTGATTGTATGATTGTGATTGCATGATTTTGAATGTATGATTGTGATTGTATGAATGTGATTTTATGATTGTGATTGTATGATTGTGATTGTTTGATTGTGATAGTATGATTGTGATTGTATGATTGTGATTGTATGATTGTGATTGTATGATTGTGATTGTATGATTGTGATTGTATGATTGTGATTGCATGATTGTATTTGGGAGATTGTATTTGGGAGATTGTAATTGTATGATTGCGATTGTATGATTGTGATTGTATGATTGTATTTGGGAGATTGTAGTTGGGAGATTGTATTTGGGAGATTGTATTTGGGAGATTGTATTTGGGAGATTGTAATTGTATGATTGCGGATGTATGATTGTGATTGTATGATTGCGATTGTATGATTGTGATTGTATGATTGTGATGTATGATTGTAATATTATGATTATGATTGTATGATTGTGATTGTATGATTGTGATTGTATGATTGTGATTGTATGATTGTATTTGGGAGATTGTATTTGGGGGATTGTATTTGGGAGATTGTAATTGTATGATTGCGATTGTATGATTGCGATTGTATGATTGTGATTGTATGATTGCGATTGTACGATTGTGAAAGTATGATTGTGATGGTATGATTGTGATTGTATGATTGTGATGGTATGATTGTGATTGTATGATTGTGATTGTATGATTGTGAGAGTATGATTGTGATTGTATGATTGTGATTGTATGACTGTGATTGTATGATTGTGATTGTATGATTGTGATTGTATGATTGTGAAAGTATGATTGTGATGGTATGATTGTGATTGTATGATTGTGATTGTATGAGTGTGATTGACTGATTGTGGTTGTGCGATTGTGATTGTACGATTGTGATTGTACGATTGTGATTGTAGGATTGTGATTGTATGATTATGATTGTATGATTGTGATTGCATGATTGTGATTGTATGATTGTGATTGCATGATTTTGAATGTATGATTGTAATTGTATGATTGTGATTGTATGATTGTGATTGTATGATTGTGATTGTATGATTGTGATTGTCTGATTGTGATTGTATGATTGTGATTGTATGATTGTGATTGTATGATTGTGAAAGTATGATTGTGATTGTATGATTGTGATTGTATGATTGTGATTGTATGATTGTGATTGTATGATTGTGATTGTATGATTGTGATTGTATGAGTGTGATTGTGTGATTGTGGTTGTGCGATTGAGATTGTACGATTGTGATTGTACGATTGTGATTGAATGATTGTGATTGTATGATTATGATTGTATGATTGTGATTGCATGATTGTGATTGTATGATTGTGATTGCATGATTTTGAATGTATAATTGTGATTGTATGATTGTGATTGTATGATTGTCATTGTATGATTGTGATTGTATGATTGTGACTGTATGATTGTGATTGTATGATTGTGATTGTATGATTGTGATAGTATGATTGTGATTGTATGATTGTGATTGTACGATTGTGATTGTAGGATTGTGATTGTATGATTATGATTGTATGATTGTGATTGCATGATTGTGATTGTATGATTGTGATTGCATTATTTTGAATGTATGATTGTGATTGTATGATTGTGATTGTATGATTGTGATTGTATGATTGTATTTGGGAGATTGTATTCGGGAGATTGTATTTGGGAGATTGTATTTGGGAGATTGTAATTGTATGATTGCGATTGTACGATTGTGATTGTATGATTGTGATTGTATGATTGTGATTGTATGATTGTGATTATATGATTGTGATTGTATGGTTGTGATTGTATGATTGTGATTGTATGATTGTATTTGGGAGATTGTATTTGGGAGATTGTATTTGGGAGATTGTAATTGTATGATTGCGATTGTTTGATTGTGATTGTATGATTGCGATTGTATGATTGTGATCGTATGATTGTGATGTATGATTGTAATTGTATGATTATGATTGTATGATTGTGATTGTATGATTGTGATTGTATGATTGTGATTGTATGATTGTGTTTGTACGATTGTGATTGTATGATTATGATTGACTGATTGTGGTTGTGCGACTGTGATTGTACGATTGTGAATGTACGATTGTGATTGTATGATTGTGATTGTATGAATATGATTGTATGATTGTGATTGCATGATTGTGATTGTATGATTGTGATTGCATGATTTTGAATGTATGATTGTGATTGTATGATTGTGATTGTATGATTGTGATCGTATGATTGTGATTGTATGATTGTGATTGTATGATTGTGATTGCATGATTTTGAATGTATGATTGTAATTGTATGATTGTGATTGTATGATTGTGATTGTATGATTGTGATTGAATGATTGTGATTGTATGATTGTGATTGTATGATTGTGATTGCATGATTTTGAATGTATAATTGTGATTGTATGATTGTGATTGTATGATTGTCATTGTATGATTGTGATTGTATGATTGTGACTGTATGATTGTGATTGTATGATTGTGATTGTATGATTGTGATAGTATGATTGTGATTGTATGATTGTGATTGTACGATTGTGATTGTAGGATTGTGATTGTATGATTATGATTGTATGATTGTGATTGCATGATTGTGATTGTATGATTGTGATTGCATTATTTTGAATGTATGATTGTGATTGTATGATTGTGATTGTATGATTGTGATTGTATGATTGTGATTGTATGATTGTATTTGGGAGATTGTATTCGGGAGATTGTATTTGGGAGTTTGTATTTGGGAGATTGTAATTGTATGATTGCGATTGTACGATTGTGATTGTATGATTGTGATTGTATGATTGTGATTGTATGATTGTGATTATATGATTGTGATTGTATGGTTGTGATTGTATGATTGTGATTGTATGATTGTATTTGGGAGATTGTATTTGGGAGATTGTATTTGGGAGATTGTAATTGTATGATTGCGATTGTATGATTGTGATTGTATGATTGCGATTGTATGATTGTGATCGTATGATTGTGATGTATGATTGTAATTGTATGATTATGATTGTATGATTGTGATTGTATGATTGTGATTGTATGATTGTATTTGGGAGATTGTATTTGGGATATTGTAATTGCATGATTGCGATTGTATGATTGTGATTGTATGATTGTGATTGTATGATTGTGATTGTATGATTGTATTTGGGAGAATGTATTTGGGATATTGTAATTGTATGATTGCGATTGTAGGATTGTGATTGCATGAGTGTGATGTATGATTGTAATTGTATGATTATAATTGTATGATTGTGATTGTATGATTGTGATTGTACGATTGTGATTGTAGGATTGTGATTGTATGATTATGATTGTATGATTGTGATTGCATGATTGTGATTGTATGATTGTGATTGCATGATTTTGAATGTATGACTGTGATTGTATGATTGTGATTGTATGATTGTGATTGTATGATTGTGAAAGTATGATTGTGATTGTATGATTGTGATTGTATGATTGTGATTGTATGATTGTGATTGTATGAGTGTGATTGTGTGATTGTGGTTGTGCGATTGAGATTGTACGATTGTGATTGTACGATTGTGATTGAATGATTGTGATTGTATGATTATGATTGTATGATTGTGATTGCATGATTGTGATTGTATGATTGTGATTGCATGATTTTGAATGTATGATTGTGATTGTATGATTGTGATTGTATGACTGTGATTGTATGATTGTGATTGTATGATTGTGATAGTATGATTGTGATTGTATGATTGTGATTGTATGATTGTGATTGTATGATTGTGATTGTATGATTGTGATTGTATGATTGTGATTGTATGATTGTATTTGGGAGATTGTATTTGGGAGATTGTAATTGTATGATTGCGATTGTATGATTGTGATTGTATGATTGTGATTGTATGATTGTATTTGGGAGATTGTAGTTGGGAGATTGTATTTGGGAGATTGTATTTGGGAGATTGTAATTGTATGATTGCGGTTGTTTGATTGTGATTGTATGATTGCGATTGTATGATTGTGATTGTATGATTGTGATGTATGATTGTAATATTATGATTATGATTGTATGATTGTGATTGTATGATTGTGATGGTATGATTGTGATTGTATGATTGCGAATGTATGATTGTATTTGGAAGATTGTAGTTGGGAGATTGTATTTGGGAGATTGTATTTGGGAGATTGTAATTGTATGATTGCGATTGTATGATTGTGATTGTATGATTGCGATTGTATGATTGTGAAAGTATGATTGTGATGGTATGATTGTGATTGTATGATTGTGATGGTATGATTGTGATTGTATGATTGTGATTGTATGATTGTGATTGTATGATTGTGATAGTTTGATTGTGATTGTATGATTGTGATTGTATGACTGTGATTGTATGATTGTGATTGTATGATTGTGATTGTATGATTGTGAAAGTGTGATTGTGATGGTATGATTGTGATTGTATGATTGTGATTGTATGATTGTATTTGGAGGATTGTATTTGGGAGATTGTATTTGGGAGATTGTAATTGTATGATTGCGATTGTATGATTGTGATAGTATGATTGCGATTGTATGATTGTGATTGTATGATTGTGATGTATGACTGTAATTGTATGATTATGATTGTATGATTGTGATTGTAGGATTGAGATTGTATGATTGTGATTGTATGCTTGCGATTGTATGATTGTGATTGTATGATTGTGATTGTATGATTGTGATTGTATGATTGTGATAGTATGATTGTGATTGTATGATTGTGAATGTATGATTGTGATTGTATGATTGTGATTGTATGATTGTATTTGGGAGATTGTATTTGGGAGATTGTAATTGTATGATTGCGATTGTATGATTGTGATTGTATGATTGTGATTGTATGATTGTATTTGGGAGATTGTAGTTGGGAGATTGTATTTGGGAGATTGTATTTGGGAGATTGTAAACGTATGATTGCGGTTGTATGATTGTGATTGTATGATTGTATTTGGGAGATTGTAGTTGGGAGATTGTATTTGGGGGATTGTATTTGGGAGATTGTGATTGTATGATTGTGATTGTATGATTGTGATTGTATGAGTGTGATTGACTGATTGTGGTTGTGCGATTGTGATTGTACGATTGTGATTGTACGATTGTGATTGTAGGATTGTGATTGTATGATTATGATTGTATGATTGTGATTGCATGATTGTGATTGTATGATTGTGATTGCATGATTTTGAATGTATGATTGTAATTGTATGATTGTGATTGTATGATTGTGATTGTATGATTGTGATTGTATGATTGTGATTGTCTGATTGTGATTGTATGATTGTGATTGTATGATTGTGATTGTATGATTGTGAAAGTATGATTGTGATTGTATGATTGTGATTGTATGATTGTGATTGTATGATTGTGATTGTATGATTGTGATTGTATGAGTGTGATTGTGTGATTGTGGTTGTGCGATTGAGATTGTACGATTGTGATTGTACGATTGTGATTGAATGATTGTGATTGTATGATTATGATTGTATGATTGTGATTGCATGATTGTGATTGTATGATTGTGATTGCATGATTTTGAATGTATAATTGTGATTGTATGATTGTGATTGTATGATTGTCATTGTATGATTGTGATTGTATGATTGTGACTGTATGATTGTGATTGTATGATTGTGATTGTATGATTGTGATAGTATGATTGTGATTGTATGATTGTGATTGTACGATTGTGATTGTAGGATTGTGATTGTATGATTATGATTGTATGATTGTGATTGCATGATTGTGATTGTATGATTGTGATTGCATTATTTTGAATGTATGATTGTGATTGTATGATTGTGATTGTATGATTGTGATTGTATGATTGTATTTGGGAGATTGTATTCGGGAGATTGTATTTGGGAGATTGTATTTGGGAGATTGTAATTGTATGATTGCGATTGTACGATTGTGATTGTATGATTGTGATTGTATGATTGTGATTGTATGATTGTGATTATATGATTGTGATTGTATGGTTGTGATTGTATGATTGTGATTGTATGATTGTATTTGGGAGATTGTATTTGGGAGATTGTATTTGGGAGATTGTAATTGTATGATTGCGATTGTATGATTGTGATTGTATGATTGCGATTGTATGATTGTGATCGTATGATTGTGATGTATGATTGTAATTGTATGATTATGATTGTATGATTGTGATTGTATGATTGTGATTGTATGATTGTGAAAGTATGATTGTGATGGTATGATTGTGATTGTATGATTGTGATGGTATGATTGTGATTGTATGATTGTGATTGTATGATTGTGATTGTATGATTGTGATAGTATGATTGTGATTGTATGATTGTGATTGTATGACTGTGATTGTATGATTGTGATTGTATGATTGTGATTGTATGATTGTGAAAGTGTTATTGTGATGGTATGATTGTGATTGTATGATTGTGATTGTATGATTGTATTTGGAGGATTGTATTTGGGAGATTGTATTTGGGAGATTGTAATTGTATGATTGCGATTGTATGATTGTGATAGTATGATTGCGATTGTATGATTGTGATTGTATGATTGTGATGTATGATTGTAATTGTATGATTATGATTGTATGATTGTGATTGTATGATTGAGATTGTATGATTGTGATTGTATGCTTGCGATTGTATGATTGTGATTGTATGATTGTGATTGTATGATTGTGATTGTATGATTGTGATAGTATGATTGTGATTGTATGATTGTGAATGTATGATTGTGATTGTATGATTGTGATTGTATGATTGTATTTGGGAGATTGTATTTGGGAGATTGTAATTGTATGATTGCGATTGTATGATTGTGATTGTATGATTGTGATTGTATGATTGTATTTGGGAGATTGTAGTTGGGAGATTGTATTTGGGAGATTGTATTTGGGAGATTGTAAACGTATGATTGCGGTTGTATGATTGTGATTGTATGATTGCGATTGTATGATTGTGATTGTATGATTGTGATGTATGATTGTAATATTATGATTATGATTGTATGATTGTGATTGTATGATTGTGATGGTATGATTGTGATTGTATGATTGCGATTGTATGATTGTATTTGGGAGATTGTAGTTGGCGGAGTGTATTTGGGAGATTGTATTTGGGATATTGTAATTGTATGATTGCGATTGTATGATTGTGATTGTATGATTGTGATTGTATGATTGTGATTGCATGATTGTGATTGTATGATTGTGATTGCATGATATTGAATGTATGGTTTTGATTGTATGATTGTGATTGTATGATTGTGATTGTATGATTGTGATTGTATGATTGTGATTGTATGATTGCGATTGTATGATTGTGATCGTATGATTGTGATGTATGATTGTAATTGTATGATTATGATTGTATGATTGTGATTGTATGATTGTGATTGTATGATTGTATTTGGGAGATTGTATTTGGGATATTGTAATTGCATGATTGTGATAGTATGATTGTGATTGTATGATTGTGATTGTACGATTGTGATTGTAGGATTGTGATTGTATGATTATGATTGTATGATTGTGATTGCATGATTGTGATTGTATGATTGTGATTGCATTATTTTGAATGTATGATTGTGATTGTATGATTGTGATTGTATGATTGTGATTGTATGATTGTGATTGTATGATTGTATTTGGGAGATTGTATTCGGGAGATTGTATTTGGGAGTTTGTATTTGGGAGATTGTAATTGTATGATTGCGATTGTACGATTGTGATTGTATGATTGTGATTGTATGATTGTGATTGTATGATTGTGATTATATGATTGTGATTGTATGGTTGTGATTGTATGATTGTGATTGTATGATTGTATTTGGGAGATTGTATTTGGGAGATTGTATTTGGGAGATTGTATTTGGGAGATTGTAATTGTATGATTGCGATTGTATGATTGTGATTGTATGATTGCGATTGTATGATTGTGATCGTATGAGTGTGATGTATGATTGTGATTGTATGATTATGATTGTATGATTGTGATTGTATGATTGTGATTGTATGATTGTATTTGGGAGATTGTATTTGGGATATTGTAATTGCATGATTGCGATTGTATGATTGTGATTGTATGATTGTGATTGTATGATTGTATTTGGGAGATTGTATTTGGGATATTGTAATTGTATGATTGCGATTGTATGATTGTGATTGCATGAGTGTGATGTATGATTGTAATTGTATGATTATAATTGTATGATTGTGATTGTATGATTGTGATTGTACGATTGTGATTGTAGGATTGAGATTGTATGATTATGATTGTATGATTGTGATTGCATGATTGTGATTGTATGATTGTGATTGCATGATTTTGAATGTATGACTGTGATTGTATGATTGTGATTGTATGATTGTGATTGTATGATTGTGAAAGTATGATTGTGATTGTATGATTGTGATTGTATGATTGTGATTGTATGATTGTGATTGTATGAGTGTGATTGTGTGATTGTGGTTGTGCGATTGAGATTGTACGATTGTGATTGTACGATTGTGATTGAATGATTGTGATTGTATGATTATGATTGTATGATTGTGATTGCATGATTGTGATTGTATGATTGTGATTGCATGATTTTGAATGTATGATTGTGATTGTATGATTGTGATTGTATGATTGTGATTGTATGATTGTGATTGTATGATTGTGATAGTATGATTGTGATTGTATGATTGTGATTGTATGATTGTGATTGTATGATTGTGATTGTATGATTGTGATTGTATGATTGTGATTGTATGATTGTGATTGTATGATTGTATTTGGGAGATTGTATTTGGGAGATTGTAATTGTATGATTGTGATTGTATGATTGTGATTGTATGATTGTGATTGTATGATTGTATTTGGGAGATTGTATTCGGGAGATTGTATTTGGGAGTTTGTATTTGGGAGATTGTAATTGTATGATTGCGATTGTACGATTGTGATTGTATGATTGTGATTGTATGATTGTGATTGTATGATTGTGATTATATGATTGTGATTGTATGGTTGTGATTGTATGATTGTGATTGTATGATTGTATTTGGGAGATTGTATTTGGGAGATTGTATTTGGGAGATTGTATTTGGGAGATTGTAATTGTATGATTGCGATTGTATGATTGTGATTGTATGATTGCGATTGTATGATTGTGATCGTATGATTGTGATGTATGATTGTAATTGTATGATTATGATTGTATGATTGTGATTGTATGATTGTGATTGTATGATTGTATTTGGGAGATTGTATTTGGGATATTGTAATTGCATGATTGCGATTGTATGATTGTGATTGTATGATTGTGATTGTATGATTGTGATTGTATGATTGTATTTGGGAGATTGTATTTGGGATATTGTAATTGTATGATTGCGATTGTATGATTGTGATTGCATGAGTGTGATGTATGATTGTAATTGTATGATTATAATTGTATGATTGTGATTGTATGATTGTGATTGTACGATTGTGATTGTAGGATTGTGATTGTATGATTATGATTGTATGATTGTGATTGCATGATTGTGATTGTATGATTGTGATTGCATGATTTTGAATGTATGACTGTGATTGTATGATTGTGATTGTATGATTGTGATTGTATGATTGTGAAAGTATGATTGTGATTGTATGATTGTGATTGTATGATTGTGATTGTATGATTGTGATTGTATGAGTGTGATTGTGTGATTGTGGTTGTGCGATTGAGATTGTACGATTGTGATTGTACGATTGTGATTGAATGATTGTGATTGTATGATTATGATTGTATGATTGTGATTGCATGATTGTGATTGTATGATTGTGATTGCATGATTTTGAATGTATGATTGTGATTGTATGATTGTGATTGTATGACTGTGATTGTATGATTGTGATTGTATGATTGTGATAGTATGATTGTGATTGTATGATTGTGATTGTATGATTGTGATTGTATGATTGTGATTGTATGATTGTGATTGTATGATTGTGATTGTATGATTGTGATTGTATGATTGTATTTGGGAGATTGTATTTGGGAGATTGTAATTGTATGATTGCGATTGTATGATTGTGATTGTATGATTGTGATTGTATGATTGTATTTGGGAGATTGTAGTTGGGAGATTGTATTTGGGAGATTGTATTTGGGAGATTGTAATTGTATGATTGCGGTTGTTTGATTGTGATTGTATGATTGCGATTGTATGATTGTGATTGTATGATTGTGATGTATGATTGTAATATTATGATTATGATTGTATGATTGTGATTGTATGATTGTGATGGTATGATTGTGATTGTATGATTGCGAATGTATGATTGTATTTGGAAGATTGTAGTTGGGAGATTGTATTTGGGAGATTGTATTTGGGAGATTGTAATTGTATGATTGCGATTGTATGATTGTGATTGTATGATTGCGATTGTATGATTGTGAAAGTATGATTGTGATGGTATGATTGTGATTGTATGATTGTGATGGTATGATTGTGATTGTATGATTGTGATTGTATGATTGTGATTGTATGATTGTGATAGTATGATTGTGATTGTATGATTGTGATTGTATGACTGTGATTGTATGATTGTGATTGTATGATTGTGATTGTATGATTGTGAAAGTGTGATTGTGATGGTATGATTGTGATTGTATGATTGTGATTGTATGATTGTATTTGGAGGATTGTATTTGGGAGATTGTATTTGGGAGATTGTAATTGTATGATTGCGATTGTATGATTGTGATAGTATGATTGCGATTGTATGATTGTGATTGTATGATTGTGATGTATGATTGTAATTGTATGATTATGATTGTATGATTGTGATTGTATGATTGAGATTGTATGATTGTGATTGTATGCTTGCGATTGTATGATTGTGATTGTATGATTGTGATTGTATGATTGTGATTGTATGATTGTGATAGTATGATTGTGATTGTATGATTGTGAATGTATGATTGTGATTGTATGATTGTGATTGTATGATTGTATTTGGGAGATTGTATTTGGGAGATTGTAATTGTATGATTGCGATTGTATGATTGTGATTGTATGATTGTGATTGTATGATTGTATTTGGGAGATTGTAGTTGGGAGATTGTATTTGGGAGATTGTATTTGGGAGATTGTAAACGTATGATTGCGGTTGTATGATTGTGATTGTATGATTGTATTTGGGAGATTGTAGTTGGGAGATTGTATTTGGGGGATTGTATTTGGGAGATTGTAATTGTATGATTGCGATTGTATGATTGCGATTGTATGATTGTGATTGTATGATTGCGATTGTACGATTGTGAAAGTATGATTGTGATGGTATGATTGTGATTGTATGATTGTGATGGTATGATTGTGATTGTATGATTGTGATTGTATGATTGTGAGAGTATGATTGTGATTGTATGATTGTGAATGTATGACTGTGATTGTATGATTGTGATTGTATGATTGTGATTGTATGATTGTGAAAGTATGATTGTGATGGTATGATTGTGATTGTATGATTGTGATTGTATGATTGTGATTGTATGAGTGTGATTGACTGATTGTGGTTGTGCGATTGTGATTGTACGATTGTGATTGTACGATTGTGATTGTAGGATTGTGATTGTATGATTATGATTGTATGATTGTGATTGCATGATTGTGATTGTATGATTGTGATTGCATGATTTTGAATGTATGATTGTAATTGTATGATTGTGATTGTATGATTGTGATTGTATGATTGTGATTGTATGATTGTGATTGTATGATTGTGATTGTCTGATTGTGATTGTATGATTGTGATTGTATGATTGTGATTGTATGATTGTGAAAGTATGATTGTGATTGTATGATTGTGATTGTATGATTGTGATTGTATGATTGTGATTGTATGATTGTGATTGTATGATTGTGATTGTATGAGTGTGATTGTGTGATTGTGGTTGTGCGATTGAGATTGTACGATTGTGATTGTACGATTGTGATTGAATGATTGTGATTGTATGATTATGATTGTATGATTGTGATTGCATGATTGTGATTGTATGATTGTGATTGCATGATTTTGAATGTATAATTGTGATTGTATGATTGTGATTGTATGATTGTCATTGTATGATTGTGATTGTATGATTGTGACTGTATGATTGTGATTGTATGATTGTGATTGTATGATTGTGATAGTATGATTGTGATTGTATGATTGTGATTGTACGATTGTGATTGTAGGATTGTGATTGTATGATTATGATTGTATGATTGTGATTGCATGATTGTGATTGTATGATTGTGATTGCATTATTTTGAATGTATGATTGTGATTGTATGATTGTGATTGTATGATTGTGATTGTATGATTGTATTTGGGAGATTGTATTTGGGAGATTGTATTTGGGAGATTGTAATTGTATGATTGCGATTGTATGATTGTGATTGTATGATTGCGATTGTATGATTGTGATCGTATGATTGTGATGTATGATTGTAATTGTATGATTATGATTGTATGATTGTGATTGTATGATTGTGATTGTATGATTGTGAAAGTATGATTGTGATGGTATGATTGTGATTGTATGATTGTGATGGTATGATTGTGATTGTATGATTGTGATTGTATGATTGTGATTGTATGATTGTGATAGTATGATTGTGATTGTATGATTGTGATTGTATGACTGTGATTGTATGATTGTGATTGTATGATTGTGATTGTATGATTGTGAAAGTGTGATTGTGATGGTATGATTGTGATTGTATGATTGTGATTGTATGATTGTATTTGGAGGATTGTATTTGGGAGATTGTATTTGGGAGATTGTAATTGTATGATTGCGATTGTATGATTGTGATAGTATGATTGCGATTGTATGATTGTGATTGTATGATTGTGATGTATGATTGTAATTGTATGATTATGATTGTATGATTGTGATTGTATGATTGAGATTGTATGATTGTGATTGTATGCTTGCGATTGTATGATTGTGATTGTATGATTGTGATTGTATGATTGTGATTGTATGATTGTGATAGTATGATTGTGATTGTATGATTGTGAATGTATGATTGTGATTGTATGATTGTGATTGTATGATTGTATTTGGGAGATTGTATTTGGGAGATTGTAATTGTATGATTGCGATTGTATGATTGTGATTGTATGATTGTGATTGTATGATTGTATTTGGGAGATTGTAGTTGGGAGATTGTATTTGGGAGATTGTATTTGGGAGATTGTAAACGTATGATTGCGGTTGTATGATTGTGATTGTATGATTGCGATTGTATGATTGTGATTGTATGATTGTGATGTATGATTGTAATATTATGATTATGATTGTATGATTGTGATTGTATGATTGTGATGGTATGATTGTGATTGTATGATTGCGATTGTATGATTGTATTTGGGAGATTGTAGTTGGCGGAGTGTATTTGGGAGATTGTATTTGGGATATTGTAATTGTATGATTGCGATTGTATGATTGTGATTGTATGATTGTGATTGTATGATTGTGATTGCATGATTGTGATTGTATGATTGTGATTGCATGATATTGAATGTATGGTTTTGATTGTATGATTGTGATTGTATGATTGTGATTGTATGATTGTGATTGTATGATTGTGATTGTATGATTGTGATAGTATGATTGTGATTGTATGATTGTGATTGTATGACTGTGATTGTATGATTGTGATTGTATGATTGTCATTGTATGATTGTGATTGTATGATTGTGATTGTATGATTGTGAAAGTATGATTGTGATTGTATGATTGTGATTGTATGATTGTGTTTGTACGATTGTGATTGTATGATTATGATTGACTGATTGTGGTTGTGCGATTGTGATTGTACGATTGTGATTGTACGGTTGTGATTGTTGGATTGTTATTGTATGATTATGATTGTATGATTGTGATTGCATGATTGTGATTGTATGATTGTGATTGCATGATTTTGAATGTATGATTGTGATTGTATGATTGTGATTGTATGATTGTGATTGTATGATTGTGATTGTATGATTGTGATTGTATGATTGTGATTGTATGATTGTGATTGTCTGATTGTGATTGTATGTTTGTGATTGTATGATTGTGAAAGTATGATTGTGATTGTATGATTGTGATTGTATGATTGTGATTGTATGATTGTGATTGTATGAGTGTGATTGTGTGATTGTGGTTGTGCGATTGAGATTGTACGATTGTGATTGAATGATTGTGATTGTATGATTATGATTGTATGATTGTGATTGCATGATTGTGATTGTATGATTGTGATTGCATGATTTTGAATGTATGATTGTGATTGTATGATTGTGATTGTATGATTGTGATGGTATGATTGTGATGGTATGATTGTGATTGTATGATTGCAATTGTATGATTGTATTTGGGAGATTGCATTTGGGAGATTGTATTTGGGAGATTGTATTTGGGAGATTGTAATTGTATGATTGCGATTGTATGATTGTGATTGTATGATTGTGATTGTATGATTGTGATTGTATGATTGTGATTGTATGATTGTGACAGTATGATTGTGATTGTATGATTGTGATTGTATGACTGTGATTGTATGATTGTGATTGTATGATTGTGATTGTATGATTGTGATTGTATGATTGTGATTGTATGATTGTATTTGGGAGATTGTATTTGGGATATTGTAATTGTATGATTGCGATTGTATGATTGTGATTGTATGAGTGTGATGTATGATTGTAATTGTATGATTATGATTGTATGATTGTGATTGTATGATTGAGATTGTATGATTGTGATTGTATGCTTGCGATTGTATGATTGTGATTGTATGATTGTGATTCTTTGATTGTGATTGTATGATTGTGATTGTATGATTGTGATTGTATGATTGTGATTGTATGATTGTGATTGTATGATTGTGATTGTATGATTGTGATTGTATCATTGTGATTGTATGATTGTGATTGTATGATTGTGATAGTATGATTGTGATTGTATGATTGTGATTGTATGAGTGTGATTGTCTGATTGTGGTTGTGCGGCTGTGATTGTACGATTGTGAATGTACGATTGTGATTGTATGATTGTGATTGTATGAATATGATTGTATGATTGTGATTGCATGATTGTGATTGTATGATTGTGATTGCATGATTTTGAATGTATGATTGTGATTGTATGATTGTGATTGTATGATTGTGATCGTATGATTGTGATTGTATGATTGTGATTGTATGATTGCGATAGTATGATTGTGATTGTATCATTGTGATTGTATGATTGTGGTGTATGATTGTAATTGTATGATTATGATTGTATGATTGTGATTGTATGATTGAGATTGTATGATTGTGATTGTATGCTTGCGATTGTATGATTGTGATTGTATGATTGTATTTGGGAGATTGTATTTGGGAGATTGTATTTGGGATATTGTAATTGTATGATTGCGGTTGTATGATAGTGATTGTATGATTGTGATGTATGATTCTAATTGTATGATTATGATTGTATGATTGTGACTGTATGATTGAGATTGTATGATTGCGATTGTATGCTTGCGATTGTATGATTGTGATTGTATGATTGTGATTCTTTGATTGTGATTGTATGATTGTGATTGTATGATTGTGATTGTATGATTGTGATTGTATGATTGTGATTGTATGATTAATATTGTATGATTGTGATTGCATGATATTGAATGTATGATTGTGATTGTATGATTGTGATTGAATGAGTGTGATTGTGTGATTGTGGTTGAGCGATTGAGATTGTACGATTGTGATTGAATGATTGTGATTGTATGATTATGATTGTATGATTGTGATTGCATGATTGTGATTGTATGATTGTGATTGCATGATTTTGAATGTATGATTGTGATTGTATGATTGTGATTGTATGATTGTGATTGTATGATTGTGATTGTATGATTGTGATTGTATGATTGTGATTGTATGATTGTGATCGTATGATCGTGATAATATGATTGTGATTGTATGATTGTGATTGTATGATTGTGATTGTATGATTGTGATTGTATGATTGTGATTGTATGATTGTGATTGTATGATTGTGATTGTATGATTGCATTTGGGAGATTGTATTTGGGAGATTGTAATTGTATGATTGCGATTGTATGATTGTGATTGTATGATTGTGATTGTATGATTGTATTTGGGAGATTGTATTTAGGAGATTGTAATTGTATGATTGCGGTTGTATGATTGTGATTGTATGATTGTGATTGTATGATTGTGATGGTATGATTGTGATGGTATGATTGTGATTGTATGATTGCGATTGTATGATTGTATTTGGGAGATTGTATTTGGGAGATTGTATTTGGGAGATTGTAATTGTATGATTGCGATTGTATGATTGTGATTGTATGATTGTGATTGTATGATTGTGATTGTATGATTGTGACAGTATGATTGTGATTGTATGATTGTGATTGTATGACTGTGATTGTATGATTGTGATTGTATGATTGTGATTGTATGATTGTGATTGTATGATTGTATTTGGGAGATTGTATTTGGGATATTGTAATTGTATGATTGCGATTGTATGATTGTGATTGTATGAGTGTGATGTATGATTGTAATTGTATGATTATGATTGTATGATTGTGATTGTATGATTGAGATTGTATGATTGTGATTGTATGCTTGCGATTGTATGATTGTGATTGTATGATTGTGATTCTTTGATTGTGATTGTATGATTGTGATTGTATGATTGTGATTGTATGATTGTGATTGTATGATTGTGATTGTATGATTGTGATTGTATGATTGTGATTGTATGATTGTGATTGTATGATTGTGATTGTATGATTGTGATTGTATGATTGTGATTGTATGATAGTGATAGTATGATTGTGATTGTATGATTGTGATTGTATGACTGTGATTGTATGATTGTGATTGTATGATTGTGATTGTATGATTGTGAAAGTATGATTGTGATTGTATGATTGTGATTGTATGATTGTGATTGTATGATTGTGATTGTATGATTGTGATTGTATGATTGTGATTGACTGATTGTGGTTGTGCGATTGTGATTGTACGATTGTGATTGTAGGATTGTGATTGTATGATTATGATTGTATGATTGTGATTGCATGATTGTGATTGTATGATTGTGATTGCATGATTTTGAATGTATGATTGTGATTGTATGATTGTGATTGTATTATTGTGATTGTATGATTGTGATTGTATGATTGTGATTGTCTGATTGTGATTGTATGATTGTGATTGTATGATTGTGAAAGTATGATTGTGATTGTATGATTGTGATTGTATGATTGTGATTGTATGATTGTGATTGTATGATTGTGATTGTATGAGTGTGATTGTGTGATTGTGGTTATGCGATTGAGATTGTACGATTGTGATTGTACGATTGTGATTGAATGATTGTGATTGTATGATTATGATTGTATGATTGTGATTGCATGATTGTGATTGTATGATTGTGATTGCATGATTTTGAATGTATGATTGTGATTGTATGATTGTGATTGTATGATTGTGATTGTACGATTGTGATTGTATGATTGTGATTGTATGATTGTGATTGTATGATTGTGATTGTATGATTGTGATTGTATGATTGTGATTGTATGATTGTGATTGTATGATTGTGATTGTATGATTGTATTTGGGAGATTGTATTTGGGATATTGTAATTGTATGATTGCGATTGTATGATTGTGATTGTATGATTGTGATTGTATGATTGTGATGTATGGTTATGATTGTATGATTGTGATTGTATGATTGTGATTGTATGATTGTGATTGTATGATTGTGATTGTATGATTGTGATTGTATGATTGTGATTGTATGATTGTGATTGTATGATTGTATTTAGGAGATTGTATTTGGGATATTGTAATTGTATGATTGCGATTGTATGATTGTGATTGTATGATTGTGATTGTATGATTGTGATGTATGGTTATGATTGTATGATTGTGATTGTATGATTGTGATTGTATGATTGTGATTGTATGATTGTGATTGTATGATTGTGATTGTATGATTGTGATAGTATGATTGTGATTGTATGATTGTGATTGTATGATTGTGATTGTATGATTGTATTTGGGAGATTGTATTTGGGAGATTGTAATTGTATGATTGCGATTGTATGATTGTGATTGTATGATTGTGATTGTATGATTGTGATTGTATGATTGTGATTGTCTGATTGTGATTGTATGTTTGTGATTGTATGATTGTGAAAGTATGATTGTGATTGTATGATTGTGATTGTATGATTGTGATTGTATGATTGTGATTGTATGAGTGTGATTGTGTGATTGTGGTTGTGCGATTGAGATTGTACGATTGTGATTGAATGATTGTGATTGTATGATTATGATTGTATGATTGTGATTGCATGATTGTGATTGTATGATTGTGATTGCATGATTTTGAATGTATGATTGTGATTGTATGATTGTGATTGTATGATTGTGATGGTATGATTGTGATGGTATGATTGTGATTGTATGATTGCAATTGTATGATTGTATTTGGGAGATTGCATTTGGGAGATTGTATTTGGGAGATTGTATTTGGGAGATTGTAATTGTATGATTGCGATTGTATGATTGTGATTGTATGATTGTGATTGTATGATTGTGATTGTATGATTGTGACAGTATGATTGTGATTGTATGATTGTGATTGTATGACTGTGATTGTATGATTGTGATTGTATGATTGTGATTGTATGATTGTGATTGTATGATTGTGATTGTATGATTGTATTTGGGAGATTGTATTTGGGATATTGTAATTGTATGATTGCGATTGTATGATTGTGATTGTATGAGTGTGATGTATGATTGTAATTGTATGATTATGATTGTATGATTGTGATTGTATGATTGAGATTGTATGATTGTGATTGTATGCTTGCGATTGTATGATTGTGATTGTATGATTGTGATTCTTTGATTGTGATTGTATGATTGTGATTGTATGATTGTGATTGTATGATTGTGATTGTATGATTGTGATTGTATGATTGTGATTGTATGATTGTGATTGTATCATTGTGATTGTATGATTGTGATTGTATGATTGTGATAGTATGATTGTGATTGTATGATTGTGATTGTATGAGTGTGATTGTCTGATTGTGGTTGTGCGGCTGTGATTGTACGATTGTGAATGTACGATTGTGATTGTATGATTGTGATTGTATGAATATGATTGTATGATTGTGATTGCATGATTGTGATTGTATGATTGTGATTGCATGATTTTGAATGTATGATTGTGATTGTATGATTGTGATTGTATGATTGTGATCGTATGATTGTGATTGTATGATTGTGATTGTATGATTGCGATAGTATGATTGTGATTGTATCATTGTGATTGTATGATTGTGGTGTATGATTGTAATTGTATGATTATGATTGTATGATTGTGATTGTATGATTGAGATTGTATGATTGTGATTGTATGCTTGCGATTGTATGATTGTGATTGTATGATTGTATTTGGGAGATTGTATTTGGGAGATTGTATTTGGGATATTGTAATTGTATGATTGCGGTTGTATGATAGTGATTGTATGATTGTGATGTATGATTCTAATTGTATGATTATGATTGTATGATTGTGACTGTATGATTGAGATTGTATGATTGCGATTGTATGCTTGCGATTGTATGATTGTGATTGTATGATTGTGATTCTTTGATTGTGATTGTATGATTGTGATTGTATGATTGTGATTGTATGATTGTGATTGTATGATTGTGATTGTATGATTAATATTGTATGATTGTGATTGCATGATATTGAATGTATGATTGTGATTGTATGATTGTGATTGAATGAGTGTGATTGTGTGATTGTGGTTGTGCGATTGAGATTGTACGATTGTGATTGAATGATTGTGATTGTATGATTATGATTGTATGATTGTGATTGCATGATTGTGATTGTATGATTGTGATTGCATGATTTTGAATGTATGATTGTGATTGTATGATTGTGATTGTATGATTGTGATTGTATGATTGTGATTGTATGATTGTGATTGTATGATTGTGATTGTATGATTGTGATCGTATGATCGTGATAATATGATTGTGATTGTATGATTGTGATTGTATGATTGTGATTGTATGATTGTGATTGTATGATTGTGATTGTATGATTGTGATTGTATGATTGCATTTGGGAGATTGTATTTGGGAGATTGTAATTGTATGATTGCGATTGTATGATTGTGATTGTATGATTGTGATTGTATGATTGTATTTGGGAGATTGTATTTAGGAGATTGTAATTGTATGATTGCGGTTGTATGATTGTGATTGTATGATTGTGATTGTATGATTGTGATGGTATGATTGTGATGGTATGATTGTGATTGTATGATTGCGATTGTATGATTGTATTTGGGAGATTGTATTTGGGAGATTGTATTTGGGAGATTGTAATTGTATGATTGCGATTGTATGATTGTGATTGTATGATTGTGATTGTATGATTGTGATTGTATGATTGTGACAGTATGATTGTGATTGTATGATTGTGATTGTATGACTGTGATTGTATGATTGTGATTGTATGATTGTGATTGTATGATTGTGATTGTATGATTGTATTTGGGAGATTGTATTTGGGATATTGTAATTGTATGATTGCGATTGTATGATTGTGATTGTATGAGTGTGATGTATGATTGTAATTGTATGATTATGATTGTATGATTGTGATTGTATGATTGAGATTGTATGATTGTGATTGTATGCTTGCGATTGTATGATTGTGATTGTATGATTGTGATTCTTTGATTGTGATTGTATGATTGTGATTGTATGATTGTGATTGTATGATTGTGATTGTATGATTGTGATTGTATGATTGTGATTGTATGATTGTGATTGTATGATTGTGATTGTATGATTGTGATTGTATGATTGTGATTGTATGATTGTGATTGTATGATTGTGATTGTATGATTGTGATAGTATGATTGTGATTGTATGATTGTGATTGTATGACTGTGATTGTATGATTGTGATTGTATGATTGTGATTGTATGATTGTGAAAGTATGATTGTGATTGTATGATTGTGATTGTATGATTGTGATTGTATGATTGTGATTGTATGATTGTGATTGTATGATTGTGATTGTATGATTGTGATTGACTGATTGTGGTTGTGCGATTGTGATTGTACGATTGTGATTGTAGGATTGTGATTGTATGATTATGATTGTATGATTGTGATTGCATGATTGTGATTGTATGATTGTGATTGCATGATTTTGAATGTATGATTGTGATTGTATGATTGTGATTGTATTATTGTGATTGTATGATTGTGATTGTATGATTGTGATTGTCTGATTGTGATTGTATGATTGTGATTGTATGATTGTGAAAGTATGATTGTGATTGTATGATTGTGATTGTATGATTGTGATTGTATGATTGTGATTGTATGATTGTGATTGTATGAGTGTGATTGTGTGATTGTGGTTATGCGATTGAGATTGTACGATTGTGATTGTACGATTGTGATTGAATGATTGTGATTGTATGATTATGATTGTATGATTGTGATTGCATGATTGTGATTGTATGATTGTGATTGCATGATTTTGAATGTATGATTGTGATTGTATGATTGTGATTGTATGATTGTGATTGTACGATTGTGATTGTATGATTGTGATTGTATGATTGTGATTGTATGATTGTGATTGTATGATTGTGATTGTATGATTGTGATTGTATGATTGTGATTGTATGATTGTGATTGTATGATTGTATTTGGGAGATTGTATTTGGGATATTGTAATTGTATGATTGCGATTGTATGATTGTGATTGTATGATTGTGATTGTATGATTGTGATGTATGGTTATGATTGTATGATTGTGATTGTATGATTGTGATTGTATGATTGTGATTGTATGATTGTGATTGTATGATTGTGATTGTATGATTGTGATTGTATGATTGTATTTAGGAGATTGTATTTGGGATATTGTAATTGTATGATTGCGATTGTATGATTGTGATTGTATGATTGTGATTGTATGATTGTGATGTATGGTTATGATTGTATGATTGTGATTGTATGATTGTGATTGTATGATTGTGATTGTATGATTGTGATTGTATGATTGTGATTGTATGATTGTGATAGTATGATTGTGATTGTATGATTGTGATTGTATGATTGTGATTGTATGATTGTATTTGGGAGATTGTATTTGGGAGATTGTAATTGTATGATTGCGATTGTATGATTGTGATTGTATGATTGTGATTGTATGATTGTGATTGTATGATTGTATTTGGGAGATTGTAGTTGGGAGATTGTATTTGGGAGATTGTATTTAGGAGATTGTAATTGTATGATTGCGGTTGTATGATTGTGATTGTATGATTGCGATTGTATGATTGTGATTGTATGATTGTGATGTATGATTGTAATATTATAATTATGATTGTATGATTGTGATTGTATGATTGTGATGGTATGATTGTGATTGTATGATTGCGATTGTATGATTGTATTTGGGAGATTGTAGTTGGGTGATTGTATTTGGGAGATTGTATTTGGGAGATTGTAATTGTATGATTGCGATTGTATGATTGTGATTGTATGATTGCGATTGTATGACTGTGATTGTATGATTATGATTGTATTTTTGTGATTGTATGATTGTGATTGTATGATTGTGATTGTATGATTGCGATTGTATGAATGCGATTGTATGATTGTGATTGCATAATTGTGATTGTATGATTGTGATTATATGATTGTGATTGTCTGATTGCGGTTGTATGATTGTGATTGTATGATTGTGATTGTATGATTGTGATTGTATGATTGTGATTGTATGATTGTGATTGTATGATTGTGATTGTATGATTGTGATTGTATGATTGTGATTGTATGATTGTATTTGGGAGATTGTATTTGGGATATTGTAATTGTATGATTGCGATTGTATGATTGTGATTGTATGATTGCGATTGTATGATTGTGATTGTATGATTGTGATGTATGATTGTAATTGTATGATTATGATTGTATGATTGTGTTTGTATGATTGTGATTGTATGATTGTGATTGTATGATTGTATTTGGGAGATTGTAGTTGGGAGATTGTATTTGGGAGATTGTATTTAGGAGATTGTAATTGTATGATTGCGGTTGTATGATTGTGATTGTATGATTGCGATTGTATGATTGTGATTGTATGATTGTGATGTATGATTGTAATATTATGATTATGATTGTATGATTGTGATTGTATGATTGCGATTGTATGATTGTGATTGTATGATTGCGATTGTATGATTGTGATTGTATGACTGTGATGTATGATTGTAATTGTATGATTATGATTGTATGATTGTTTTTGTATGATTGTGATTGTATGACTGTGATTGTATGATTGTAATTGTATGATTGTGATTGTATGATTGAGATTGTATGATTGTGATTTTATGCTTGCGATTGTATGATTGTGATTGTATGATTGTGATTCTTTGATTGAGATTGTATGATTGTGATTGTATGATTGTGATTGTATGATTGTGATTGTATGATTGTGATTGTATGATTGTGATAGTATGATTGTGATTATATGATTGTTATTGTATGATTGTTATTGTATGACTGTGATTGTATGATTGTGATTGTATGATTGCGATAGTATGATTGTGAAAGTATGATTGTGATTGTATGATTGTGATTGTATGATTGTGATTGTATGATTGTGATTGTATGATTGTGATTGTATGATTGTGATTGTATGATTGTGATTGTATGATTGTGATTGTATGATTGTGATTGTCTGATTGTGGTTGTATGATTGAGATTGTATGATTGTGATTGTATGCTTGCGATTGTATGATTGCGATTGTATGATTGTGATTCTTTGATTGTGATTGAATGATTGTGATTGTATGATTGTGATTGTATGATTGTGATTGTATGATTGTGATTGTATGATTGTGATTGTATGATTGTGATTGTATGATTGTGATTGTATGATTGTGATTGTATGATTGTGATTGTATGATTGTGATTGTATGATTGTGAAAGTATGATTGTGATTGTATGATTGCGATTGTATGACTGTGATTGTATGATTGTGATTGTATGATTGTGATTGTATGATTGTGAAAGTATGATTGTGATTGTATGATTGTGACTGTATGATTGTGATTGTATGATTGTGATTGTATGATTGTGATTGACTGATTGTGGTTGTGCGATTGTGATTATATGATTGTGATGTATGATTGTAATTGTATGATTATGATTGTATGATTGTGTTTGTATGATTGTGATTGTATGACTGTGATTGTATGATTGTAATTGTATGATTGTGATTGTATGAATGTGATTGTATGATTGTGATTGTATGATTGTGATTGTATGATTGTGATTGTATGATTGTATTTGGGAGATTGTATTTGGGATATTGTAATCGTATGATTGCGATTGTATGATTGTGATTGTATGATTGTGATTGTATGATTGTGATGTATGGTTATGATTGTATGATTGTGATTGTATGATTGTGATTGTATGATTGTGATTGTATGATTGTGATTGTATGATTGTGATTGTATGATTGTGATTGTATGATTGTATTTGGGAGATTGTATTTGGGATATTGTAATTGTATGATTGCGATTGTATGATTGTGATTGTATGATTGCGATTGTATGATTGTGATTGTATGACTGTGATGTATGATTGTAATTGTATGATTATGATTGTATGATTGTTTTTGTATGATTGTGATTGTATGACTGTGATTGTATGATTGTAATTGTATGATTGTGATTGTATGATTGAGATTGTATGATTGTGATTTTATGCTTGCGATTGTATGATTGTGATTGTATGATTGTGATTCTTTGATTGAGATTGTATGATTGTGATTGTATGATTGTGATTGTATGATTGTGATTGTATGATTGTGATTGTATGATTGTGATTGTATGATTGTGATTGTATGATTGTGATTGTATGATTGTGATAGTATGATTGTGATTATATGATTGTTATTGTATGATTGTTATTGTATGACTGTGATTGTGTGATTGTGATTGTATGATTGCGATAGTATGATTGTGAAAGTATGATTGTGATTGTATGATTGTGATTGTATGATTGTGATTGTATGATTGTGATTGTATGATTGTGATTGTAGATTGTGATTGTATGATTGTGATTGTATGAATATGATTGTATGATAGTGATTGCATGATTGTGATTGTATGATTGTGATTGCATGATTTTGAATGTATGATTGTGATTGTATGATTGTGATTGTATGATTGTGATCGTATGATTGTGATTGTATGATTGTGATTGTATGATTGCGATAGTATGACTGTGATTGTATCATTGTGATTGTATGATTGTGATGTATGATTGTAATTGTATGATTATGATTGTATGATTGTGATTGTATGATTGAGATTGTATGATTGTGATTGTATGCTTGCGATTGTATGATTGTGATTGTATGATTGTATTTGGGAGATTGTATTTGGGATATTGTAATTGTATGATTGCGGTTGTATGATTGTGATTGTATGATTGTGATGTATGATTCTAATTGTATGATTATGATTGTATGATTGTGACTGTATGATTGAGATTGTATGATTGCGATTGTATGCTTGCGATTGTATGAATGCGATTGTATGGTTGTGATTGCATAACTGTGATTGTATGATTGTGATTGTATGATTGTGATTGTCTGATTGTGGTTGTATGATTGTGATTGTATGATTGTGATTGTATGATTGTGATTGTATGATTGTGATTGTATGATTGTGATTGTATGATTGTATTTGGGAGATTGTATTTGGGATATTGTAATTGTATGATTGCGATTGTATGATTGTGATTGTATAATTGCGATTGTATGATTGTGATTGTATGATTGTGATGTATGATTGTAATTGTATGATTATGATTGTATGATTGTGTTTGTATGATTGTGATTGTATGACTGTGATTGTATGATTGTAATTGTATGATTGTGATTGTATGAATGTGATTGTATGATTGTGATTGTATGATTGTGATTGTATGATTGTGATTGTATGATTGTATTTGGGAGATTGTATTTGGGATATTGTAATTGTATGATTGCGATTGTATGATTGTGATTGTATGATTGTGATTGTATGATTGTAATGTATGATTATGATTGTATGATTGTGATTGTATGATTGTGATTGTATGATTGTGATTGAATGATTGTGATTGTATGATTGTGATTGTATGATTGTATTTGGGAGATTGTATTTGGGATATTGTAATTGTATGATTGCGATTGTATGATTGTGATTGTATGATTGTGATTGTATGATTGTGATTGTCTGATTGTGATTGTATGATTGTGATTGTATGATTGTGAAAGTATGATTGTGATTGTATGATTGTGATTGTATGATTGTGATTGTATGATTGTGATTGTATGAGTGTGATTGTGTGATTGTGGTTGTGCGATTGAGATTGTACGATTGTGATTGTACGATTGTGATTGAATGATTGTGATTGTATGATTATGATTGTATGATTGTGATTACATGATTGTGATTGTATGATTGTGATTGCATGATTTTGAATGTATGATTGTGATTGTATGATTGTGATTGTATGATTGTGATTGTATGATTGTGATTGTATGATTGTGATTGTATGATTGTGATTGTATGATTGTGATTGTATGATTGTGATTGTATGATTGTGATTGTATGATTGTGATAGTATGATTGTGATTGTATGATTGTGATTGTATGATTGTGATTGTATGATTGTATTTGGGAGATTGTATTTGGGAGATTGTAATTGTATGATTGCGATTGTATGATTGTGATTGTATGATTGTGATTGTATGATTGTATTTGGGAGATTGTAGTTGGGAGATTGTATTTGGGAGATTGTATTTAGGAGATTGTAATTGTATGATTGCGGTTGTATGATTGTGATTGTATGATTGCGATTGTATGATTGTGATTGTATGATTGTGATGTATGATTGTAATATTATGATTATGATTGTATGATTGTGATTGTATGATTGTGATTGTATGATTGTGATTGTATGATTGTGATGGTATGATTGTGATTGTACGATTGCGATTGTATGATTGTATTTGGGAGATTGTAGTTGGGTGATTGTATTTGGGAGATTGTATTTGGGAGATTGTAATGGTATGATTGCGATTGTATGATTGTGATTGTATGATTGCGATTGTATGACTGTGATTGTATGATTATGATTGTATTTTTGTGATTGTATGATTGTGATTGTATGATTGTGATTGTATGATTGTGATGTATGATTGTAATTGTATGATTATGATTGTATGATTGTGTTTGTATGATTGTGATTGTATGACTGTGATTGTATGATTGTAATTGTATGATTGTGATTGTATGATTGAGATTTTATGATTGTGATTGTATGCTTGCGATTGTATGATTGTGATTGTATGATTGTATTTGGGAGATTGTATTTGGGATATTGTAATTGTATGATTGCGATTGTATGATTGTGATTGTATGATTGTGATGTATGATTCTAATTGTATGATTATGATTGTATGATTGTGATTGTATGATTGTGATTGTATGATTGTGATTGTATGATTGTGATTGTATGACTGTGATTGTATGATTGTAATTGTATGATTGTGTTTGTATGATAGTGATTGTATGACTGTGATTGTATGATTGTAATTGTATGACTGTGATTGTATGAATGTGATTGTATGATTGTGATTGTATGATTGTGATGTATGATTGTAATTGTATGATTATGATTGTATGATTGTGTTTGTATGATTGTGATTGTATGACTGTGATTGTATGATTGTAATTGTATGATTGTGATTGTATGAATGTGATTGTATGATTGTGATTGTATGATTGTGATTGTATGATTGTGATTGTATGATTGTGATTGTATGATTGTATTTGGGAGATTGTATTTGGGATATTGTAATTGTATGATTGCGATTGTATGATTGTGATTGTATGATTGTGATTGTATGATTGTGATGTATGATTATGATTGTATGATTGTGATTGTATGATTGTGATTGTATGATTGTGATTGTATGATTGTGATTGTATGATTGTGATTGTATGATTGTATTTGGGAGATTGTATTTGGGAGATTGTAATTGTATGATTGCGATTGTATGATTGTGATTTTATGATTGTGATTGTATGATTGTGATTGTATGATTGTATTTGGGAGATTGTAGTTGGGAGATTGTATTTGGGAGATTGTATTTAGGAGATTGTAATTGTATGATTGCGGTTGTATGATTGTGATTGTATGATTGCGATTGTATGATTGTGATTGTATGATTGTGATGTATGATTGTAATATTATGATTATGATTGTATGATTGTGATTGTATGATTGTGATGGTATGATTGTGATTGTATGATTGCGATTGTATGATTGTATTTGGGAGATTGTAGTTGGGTGATTGTATTTGGGAGATTGTAATTGTATGATTGCGATTGTATGATTGTGATTGTATGTTTGCGATTGTATGACTGTGATTGTATGATTATGATTGTATTTTTGTGATTGCATGATTGTATTTGGGAGATTGTAGTTGGGAGATTGTATTTGGGAGATTGTATTTAGGAGATTGTAATTGTATGATTGCGGTTGTATGATTGTGATTGTATGATTGCGATTGTATGATTGTGATTGTATGATTGTGATGTATGATTGTAATATTATGATTATGATTGTATGATTGTGATTGTATGATTGTGATTGTATGATTGTGATGCTATGATTGTGATTGTATGATTGCGATTGTATGATTGTATTTGGGAGATTGTAGTTGGGTGATTGTATTTGGGAGATTGTATTTGGGAGATTGTAATGGTATGATTGCGATTGTATGATTGTGATTGTATGATTGCGATTGTATGACTGTGATTGTATGATTATGATTGTATTTTTGTGATTGTATGATTGTGATTGTATGATTGTGATTGTATGATTGTGATTGTATGATTGTGATTGTATGATTGCGATTGTGTGAATGCGATTGTATGATTGTTATTGCGTAATTGTGATTGTATGATTGTGATTGTATGATTGTGATTGTATGATTGTGATTGTATGATTGTGATTGTCTGATTGTGGTTGTATGATTGTGATTGTATGATTGTGATTGTATGATTGTGATTGTATGATTGTATTTGGGAGATTGTATTTGGGATATTGTAATTGTATGATTGCGATTGTATGATTGTGATTGTATGATTGCGATTGTATGATTGTGATTGTATGATTGTGATGTATGATTGTAATTGTATGATTATGATTGTATGATTGTGTTTGTATGATTGTGATTGTATGACTGTGATTGTATGATTGTAATTGTATGATTGTGATTGTATGAATGTGATTGTATGATTGTGATTGTATGATTGTGATTGTATGATTGTGATTGTATGATTGTATTTGGGAGATTGTATTTGGGATATTGTAATTGTATGATTGCGATTGTATGATTGTGATTGTATGATTGTGATTGTATGATTGTGATGTATGATTATGATTGTATGATTGTGATTGTATGACTGTGATTGTATGATTATGATTGTATTTTTGTGATTGTATGATTGTGACTGTATGATTGTGATTGTATGATTGTGATTTATGATTGTAATTGTATGATTATGATTGTATGATTGTGTTTGTATGATTGTGATTGTATGACTGTGATTGTATGATTGTAATTGTATGATTGTGATTGTATGATTGAGATTTTATGATTGTGATTGTATGCTTGCGATTATATGATTGTGATTGTATGATTGTATTTGGGAGATTGTATTTGGCATATTGTAATTGTATGATTGCGATTGTATGATTGTGATTGTATGATTGTGATGTATGATTCTAATTGTATGATTATGATTGTATGATTGTGATTGTATGATTGTGATTGTATGATTGTGATTGTATGATTGTGATTGTATGACTGTGATTGTATGATTGTAATTGTATGATTGTGTTTGTATGATAGTGATTGTATGACTGTGATTGTATGATTGTAATTGTATGACTGTGATTGTATGAATGTGATTGTATGATTGTGATTGTATGATTGTGATGTATGATTGTAATTGTATGATTATGATTGTATGATTGTGTTTGTATGATTGTGATTGTATGACTGTGATTGTATGATTGTAATTGTATGATTGTGATTGTATGAATGTGATTGTATGATTGTGATTGTATGATTGTGATTGTATGATTGTGATTGTATGATTGTGATTGTATGATTGTATTTGGGAGATTGTATTTGGGATATTGTAATTGTATGATTGCGATTGTATGATTGTGATTGTATGATTGTGATTGTATGATTGTGATGTATGATTATGATTGTATGATTGTGATTGTATGATTGTGATTGTATGATTGTGATTGTATGATTGTGATTGTATGATTGTGATTGTATGATTGTGATTGTATCATTGTGACTGTATGATTGTATTTGGGAGATTGTATTTGGGATATTGTAATTGTATGATTGCGATTGTATGATTGTTATTGTATGATTGCGATTGTATGATTGTGATTGTATGACTGTGATGTATGATTGTAATTGTATGATTATGATTGTATGATTGTGTTTGTATGATTGTGATTGTATGACTGTGATTGTATGATTGTAATTGTATGATTGTGATTGTATGATTGAGATTGTATGATTGTGATTGTATGCTTGCGATTGTATGATTGTGATTGTATGATTGTATTTGGGAGATTGTAGTTGGGAGATTGTATTTGGGAGATTGTATTTAGGAGATTGTAATTGTATGATTGCGGTTGTATGATTGTGATTGTATGATTGCGATTGTATGATTGTGATTGTATGATTGTGATGTATGATTGTAATATTATGATTATGATTGTATGATTGTGATTGTATGATTGTGATGGTATGATTGTGATTGTATGATTGCGATTGTATGATTGTATTTGGGAGATTGTAGTTGGGTGATTGTATTTGGGAGATTGTAATTGTATGATTGCGATTGTATGATTGTGATTGTATGTTTGCGATTGTATGACTGTGATTGTATGATTATGATTGTATTTTTGTGATTGTATGATTGTGATTGTATGATTGTGATTGTATGATTGTGATTGTATGATTGCGATTGTATGAATGCGATTGTATGGTTGTGATTGCATAATTGTGATTGTATGATTGTGATTGTATGATTGTATTTGGGAGATTGTATTTGGGATATTGTAATTGTATGATTGCGATTGTATGATTGTGATTGTATGATTGCGATTGTATGATTGTGATTGTATGATTGTGATGTATGATTGTAACTGTATGATTATGATTGTATGATTGTGTTTGTATGATTGTGATTGTATGACTGTGATTGTATGATTGTAATTGTATGATTGTGGATTGTATGAATGTGATTGTATGATTGTGATTGTATGATTGTGATTGTATGATTGTATTTGGGAGATTGTATTTGGGATATTGTAATTGTATGATTGCGATTGTATGATTGTGATTGTATGATTGTGATTGTATGATTGTGATGTATGATTATGATTGTATGATTGTGATTGTATGATTGTGATTGTATGATTGTGATTGTATGATTGAGATTGTATGATTGTGATTGTATGCTTGCGATTGTATGATTGTGATTGTATGATTGTATTTGGGAGATTGTATTTGGGAGATTGTATTTGGGAGATTGTATTTGGGAGATTGTATTTGGGAGATTGTAATTGTATGATTGCGATTGTATGATTGTGATTTTATGATTGTGATTGTATGATTGTGATTGTATGATTGTATTTGGGAGATTGTAGTTGGGAGATTGTATTTGGGAGATTGTATTTAGGAGATTGTAATTGTATGATTGCGGTTGTATGATTGTGATTGTATGATTGCGATTGTATGATTGTGATTGTATGATTGTGATGTATGATTGCAATATTATGATTATGATTGTATGATTGTGATTGTATGATTGTGATGGTATGATTGTGATTGTATGATTGCGATTGTATGATTGTATTTGGGAGATTGTAGTTGGGTGATTGTATTTGGGAGATTGTAATTGTATGATTGCGATTGTATGATTGTGATTGTATGTTTGCGATTGTATGACTGTGATTGTATGATTATGATTGTATTTTTGTGATTGTATGATTGTGATTGTATGATTGTGATTGTATGATTGTGATTGTATGATTGCGATTGTATGAATGCGATTGTATGGTTGTGATTGCATAATTGTGATTGTATGATTGTGATTGTATGATTGTGATTGTCTGATTGTGGTTGTATGATTGTGATTGTATGATTGTGATTGTATGATTGTGATTGTATGATTGTGATTGTATGATTGTGATTGTATGATTGTGATTGTATGATTGTATTTGGGAGATTGTATTTGGGATATTGTAATTGTATGATTGCGATTGTATGATTGTGATTGTATGATTGTGATTGTATGATTGTGATGTATGATTATGATTGTATGATTGTGATTGTATGATTGTGATTGTATGATTGTGATTGTATGATTGTGATTGTATGATTGTACTTGGGAGATTGTATTTGGGATATTGTAATTGTATGATTGCGATTGTATGATTGTGATTGTATGATTGTGATTGTATGATTGTGATTGTCTGATTGTGATTGTATGATTGTGATTGTATGATTGTGAAAGTATGATTGTGATTGTATGATTGTGATTGTATGATTGTGATTGTATGATTGTGATTGTATGAGTGTGATTGTGTGATTGTGGTTGTGCGATTGAGATTGTACGATTGTGATTGTACGATTGTGATTGAATGATTGTGATTGTATGATTATGATTGTATGATTGTGATTACATGATTGTGATTGTATGATTGTGATTGCATGATTTTGAATGTATGATTGTGATTGTATGATTGTGATTGTATGATTGTGATTGTATGATTGTGATTGTATGATTGTGATTGTATGATTGTGATTGTATGATTGTGATTGTATGATTGTGATTGTATGATTGTGATTGTATGATTGTGATAGTATGATTGTATTTGGGAGATTGTATTTGGGATATTGTAATTGTATGATTGCGATTGTATGATTGTGATTGTATGATTGCGATTGTATGATTGTGATTGTATGATTGTGATGTATGATTGTAATTGTATGATTATGATTGTATGATTGTGTTTGTATGATTGTGATTGTATGACTGTGATTGTATGATTGTAATTGTATGATTGCGATTGTATGAATGTGATTGTATGATTGTGATTGTATGATTGTGATTGTATGATTGTGATTGTATGATTGTATTTGGGAGATTGTGTTTGGGATATTGTAATTGTATGATTGCGATTGTATGATTGTGATTGTATGATTGTGATTGTATGATTGTGATGTATGATTATGATTGCATGATTGTGATTGTATGATTGTGATTGTATGATTGTGATTGTATGATTGTGATTGTATGATTGTGATTGTATGATTGTATTTGGGAGATTGTATTTGGGATATTGTAATTGTATGATTGCGATTGTATGATTGTGATTGTATGATTGTGATTGTATGATTGTGATTGTCTGATTGTGATTGTATGATTGTGATTGTATGATTGTGATTGTATGATTGTATTTGGGAGATTGTATTTGGGAGATTGTAATTGTATGATTGCGATTGTATGATTGTGATTGTATGATTGTGATTGTATGATTGTATTTGGGAGATTGTAGTTGGGAGATTGTATTTGGGAGATTGTATTTAGGAGATTGTAATTGTATGATTGCGGTTGTATGATTGTGATTGTATGATTGCGATTGTATGATTGTGATTGTATGATTGTGATGTATGATTGTAATATTATGATTATGATTGTATGATTGTGATTGTATGATTGTGATTGTATGATTGTGATTGTATGATTGTGATGGTATGATTGTGATTGTACGATTGCGATTGTATGATTGTATTTGGGAGATTGTAGTTGGGTGATTGTATTTGGGAGATTGTATTTGGGAGATTGTAATGGTATGATTGCGATTGTATGATTGTGATTGTATGATTGCGATTGTATGACTGTGATTGTATGATTATGATTGTATTTTTGTGATTGTATGATTGTGATTGTATGATTGTGATGTGTGATTGTAATTGTATGATTATGATTGTATGATTGTGTTTGTATGATTGTGATTGTATGACTGTGATTGTATGATTGTAATTGTATGATTGTGATTGTATGATTGAGATTTTATGATTGTGATTGTATGCTTGCGATTGTATGATTGTGATTGTATGATTGTATTTGGGAGATTGTAGTTGGGTGATTGTATTTGGGAGATTGTATTTGGGAGATTGTAATGGTATGATTGCGATTGTATGATTGTGATTGTATGATTGCGATTGTATGACTGTGATTGTATGATTATGATTGTATTTTTGTGATTGTATGATTGTGATTGTATGATTGTGATTGTATGATTGTGATGTATGATTGTAATTGTATGATTATGATTGTATGATTGTGTTTGTATGATTGTGATTGTATGACTGTGATTGTATGATTGTAATTGTATGATTGTGATTGTATGATTGAGATTTTATGATTGTGATTGTATGCTTGCGATTGTATGATTGTGATTGTATGATTGTATTTGGGAGATTGTATTTGGGATATTGTAATTGTATGATTGCGATTGTATGATTGTGATTGTATGATTGTGATGTATGATTCTAATTGTATGATTATGATTGTATGATTGTGATTGTATGATTGTGATTGTATGATTGTGATTGTATGATTGTGATTGTATGACTGTGATTGTATGATTGTAATTGTATGATTGTGTTTGTATGATAGTGATTGTATGACTGTGATTGTATGATTGTAATTGTATGACTGTGATTGTATGAATGTGATTGTATGATTGTGATTGTATGATTGTGATGTATGATTGTAATTGTATGATTATGATTGTATGATTGTGTTTGTATGATTGTGATTGTATGACTGTGATTGTATGATTGTAATTGTATGATTGTGATTGTATGAATGTGATTGTATGATTGTGATTGTATGATTGTGATTGTATGATTGTGATTGTATGATTGTGATTGTATGATTGTATTTGGGAGATTGTATTTGGGATATTGTAATTGTATGATTGCGATTGTATGATTGTGATTGTATGATTGTGATTGTATGATTGTGATGTATGATTATGATTGTATGATTGTGATTGTATGATTGTGATTGTATGATTGTGATTGTATGATTGTGATTGTATGATTGTGATTGTATGATTGTATTTGGGAGATTGTATTTGGGAGATTGTAATTGTATGATTGCGATTGTATGATTGTGATTTTATGATTGTGATTGTATGATTGTGATTGTATGATTGTATTTGGGAGATTGTAGTTGGGAGATTGTATTTGGGAGATTGTATTTAGGAGATTGTAATTGTATGATTGCGGTTGTATGATTGTGATTGTATGATTGCGATTGTATGATTGTGATTGTATGATTGTGATGTATGATTGTAATATTATGATTATGATTGTATGATTGTGATTGTATGATTGTGATGGTATGATTGTGATTGTATGATTGCGATTGTATGATTGTATTTGGGAGATTGTAGTTGGGTGATTGTATTTGGGAGATTGTAATTGTATGATTGCGATTGTATGATTGTGATTGTATGTTTGCGATTGTATGACTGTGATTGTATGATTATGATTGTATTTTTGTGATTGCATGATTGTATTTGGGAGATTGTAGTTGGGAGATTGTATTTGGGAGATTGTATTTAGGAGATTGTAATTGTATGATTGCGGTTGTATGATTGTGATTGTATGATTGCGATTGTATGATTGTGATTGTATGATTGTGATGTATGATTGTAATATTATGATTATGATTGTATGATTGTGATTGTATGATTGTGATTGTATGATTGTGATGCTATGATTGTGATTGTATGATTGCGATTGTATGATTGTATTTGGGAGATTGTAGTTGGGTGATTGTATTTGGGAGATTGTATTTGGGAGATTGTAATGGTATGATTGCGATTGTATGATTGTGATTGTATGATTGCGATTGTATGACTGTGATTGTATGATTATGATTGTATTTTTGTGATTGTATGATTGTGATTGTATGATTGTGATTGTATGATTGTGATTGTATGATTGTGATTGTATGATTGCGATTGTGTGAATGCGATTGTATGATTGTTATTGCGTAATTGTGATTGTATGATTGTGATTGTATGATTGTGATTGTATGATTGTGATTGTATGATTGTGATTGTATGATTGTGATTGTCTGATTGTGGTTGTATGATTGTGATTGTATGATTGTGATTGTATGATTGTGATTGTATGATTGTATTTGGGAGATTGTATTTGGGATATTGTAATTGTATGATTGCGATTGTATGATTGTGATTGTATGATTGCGATTGTATGATTGTGATTGTATGATTGTGATGTATGATTGTAATTGTATGATTATGATTGTATGATTGTGTTTGTATGATTGTGATTGTATGACTGTGATTGTATGATTGTAATTGTATGATTGTGATTGTATGAATGTGATTGTATGATTGTGATTGTATGATTGTGATTGTATGATTGTGATTGTATGATTGTATTTGGGAGATTGTATTTGGGATATTGTAATTGTATGATTGCGATTGTATGATTGTGATTGTATGATTGTGATTGTATGATTGTGATGTATGATTATGATTGTATGATTGTGATTGTATGACTGTGATTGTATGATTATGATTGTATTTTTGTGATTGTATGATTGTGACTGTATGATTGTGATTGTATGATTGTGATTTATGATTGTAATTGTATGATTATGATTGTATGATTGTGTTTGTATGATTGTGATTGTATGACTGTGATTGTATGATTGTAATTGTATGATTGTGATTGTATGATTGAGATTTTATGATTGTGATTGTATGCTTGCGATTATATGATTGTGATTGTATGATTGTATTTGGGAGATTGTATTTGGCATATTGTAATTGTATGATTGCGATTGTATGATTGTGATTGTATGATTGTGATGTATGATTCTAATTGTATGATTATGATTGTATGATTGTGATTGTATGATTGTGATTGTATGATTGTGATTGTATGATTGTGATTGTATGACTGTGATTGTATGATTGTAATTGTATGATTGTGTTTGTATGATAGTGATTGTATGACTGTGATTGTATGATTGTAATTGTATGACTGTGATTGTATGAATGTGATTGTATGATTGTGATTGTATGATTGTGATGTATGATTGTAATTGTATGATTATGATTGTATGATTGTGTTTGTATGATTGTGATTGTATGACTGTGATTGTATGATTGTAATTGTATGATTGTGATTGTATGAATGTGATTGTATGATTGTGATTGTATGATTGTGATTGTATGATTGTGATTGTATGATTGTGATTGTATGATTGTATTTGGGAGATTGTATTTGGGATATTGTAATTGTATGATTGCGATTGTATGATTGTGATTGTATGATTGTGATTGTATGATTGTGATGTATGATTATGATTGTATGATTGTGATTGTATGATTGTGATTGTATGATTGTGATTGTATGATTGTGATTGTATGATTGTGATTGTATGATTGTGATTGTATCATTGTGATTGTATGATTGTATTTGGGAGATTGTATTTGGGATATTGTAATTGTATGATTGCGATTGTATGATTGTTATTGTATGATTGCGATTGTATGATTGTGATTGTATGACTGTGATGTATGATTGTAATTGTATGATTATGATTGTATGATTGTGTTTGTATGATTGTGATTGTATGACTGTGATTGTATGATTGTAATTGTATGATTGTGATTGTATGATTGAGATTGTATGATTGTGATTGTATGCTTGCGATTGTATGATTGTGATTGAATGATTATATTTGGGAGATTGTATTTGGGATATTGTAATTGTATAATTGTGATTGTATGGTTGTGATTGTATGATTGTGATTGCATGATTGTGATTGTATGATTGTGATTGCATGATTTTGAATGTATGACTGTGATTGTATGATTGTGATTGTATGATTGTGATCGTATGATTGTGATTGTATGATTGTGATTGTATGATTGCGATAGTATGATTGTGATTGTATGATTGTGATTGTATGATTGTGATGTATGATTGTAATTGTATGATTATGATTGTATGATTGTGATTGTATGATTGAGATTGTATGATTGTGATTGTATGCTTGCGATTGTATGATTGTGATTGTATGATTGTATTTGGGAGATTGTATTTGGGAGATTGTATTTGGGAGATTGTATTTGGGAGATTGTATTTGGGAGATTGTATTTGGGAGATTGTAATTGTATGATTGCGATTGTATGATTGTGATTGTATGATTGTGATTGTATGATTGTGATTGTATGATTGTATTTGGGAGATTGTATTTCGGAGATTGTAATTGTATGATTGCGATTGTATGATTGTGATTTTATGATTGTGATTGTATGATTGTGATTGTATGATTGTATTTGGGAGATTGTAGTTGGGAGATTGTATTTGGGAGATTGTATTTAGGAGATTGTAATTGTATGATTGCGGTTGTATGATTGTGATTGTATGATTGCGATTGTATGATTGTGATTGTATGATTGTGATGTATGATTGTAATATTATGATTATGATTGTATGATTGTGATTGTATGATTGTGATGGTATGATTGTGATTGTATGATTGCGATTGTATGATTGTATTTGGGAGATTGTAGTTGGGTGATTGTATTTGGGAGATTGTAATTGTATGATTGCGATTGTATGATTGTGATTGTATGTTTGCGATTGTATGACTGTGATTGTATGATTATGATTGTATTTTTGTGATTGTATGATTGTGATTGTATGATTGTGATTGTATGATTGTGATTGTATGATTGCGATTGTATGAATGCGATTGTATGGTTGTGATTGCATAATTGTGATTGTATGATTGTGATTGTATGATTGTATTTGGGAGATTGTATTTGGGATATTGTAATTGTATGATTGCGATTGTATGATTGTGATTGTATGATTGCGATTGTATGATTGTGATTGTATGATTGTGATGTATGATTGTAACTGTATGATTATGATTGTATGATTGTGTTTGTATGATTGTGATTGTATGACTGTGATTGTATGATTGTAATTGTATGATTGTGGATTGTATGAATGTGATTGTATGATTGTGATTGTATGATTGTGATTGTATGATTGTATTTGGGAGATTGTATTTGGGATATTGTAATTGTATGATTGCGATTGTATGATTGTGATTGTATGATTGTGATTGTATGATTGTGATGTATGATTATGATTGTATGATTGTGATTGTATGATTGTGATTGTATGATTGTGATTGTATGATTGTGATTGTATGATTGAGATTGTATGATTGTGATTGTATGCTTGCGATTGTATGATTGTGATTGTATGATTGTATTTGGGAGATTGTATTTGGGAGATTGTATTTGGGAGATTGTATTTGGGAGATTGTATTTGGGAGATTGTAATTGTATGATTGCGATTGTATGATTGTGATTTTATGATTGTGATTGTATGATTGTGATTGTATGATTGTATTTGGGAGATTGTAGTTGGGAGATTGTATTTGGGAGATTGTATTTAGGAGATTGTAATTGTATGATTGCGGTTGTATGATTGTGATTGTATGATTGCGATTGTATGATTGTGATTGTATGATTGTGATGTATGATTGCAATATTATGATTATGATTGTATGATTGTGATTGTATGATTGTGATGGTATGATTGTGATTGTATGATTGCGATTGTATGATTGTATTTGGGAGATTGTAGTTGGGTGATTGTATTTGGGAGATTGTAATTGTATGATTGCGATTGTATGATTGTGATTGTATGTTTGCGATTGTATGACTGTGATTGTATGATTATGATTGTATTTTTGTGATTGTATGATTGTGATTGTATGATTGTGATTGTATGATTGTGATTGTATGATTGCGATTGTATGAATGCGATTGTATGGTTGTGATTGCATAATTGTGATTGTATGATTGTGATTGTATGATTGTGATTGTCTGATTGTGGTTGTATGATTGTGATTGTATGATTGTGATTGTATGATTGTGATTGTATGATTGTGATTGTATGATTGTGATTGTATGATTGTGATTGTATGATTGTATTTGGGAGATTGTATTTGGGATATTGTAATTGTATGATTGCGATTGTATGATTGTGATTGTATGATTGTGATTGTATGATTGTGATGTATGATTATGATTGTATGATTGTGATTGTATGATTGTGATTGTATGATTGTGATTGTATGATTGTGATTGTATGATTGTACTTGGGAGATTGTATTTGGGATATTGTAATTGTATGATTGCGATTGTATGATTGTGATTGTATGATTGTGATTGTATGATTGTGATTGTCTGATTGTGATTGTATGATTGTGATTGTATGATTGTGAAAGTATGATTGTGATTGTATGATTGTGATTGTATGATTGTGATTGTATGATTGTGATTGTATGAGTGTGATTGTGTGATTGTGGTTGTGCGATTGAGATTGTACGATTGTGATTGTACGATTGTGATTGAATGATTGTGATTGTATGATTATGATTGTATGATTGTGATTACATGATTGTGATTGTATGATTGTGATTGCATGATTTTGAATGTATGATTGTGATTGTATGATTGTGATTGTATGATTGTGATTGTATGATTGTGATTGTATGATTGTGATTGTATGATTGTGATTGTATGATTGTGATTGTATGATTGTGATTGTATGATTGTGATTGTATGATTGTGATAGTATGATTGTATTTGGGAGATTGTATTTGGGATATTGTAATTGTGTGATTGCGATTGTATGATTGTGATTGTATGATTGCGATTGTATGATTGTGATTGTATGATTGTGATGTATGATTGTAATTGTATGATTATGATTGTATGATTGTGTTTGTATGATTGTGATTGTATGACTGTGATTGTATGATTGTAATTGTATGATTGCGATTGTATGAATGTGATTGTATGATTGTGATTGTATGATTGTGATTGTATGATTGTGATTGTATGATTGTATTTGGGAGATTGTGTTTGGGATATTGTAATTGTATGATTGCGATTGTATGATTGTGATTGTATGATTGTGATTGTATGATTGTGATGTATGATTATGATTGCATGATTGTGATTGTATGATTGTGATTGTATGATTGTGATTGTATGATTGTGATTGTATGATTGTGATTGTATGATTGTATTTGGGAGATTGTATTTGGGATATTGTAATTGTATGATTGCGATTGTATGATTGTGATTGTATGATTGTGATTGTATGATTGTGATTGTCTGATTGTGATTGTATGATTGTGATTGTATGATTGTGAAAGTATGATTGTGATTGTATGATTGTGATTGTATGATTGTGATTGTATGATTGTGATTGTATGATTGTGATTGTATGAGTGTGATTGTGTGATTGTGGTTGTGCGATTGAGATTGTACGATTGTGATTGTACGATTGTGATTGAATGATTGTGATTGTATGATTATGATTGTATGATTGTGATTACATGATTGTGATTGTATGATTGTGATTGCATGATTTTGAATGTATGATTGTGATTGTATGATTGTGATTGTATGATTGTGATTGTATGATTGTGATTGTATGATTGTGATTGTATGATTGTGATTGTATGATTGTGATTGTATGATTGTGATAGTATGATTGTGATTGTATGATTGTGATTGTATGATTGTGATTGTATGATTGTATTTGGGAGATTGTATTTGGGGATTGTAATTGTATGATTGCGATTGTATGATTGTGATTGTATGATTGTGATTGTATGATTGCGATTGTATGAATGCGATTGTATGATTGTGATTGCATAATTGTGATTGTATGATTGTGATTGTATGATTGTGATTGTCTGATTGTGGTTGTATGATTGTGATTGTATGATTGTGATTGTATGATTGTGATTGTATGATTGTGATTGTATGATTGTGATTGTATGATTGTGATTGTATGATTATGATTGTATGATTGTGTTTTTATGATTGTGGTTGTATGACTGTGATTGTATGATTGTAATTGTATGATTGTGATTGTATGAATGTGATTGTATGATTGTGATTGTATGATTGTGATTGTATGATTGTGATTGTATGATTGTACTTGGGAGATTGTATTTGGGATATTGTAATTGTATGATTGCGATTTTATGATTGTGATTGTATGATTGTGATTGTATGATTGTGATGTATGATTATGATTGTATGATTGAGATTGTATGATTGTGATTGTATGATTGTGATTGTATGATTGTGATAGTATGATTGTGATTGTATGATTGTGATTGTATGATTGTGATTGTATGATTGTATTTGGGAGATTGTATTTGGGAGATTGTAATTGTATGATTGCGATTGTATGATTGTGATTGTATGATTGTGATTGTATGATTGTGATTGTATGATTGTATTTGGGAGATTGTAGTTGGGAGATTGTATTTGGGAGATTGTATTTAGGAGAATGTAATTGTATGATTGCGGTTGTATGATTGTGATTGTATGATTGCGATTGTATGATTGCGATTGTATGATTGTGATGTATGATTGTAATATTATGATTATGATTGTATGATTGTGATTGTATGATTGTGATGGTATGATTGTGATTGTATGATTGTGATTGTATGAGTGTGATTGTCTGATTGTGGTTGTGCGATTGTGATTGTACGATTGTGATTGTACGACTGTTATTGAATGATTGTGATTGTATGATTGTGATTGTATGATTGTGATTGTATGATTGTGATTGTATGATTGTATTTGGGAGATTGTATTTGGGATATTGTAATTGTATGATTGCGATTGTATGATTGTGATTGTACGATTGTGATTGAATGATTGTGATTGTATGATTATGATTGTATGATTGTGATTACATGATTGTGATTGTATGATTGTGATTGCATGATTTTGAATGTATGATTGTGATTGTATGATTGTGATTGTATGATTGTGATTGTATGATTGTGATTGTATGATTGTGATTGTATGATTGTGATTGTATGATTGTGATTGTATGATTGTGATTGTATGATTGTGATTGTATGATTGTGATTGTATGATTGTGATAGTATGATTGTGATTGTATGATTGTGATTGTATGATTGTATTTGGGAGATTGTATTTGGGGATTGTAATTGTATGATTGCGATTGTATGATTGTGATTGTATGATTGTGATTGTATGATTGTATTTGGGAGATTGTAGTTGGGAGATTGTATTTGGGAGATTGTATTTAGGAGATTGTAATTGTATGATTGCGGTTGTATGATTGTGATTGTATGATTGCGATTGTATGATTGTGATTGTATGATTGTGATGTATGATTGTAATATTATGATTATGATTGTATGATTGTGATTGTATGATTGTGATTGTATGATTGTGATTGTATGATTGTGATTGTATGATTGTGATGGTATGATTGTGATTGTATGATTGCGATTGTATGATTGTATTTGGGAGATTGTAGTTGGGTGATTGTATTTGGGAGATTGTATTTGGGAGATTGTAATTGTATGATTGCGATTGTATGATTGTGATTGTATGATTGCGATTGTATGACTGTGATTGTATGATTATGATTGTATTTTTGTGATTGTATGATTGTGATTGTATGATTGTGATTGTATGATTGTGATTGTATGATTGTGATTGTATGATTGTGATTGTATGATTGCGATTGTATGAATGCGATTGTATGATTGTGATTGCATAATTGTGATTGTATGATTGTGATTGTATGATTGTGATTGTCTGATTGTGGTTGTATGATTGTGATTGTATGATTGTGATTGTATGATTGTGATTGTATGATTGTGATTGTATGATTGTGATTGTATGATTGTGATTGTATGATTATGATTGTATGATTGTGTTTGTATGATTGTGGTTGTATGACTGTGATTGTATGATTGTAATTGTATGATTGTGATTGTATGAATGTGATTGTATGATTGTGATTGTATGATTGTGATTGTATGATTGTGATTGTATGATTGTGATTGTATGATTGTACTTGGGAGATTGTATTTGGGATATTGTAATTGTATGATTGCGATTTTATGATTGTGATTGTATGATTGTGATTGTATGATTGTGATGTATGATTATGATTGTATGATTGAGATTGTATGATTGTGATTGTATGATTGTGATTGTATGATTGTGATAGTATGATTGTGATTGTATGATTGTGATTGTATGATTGTGATTGTATGATTGTATTTGGGAGATTGTATTTGGGAGATTGTAATTGTATGATTGCGATTGTATGATTGTGATTGTATGATTGTGATTGTATGATTGTGATTGTATGATTGTGATTGTATGATTGTGATGTATGATTATGATTGTATGATTGTGATTGTATGATTGTGATTGTATGATTGTGATTGTATGATTGTGATTGTATGATTGTACTTGGGAGATTGTATTTGGGATATTGTAATTGTATGATTGCGATTGTATGATTGTTATTGTATGATTGCGATTGTATGATTGTGATTGTGTGACTGTGATGTATGATTGTAATTGTATGATTATGATTGTATGATTGTGTTTGTATGATTGTGATTGTATGATTGTGATTGTATGATTGTGATTGTATGATTGTGATGGTATGATTGTGATTGTATGATTGCGATTGTATGATTGTATTTGGGAGATTGTAGTTGGGTGATTGTATTTGGGAGATTGTATTTGGGAGATTGTAATTGTATGATTGCGATTGTATGATTGTGATTGTATGATTGCGATTGTATGACTGTGATTGTATGATTATGATTGTATTTTTGTGATTGTATGATTGTGATTGTATGATTGTGATTGTATGATTGTGATTGTATGATTGAGATTGTATGATTGTGATTGTATGCTTGCGATTGTATGATTGTAATTGAATGATTATATTTGGGAGATTGTATTTGGGATATTGTAATTGTATAATTGTGATTGTATGGTTGTGATTGTATGATTGTGATTGCATGATTGTGATTGTATGATTGTGATTGCATGATTTTGAATGTATGACTGTGATTGTATGATTGTGATTGTATGATTGTGATCGTATGATTGTGATTGTATGATTGTGATTGTATGATTGCGATAGTATGATTGTGATTGTATGATTGTGATTGTATGATTGTGATGTATGATTGTAATTGTATGATTATGATTGTATGATTGTGATTGTATGATTGAGATTGTATGATTGTGATTGTATGCTTGCGATTGTATGATTGTGATTGTATGATTGTATTTGGGAGATTGTATTTGGGAGATTGTATTTGGGAGATTGTATTTGGGGGATTGTATTTGGGAGATTGTAATTGTATGATTGCGATTGTATGATTGTGATTTTATGATTGTGATTGTATGATTGTGATTGTATGATTGTATTTGGGAGATTGTAGTTGGGAGATTGTATTTGGCAGATTGTATTTAGGAGATTGTAATTGTATGATTGCGGTTGTATGATTGTGATTGTATGATTGCGATTGTATGATTGTGATTGTATGATTGTGATGTATGATTGCAATATTATGATTATGATTGTATGATTGTGATTGTATGATTGTGATGGTATGATTGTGATTGTATGATTGCGATTGTATGATTGTATTTGGGAGATTGTAGTTGGGTGATTGTATTTGGGAGATTGTAATTGTATGATTGCGATTGTATGATTGTGATTGTATGTTTGCGATTGTATGACTGTGATTGTATGATTATGATTGTATTTTTGTGATTGTATGATTGTGATTGTATGATTGTGATTGTATGATTGTGATTGTATGATTGCGATTGTATGAATGCGATTGTATGGTTGTGATTGCATAATTGTGATTGTATGATTGTGATTGTATGATTGTGATTGTCTGATTGTGGTTGTATGATTGTGATTGTATGATTGTGATTGTATGATTGTGATTGTATGATTGTGATTGTATGATTGTGATTGTATGATTGTTATTGTATGATTGTATTTGGGAGATTGTATTTGGGATATTGTAATTGTATGATTGCGATTGTATGATTGTGATTGTATGATTGCGATTGTATGATTGTGATTGTATGATTGTGATGTATGATTGTAACTGTATGATTATGATTGTATGATTGTGTTTGTATGATTGTGATTGTATGACTGTGATTGTATGATTGTAATTGTATGATTGTGGATTGTATGAATGTGATTGTATGATTGTGATTGTATGATTGTGATTGTATGATTGTGATTGTATGATTGTGATTGTATGATTGTATTTGGGAGATTGTATTTGGGATATTGTAATTGTATGATTGCGATTGTATGATTGTGATTGTATGATTGTGATTGTATGATTGTGATTGTATGATTGTGATTGTATGATTGTGATTGTATGATTGTACTTGGGAGATTGTATTTGGGATATTGTAATTGTATGATTGCGATTGTATGATTGTGATTGTATGATTGTGATTGTATGATTGTGATTGTCTGATTGTGATTGTATGATTGTGATTGTATGATTGTGAAAGTATGATTGTGATTGTATGATTGTGATTGTATGATTGTGATTGTATGATTGTGATTGTATGAGTGTGATTGTGTGATTGTGGTTGTGCGATTGAGATTGTACGATTGTGATTGTACGATTGTGATTGAATGATTGTGATTGTATGATTATGATTGTATGATTGTGATTACATGATTGTGATTGTATGATTGTGATTGCATGATTTTGAATGTATGATTGTGATTGTATGATTGTGATTGTATGATTGTGATTGTATGATTGTGATTGTATGATTGTGATTGTATGATTGTGATTGTATGATTGTGATTGTATGATTGTGATTGTATGATTGTGATTGTATGATTGTGATTGTATGATTGTGATTGTATGATTGTGATAGTATGATTGTATTTGGGAGATTGTATTTGGGATATTGTAATTGTATGATTGCGATTGTATGATTGTGATTGTATGATTGCGATTGTATGATTGTGATTGTATGATTGTGATGTATGATTGTAATTGTATGATTATGATTGTATGATTGTGTTTGTATGATTGTGATTGTATGACTGTGATTGTATGATTGTAATTGTATGATTGCGATTGTATGAATGTGATTGTATGATTGTGATTGTATGATTGTGATTGTATGATTGTGATTGTATGATTGTATTTGGGAGATTGTGTTTGGGATATTGTAATTGTATGATTGCGATTGTATGATTGTGATTGTATGATTGTGATTGTATGATTGTGATGTATGATTATGATTGTATGATTGTGATTGTATGATTGTGATTGTATGATTGTGATTGTATGATTGTGATTGTATGATTGTATTTGGGAGACTGTATTTGGGATATTGTAATTGTATGATTGCGATTGTATGATTGTGATTGTATGATTGTGATTGTATGATTGTGATTGTCTGATTGTGATTGTATGATTGTGATTGTATGATTGTGAAAGTATGATTGTGATTGTATGATTGTGATTGTATGATTGTGATTGTATGATTGTGATTGTATGAGTGTGATTGTGTGATTGTGGTTGTGCGATTGAGATTGTACGATTGTGATTGTACGATTGTGATTGAATGATTGTGATTGTATGATTATGATTGTATGATTGTGATTACATGATTGTGATTGTATGATTGTGATTGCATGATTTTGAATGTATGATTGTGATTGTATGATTGTGATTGTATGATTGTGATTGTATGATTGTGATGGTATGATTGTGATTGTATGATTGTGATTGTATGATTGTGATTGTATGATTGTGATAGTATGATTGTGATTGTATGATTGTGATTGTATGATTGTGATTGTATGATTGCATTTGGGAGATTGTATTTGGGGATTGTAATTGTATGATTGCGATTGTATGATTGTGATTGTATGATTGTGATTGTATGATTGCGATTGTATGAATGCGATTGTATGATTGTGATTGCATAATTGTGATTGTATGATTGTGATTGTATGATTGTGATTGTCTGATTGTGGTTGTATGATTGTGATTGTATGATTGTGATTGTATGATTGTGATTGTATGATTGTGATTGTATGATTGTGATTGTATGATTGTGATTGTATGATTATGATTGTATGATTGTGTTTTTATGATTGTGGTTGTATGACTGTGATTGTATGATTGTAATTGTATGATTGTGATTGTATGAATGTGATTGTATGATTGTGATTGTATGATTGTGATTGTATGTTTGCGATTGTATGACTGTGATTGTATGATTATGATTGTATTTTTGTGATTGTATGATTGTGATTGTATGATTGTGATTGTATGATTGTGATTGTATGATTGCGATTGTATGAATGCGATTGTATGGTTGTGATTGCATAATTGTGATTGTATGATTGTGATTGTATGATTGTGATTGTCTGATTGTGGTTGTATGATTGTGATTGTATGATTGTGATTGTATGATTGTGATTGTATGATTGTGATTGTATGATTGTGATTGTATGATTGTTATTGTATGATTGTATTTGGGAGATTGTATTTGGGATATTGTAATTGTATGATTGCGATTGTATGATTGTGATTGTATGATTGCGATTGTATGATTGTGATTGTATGATTGTGATGTATGATTGTAACTGTATGATTATGATTGTATGATTGTGTTTGTATGATTGTGATTGTATGATTGTGATTGTATGATTGTGATTGTATGAGTGTGATTGTGTGATTGTGGTTGTGCGATTGAGATTGTACGATTGTGATTGTACGATTGTGATTGAATGATTGTGATTGTATGATTATGATTGTATGATTGTGATTACATGATTGTGATTGTATGATTGTGATTGCATGATTTTGAATGTATGATTGTGATTGTATGATTGTGATTGTATGATTGTGATTGTATGATTGTGATTGTATGATTGTGATTGTATGATTGTGATTGTATGATTGTGATTGTATGATTGTGATTGTATGATTGTGATTGTATGATTGTGATAGTATGATTGTATTTGGGAGATTGTATTTGGGATATTGTAATTGTATGATTGCGATTGTATGATTGTGATTGTATGATTGCGATTGTATGATTGTGATTGTATGATTGTGATGTATGATTGTAATTGTATGATTATGATTGTATGATTGTGTTTGTATGATTGTGATTGTATGACTGTGATTGTATGATTGTAATTGTATGATTGCGATTGTATGAATGTGATTGTATGATTGTGATTGTATGATTGTGATTGTATGATTGTGATTGTATGATTGTATTTGGGAGATTGTGTTTGGGATATTGTAATTGTATGATTGCGATTGTATGATTGTGATTGTATGATTGTGATTGTATGATTGTGATGTATGATTATGATTGTATGATTGTGATTGTATGATTGTGATTGTATGATTGTGATTGTATGATTGTGATTGTATGATTGTATTTGGGAGACTGTATTTGGGATATTGTAATTGTATGATTGCGATTGTATGATTGTGATTGTATGATTGTGATTGTATGATTGTGATTGTCTGATTGTGATTGTATGATTGTGATTGTATGATTGTGAAAGTATGATTGTGATTGTATGATTGTGATTGTATGATTGTGATTGTATGATTGTGATTGTATGAGTGTGATTGTGTGATTGTGGTTGTGCGATTGAGATTGTACGATTGTGATTGTACGATTGTGATTGAATGATTGTGATTGTATGATTATGATTGTATGATTGTGATTACATGATTGTGATTGTATGATTGTGATTGCATGATTTTGAATGTATGATTGTGATTGTATGATTGTGATTGTATGATTGTGATTGTATGATTGTGATGGTATGATTGTGATTGTATGATTGTGATTGTATGATTGTGATTGTATGATTGTGATAGTATGATTGTGATTGTATGATTGTGATTGTATGATTGTGATTGTATGATTGTATTTGGGAGATTGTATTTGGGGATTGTAATTGTATGATTGCGATTGTATGATTGTGATTGTATGATTGTGATTGTATGATTGCGATTGTATGAATGCGATTGTATGATTGTGATTGCATAATTGTGATTGTATGATTGTGATTGTATGATTGTGATTGTCTGATTGTGGTTGTATGATTGTGATTGTATGATTGTGATTGTATGATTGTGATTGTATGATTGTGATTGTATGATTGTGATTGTATGATTGTGATTGTATGATTATGATTGTATGATTGTGTTTTTATGATTGTGGTTGTATGACTGTGATTGTATGATTGTAATTGTATGATTGTGATTGTATGAATGTGATTGTATGATTGTGATTGTATGATTGTGATTGTATGATTGTGATTGTATGATTGTACTTGGGAGATTGTATTTGGGATATTGTAATTGTATGATTGCGATTTTATGATTGTGATTGTATGATTGTGAATGTATGATTGTGATGTATGATTATGATTGTATGATTGAGATTGTATGATTGTGATTGTATGATTGTGATTGTATGATTGTGATAGTATGATTGTGATTGTATGATTGTGATTGTATGATTGTGATTGTATGATTGTATTTGGGAGATTGTATTTGGGAGATTGTAATTGTATGATTGCGATTGTATGATTGTGATTGTATGATTGTGATTGTATGATTGTGATTGTATGATTGTATTTGGGAGATTGTAGTTGGGAGATTGTATTTGGGAGATTGTATTTAGGAGAATGTAATTGTATGATTGCGGTTGTATGATTGTGATTGTATGATTGCGATTGTATGATTGCGATTGTATGATTGTGATGTATGATTGTAATATTATGATTATGATTGTATGATTGTGATTGTATGATTGTGATGGTATGATTGTGATTGTATGATTGCGATTGTATGATTGTATTTGGGAGATTGTATTTGGGTGATTGTATTTGGGAGATTGTATTTGGGAGATTGTTTTGTATGATTGCGATTGTACGATTGTGATTGTATGATTGCGATTGTATGACTGTGATTGTATGATTATGATTTTATTTTTGTGATTGTATGATTGTGATTGTATGATTGTGATTGTATGATTGTGATTGTATGATTGTGATTGTATGATTGTGATTGTATGATTGTGATTGTATGATTGCGATTGTATGAATGCGATTGTATGATTGTGATTGCATAATTGTGATTGTATGATTGTGATTGTATGATTCTGATTGTATGATTGTGATTGTATGACTGTGATTGTATGACTGTGATTGTATGATTGTGATTGTATGATTGTGATTGTATGATTGTGATTGTATGATTGTGATTGTATGATTGTGATTGTATGATTGTGATAGTATGATTGTGAAAGTATGATTGTGATTGTATGATTGTGATTGTATGATTGTGATTGTATGATTGTGATTGTATGACTGTGATTGTATGATTGTGATTGTATGATTGTGATTGTATGATTGTGAAAGTATGATTGTAATTGTATGATTGCGATTGTATGATTGTGATTGTATGATTGTGATTGTATGATTGTATTTGGGAGATTGTATTTGGGAGATTGTAATTGTATGATTGCGATTGTATGATTGTGAAAGTATGATTGTGATTGTATGATTGTGATTGTATGATTGTGATTGTATGATTGTGATTGTATGATTGTGATTGACTGATTGTGGTTGTGCGATTGTGATTGTACGATTGTGATTGTACGATTGTGATTGTAGGATTGTGATTGTATGATTATGATTGTATGATTGTGATTGCATGATTGTGATTGTATGACTGTGATTGCATGATTTTGAATGTATGATTGTGATTGTATGATTGTGATTGTATGATTGTGATTGTATGATTGTGATTGTATGATTGTGATTGTATGATTGTGATTGTATGATTGTGATTGTATGATTGTGATTGTATGATTGTGATTGTATGATTGTGATAGTATGATTGTGATTGTATGATTGTGATTGTATGATTGTGATTGTACGATTGTATTTGGGAGATTGTATTTGGGAGATTGTAATTGTATGATTGCTATTGTATGATTGTGATTGTATGATTGTGATTGTATGATTGTATTTGGGAGATTGTAGTTGGGAGATTGTATTTGGGAGATTGTATTTAGGAGATTGTAATTGTATGATTGCGGTTGTATGATTGTGATTGTATGATTGCGATTGTATGATTGCGATTGTATGATTGTGATGTATGATTGTAATATTATGATTATGATTGTATGATTGTGATTGTATGGCTGTGATGGTATGATTGTGATTGTATGATTGCGATTGTATGATTGTATTTGGGAGATTGTATTTGGGTGATTGTATTTGGGAGATTGTATTTGGGAGATTGTAATTGTATGATTGCGATTGTATGATTGTGATTGTATGATTGCGATTGTATGACTGTGATTGTATGATTATGATTGTATTTTTGTGATTGTATGATTGTGATTGTATGATTGTGATTGTATGATTGTGATTGTATGATTGTGATTGTATGATTGTGATTGTATGATTGTGATTGTATGATTGCGATTGTATGAATGCGATTGTATGATTGTGATTGTATGATTGTGATTGCATAATTGTGATTGTATGATTGTGATTGTATGATTGTGATTGTATGATTGTGATTGTCTGATTGTGGTTGTATGATTGTGATTGTATGATTGTGATTGTATGATTGTGATTGTATGATTGTGATTGTATGATTGTGATTGTATGATTGTGATTATATGATTGTGATTGTATGATTGTATTTGGGAGATTGTATTTGGGATATTGTAATTGTATGATTGCGATTGTATGATTGTGATTGTATGATTGCGATTGTATGATTGTGATTGTATGACTGTGATGCATGATTGTAATTGTATGATTATGATTGTATGATTGTGTTTGTATGATTGTGATTGTATGACTGTGATTGTATGATTGTAATTGTATGATTGTGATTGTATGAATGTGATTGTATGATTGTGATTGTATGATTGTGATTGTATGATTGTGATTGTATGATTGTATTTGGGAGATTGTATTTGGGATATTGTAATTGTATGATTGCGATTGTATGATTGTGATTGTATGATTGCGATTGTATGATTGTGATTGTATGACTGTGATGTATGATTGTAATTGAATGATTATGATTGTATGATTGTGTTTGTATGATTGTGATTGTATGACTGTGATTGTATGATTGTAATTGTATGATTGTGATTGTATGATTGAGATTGTATGATTGTGATTGTATGCTTGCGATTGTATGATTGTGATTGTATGATTGTATTTGGGAGATTGTATTTGGGATATTGTAATTGTATAATTGTGATTGTATGATTGTGGTTGTATGATTGTGATTGCATGATTGTGATTGTATGATTGTGATTGCATGATTTTGAATGTATGACTGTGATTGTATGATTGTGATTGTATGATTGTGAACGTATGATTGTGATTGTATGATTGTGATTGTATGATTGCGATAGTATGATTGTGATTGTATGATTATGATTGTATGATTGTGATGTATGATTGTAATTGTATGATTATGATTGTATGATTGTGATTGTATGATTGAGATTGTATGATTGTGATTGTATGATTGTGATTGTATGATTGTGATTGTATGATTGTGATTGTATGATTGTGATTGTCTGATTGTGGTTGTGCGATTGTGGTTGTGCGATTGTGATTGTACGATTGTGATTGTACGATTGTGATTGTAGGATTGTGATTGTATGATTGTGTTTGTATGATTGTGATTGAATGATTGTGATTGTATGACTGTGATTGTATGATTGTGATTGTATGATTGTGATTGTATGATTGTGAAAGTATGATTGTGATTGTATGCTTGCGATTGTATGATTGTGATTGTATGATTGTGATTCTTTGATTGTGATTGTATGATTGTGATTGTGTGATTGTGATTGTATGATTGTGATTGTATGATTGTGATTGTATGATTGTGATTGTATGATTGTGATTGTATGATGGTGATTGTATGATTGTGATAGTATGATTGTGATTATATGATTGTTATTGTATGATTGTTATTGTAAGACTGTGATTGTATGATTGTGATTGTATGATTGTGATAGTATGATTGTGAAAGTATGATTGTGATTGTATGATTGTGATTGTATGATTGTGATTGTATGATTGTGATTGTATGATTGTGATTGTATGACTGTGATTGTATGATTGTGATTGTATGATTGTGATTGCATGACTGTGATTGTATGATTGTGATTGTATGATTGTGATTGTATGATTGTGAAAGTATGATTGTGATTGTATGATTGTGATTGTATGATTGTGATTGTATGATTATGATTGTATGATTGTGATTGTATGATTGTGATTGTATGATTGTAATTGTATGATTGTGATTGTATGATTGTATTTGGGAGATTGTATTTGGGAGATTGTATTTGGGAGATTGTATTTGGGAGATTGTATTTGGGAGATTGTATTTGGGAGATTGTAATTGTATGATTGCGATTGTATGATTGTGAAAGTATGATTGTGATTGTATGATTGTGATTGTATGATTGTGATTGTATGATTGTGATTGTATGATTGTGATTGTATGATTGTGATTGACTGATTGTGGTTGTGCGATTGTGATTGTACGATTGTGATTGTACGATTGTGATTGTAGGATTGTGATTGTATGATTATGATTGTATGATTGTGATTGCATGATTGTGATTGTATGATTGCGATTGTATGATTGTGATTGTATGATTGTGATGTATGATTGTAATTGCATGATTATGATTGTATGATTGTGTTTGTATGATTGTGATTGTATGACTGTGATTGTATGATTGTAATTGTATGATTGTGATTGTATGATTGAGATTGTATGATTGTGATTGTATGCTTGCGATTGTATGATTGTGATTGTATGATTCTATTTGGGAGATTGTATTTGGGATATTGTAATTGTATGATTGTGATTGTATGATTGTGATTGTATGATTGTGATTGTATGATTGTGATTGTATGATTGTGATTGTATGATTGTGATTGTATGATTGTGATTGTATGATTGTGATTGTATGATTGTGATTGTATGATTGTGATTGTATGATTGTATTTGGGAGATTGTATTTGGGTGATTGTATTTGGGAGATTGTAATTGTATGATTGTGATTGTATGATTGCGATTGTATGATTGTGATTGTATGATTGTGATGTATGATTGTAATATTATGATTATGATTGTATGATTGTGATTGTATGATTGTGATTGTATGATTGTGATGGTATGATTGTGATTGTTTGATTGCGATTGTATGATTGTATTTGGGAGATTGTAGTTGGGTGATTGTATTTGGGAGATTGTATTTGGGAGATTGTAATTGTATGATTGCGATTGTATGATTGTGATTGTATGATTGCGATTGTATGACTGTGATTGTATGATTGTGATTGTATGATTGTGATTGTATGATTGTGATTGTATGATTGTGATTGTATGATTGTGATTGTATGATTGTATTTGGGAGATTGTATTTGGGTGATTGTATTTGGGAGATTGTAATTGTATGATTGTGATTGTATGATTGCGATTGTATGATTGTGATTGTATGATTGTGATGTATGATTGTAATATTATGATTATGATTGTATGATTGTGATTGTATGATTGTGATGGTATGATTGTGATTGTTTGATTGCGATTGTATGATTGTATTTGGGAGGTTGTAGTTGGGTGATTGTATTTGGGAGATTGTATTTGGGAGATTGTAATTGTATGATTGCGATTGTATGGTTGTGATTGTATGATTGCGATTGTATGACTGTGATTGTATGATTATGATTGTATTTTTGTGATTGTATGATTGTGATTGTATGATTGTGATTGTATGATTGTGATTGTATGATTGCGATTGTATGATTGTGATTGTATGATTGTGATTGTATGATTGTGATTGTATGATTGTGATTGTATGATTGTGATTGTATGATTGTGATTGTATGATTGTGATTGTATGACTGTGATTGTATGATTGTGATTGTATGATTGTATTTGGGAGATTGTATTTGGGATATTGTAATTGTATGATTGCGATTGTATGATTGTGATGGTATGATTGCGATTGAATGATTGTGATTGTATGATTGTGATGTATGATTGTAATTGTATGATTATGATTGTATGATTGTGGTTGTATGATTGTGATTGTATGACTGTGATTGTATGATTGTAATTGTAGAATTGTGATTGCATGATTGTGATTGTATGATTGTGATTGCATGATTGTGATAGTATGACTGTGATTATATGATTGTTATTTTATGATTGTTATTGTATGACTGTGATTGTATGATTGTGATTGTATGATTGTGATAGTATGATTGTGAAAGTATGATTGTGATTGTATGATTGTGATTGTATGATTGTGATTGTATGATTGTGATTGTATGATTGTGATTGTATGATTGTGATTGTATGATTGTGACAGTATGATTGTGATTGTATGATTGTGATTGTATGATTGTGATTGTATGATTGTGATTGTATGATTGTGATTGTATGATTGCGATTGTATGATTGTATTTGGGAGACTGTATTTGGGAGATTGTATTTGGGAGATTGTAATTCTATGATTGCGATTGTATGATTGTGATTGTATGGTTGTGATTGTATGATTGTGATTGTATGATTGTGATTGTATGATTGTGACAGTATGATTGTGATTGTATGATTGTGATTGTATGACTGTGATTGTATGATTGTGATTGTATGATTGTGATTGTATGATTGTGAAAGTATGATTGTGATTGTATGATTGTGATTGTATGATTGTGATTGTATGATTATGATTGTATGATTGTGATTGTATGATTGTGATTGTATGATTGTAATTGTATGATTGTGATTGTATGATTGTATTTGGGAGATTGTATTTGGGAGATTGTATTTGGGAGATTGTATTTGGGAGATTGTATTTGGGAGATTGTATTTGGGAGATTGTAATTGTATGATTGCGATTGTATGATTGTGATTGTATGATTGTGATTGTATTATTGTGATTGTATGATTGTGATTGTATGATTGTGATAGTATGATTGTGATTGTATGATTGTGATTGTATGACTGTGATTGTATGATTGTGATTGTATGATTGCGATTGTATGATTGTGATGGTATGATTGCGATTGTATGATTGTGATTGTATGATTGTGATGTATGATTGTAATTGTATGATTATGATTGTATGATTGTGATTGTATGATTGTGATTGTATGACTGTGATTGTATGATTGTAATTGTATGATTGTGATTGCATGATTGTGATTGTATGATTGTGATTGTATGATTGTGATAGTATGACTGTGATTATATGATTGTTATTTTATGATTGTTATTGCATGACTGTGATTGTATGATTGTGATTGTATGATTGTGATTGTATGATTGTGATTGTATGATTGTGATTGTATGATTGTGATTGTATGATTGTGATTGTATGATTGTGATTGTCTGATTGTGATTGTATGATTGTGATTGTATGATTGTGAAAGTATGATTGTGATTGTATGATTGTGTTTGTATGATTGTGATTGTATGATGGTGATTGTATGATTGTAATTGTATGATTGTATTTGGGAGATTGTATTTGGGATATTGTAATTGTATGATTGCGATTGTATGATTGTGATTGTATGATTGCGATTGTATGATTGTGATTGTATGATTGTGATGTATGATTGTAATTGTATGATTATGATTGTATGATTGTGTTTGTATGATTGTGATTGTATGACTGTGATTGTATGATTGTAATTGTATGATTGTAATTGTATGATTGAGATTGTATGATTGTGATTGTATGCTTGCGATTGTATGATTGTGATTGTATGATTCTATTTGGGAGATTGTATTTGGGATATTGTAATTGTATGATTGTGATTGTATGATTGCGATTGTATGATTGTGATTGTATGATTGTGATGTATGATTGTGATTGTATGATTGTGATTGTATGATTGTATTTGGGAGATTGTATTTGGGTGATTGTATTTGGGAGATTGTAATTGTATGATTGTGATTGTATGATTGCGATTGTATGATTGTGATTGTATGATTGTGATGTATGATTGTAATATTATGATTATGATTGTATGATTGTGATTGTATGATTGTGATGGTATGATTGTGATTGTTTGATTGCGATTGTATGATTCTATTTGGGAGATTGTAGTTGGGTGATTGTATTTGGGAGATTGTATTTGGGAGATTGTAATTGTATGATTGCGATTGTATGATTGTGATTGTATGATTGCGATTGTATGACTGTGATTGTATGATTATGATTGTATGATTGTGATTGTATGGTTGTGATTGTATGATTGTGATTGTATGATTGTGATTGTATGATTGTGACAGTATGATTGTGATTGTATGATTGTGATTGTATGGCTGTGATTGTATGATTGTGATTGTATGATTGTGATTGTATGATTGTGAAAGTATGATTGTGATTGTATGATTGTGATTGTATGATTGTGATTGTATGATTATGATTGTATGATTGTGATTGTATGATTGTGATTGTATGATTGTAATTGTATGATTGTGATTGTATGTATGTATTTGGGAGATTGTATTTGGGAGATTGTATTTGGGAGATTGTATTTGGGAGATTGTAATTGTATGATTGCGATTGTATGATTGTGATTGTATGATTGTGATTGTATGATTGTGATTGTATGATTGTGATTGTATGATTGTGATTGTATGATTGTGATAGTATGATTGTGATTGTATGATTGTGATTGTATGACTGTGATTGTATGATTGTGATTGTATGATTGCGATTGTATGATTGCGATGGTATGATTGCGATTGTATGATTGCGATTGTATGATTGTGATTGTATGATTGTGATTGTATGATTTTGATTGTATGATTGTGATTGTATGATTGTGATTGTATGATTGTGATTGTATGATTGTGATTGTATGATTGTGATTGTACGATTGTGATTGTATGATTGTGATTGTATGATTGTGATTGTATGATTGTGATTGTATGATTGTGATTGTATGATTGTGATTGTATGATTGCGATTGTATGATTGTATTTGGGAGATTGTATTTGGGAGATTGTATTTGGGAGATTGAAATTGTATGATTGCGATTGTATGATTGTGATTGTATGATTGTGATTGTATGATTGTGATTGTATGATTGTGATTGTATGATTGTAATTGTATGATTGTGATTGTATGATTGTATTTGGGAGATTGTATTTGGGAGATTGTATTTGGGAGATTGTATTTGGGAGATTGTAATTGTATGATTGCGATTGTATGATTGTGATTGTATGATTGTGATTGTATGATTGTGATTGTATGATTGTGATAGTATGATTGTGATTGTATGATTGTGATTGTATGACTGTAATTGTATGATTGTGATTGTATGATTGCGATTGTATGATTGTGATGGTATGATTGCGATTGTATGATTGTGATTGTATGATTGTGATGTATGATTGTAATTGTATGATTATGATTGTATGATTGTGATTGTATGATTGTGATTGTATGACTGTGATTGTATGATTGTAATTGTATGATTGTGATTGCATGATTGTGATTGTATGATTGTGATTGTATGATTGTGATAGTATGACTGTGATTATATGATTGTTATTTTATGATTGTTCTTGTATGATTGTGATTGTATGATTGTGATTGTATGATTGTGATAGTATGATTGTGAAAGTATGATTGTGATTGTATGATTGTGATTGTATGATTGTGATTGTATGATTGTGATTGTATGATTGTGATTGTATGATTGTGATTGTATTGTGTGATTGTATGATTGTGATTGTATGATTGTGATTGTTTGATTGCGATTGTATGATTCTATTTGGGAGATTGTAGTTGCGTGATTGTATTTGGGAGATTGTATTTGGGAGATTGTAATTGTATGATTGCGATTGTATGATTGTGATTGTATGATTGCGATTGTATGACTGTGATTGTATGATTATGATTGTATGATTGTGATTGTATGGTTGTGATTGTATGATTGTGATTGTATGATTGTGATTGTATGATTGTGACAGTATGATTGTGATTGTATGATTGTGATTGTATGGCTGTGATTGTATGATTGTGATTGTATGATTGTGATTGTATGATTGTGAAAGTATGATTGTGATTGTATGATTGTGATTGTATGATTGTGATTGTATGATTATGATTGTATGATTGTGATTGTATGATTGTGATTGTATGATTGTAATTGTATGATTGTGATTGTGTGTATGTATTTGGGAGATTGTATTTGGGAGATTGTATTTGGGAGATTGTATTTGGGAGATTGTAATTGTATGATTGCGATTGTATGATTGTGATTGTATGATTGTGATTGTATGATTGTGATTGTATGATTGTGATTGTATGATTGTGATTGTATGATTGTGATTGTATGATTGTGATAGTATGATTGTGATTGTATGATTGTGATTGTATGACTGTGATTGTATGATTGTGATTGTATGATTGCGATTGTATGATTGCGATGGTATGATTGCGATTGTATGATTGCGATTGTATGATTGTGATTGTATGATTGTGATTGTATGATTTTGATTGTATGATTGTGATTGTATGATTGTGATTGTATGATTGTGATTGTATGATTGTGATTGTATGATTGTGATTGTACGATTGTGATTGTACGATTGTGATTGTATGATTGTGATTGTATGATTGTGATTGTATGATTGTGATTGTATGATTGTGATTGTATGATTGCGATTGTATGATTGTATTTGGGAGATTGTATTTGGGAGATTGAAATTGTATGATTGCGATTGTATGATTGTGATTGTATGATTGTGATTGTATGATTGTGATTGTATGATTGTAATTGTATGATTGTGATTGTATGATTGTATTTGGGAGATTGTATTTGGGAGATTGTATTTGGGAGATTGTATTTGGGAGATTGTAATTGTATGATTGCGATTGTATGATTGTGATTGTATGATTGTGATTGTATGATTGTGATTGTATGATTGTGATAGTATGATTGTGATTGTATGATTGTGATTGTATGACTGTAATTGTATGATTGTGATTGTATGATTGCGATTGTATGATTGTGATGGTATGATTGCGATTGTATGATTGTGATTGTATGATTGTGATGTATGATTGTAATTGTATGATTATGATTGTATGATTGTGATTGTATGATTGTGATTGTATGACTGTGATTGTATGATTGTAATTGTATGATTGTGATTGCATGATTGTGATTGTATGATTGTGATTGTATGATTGTGATAGTATGACTGTGATTATATGATTGTTATTTTATGATTGTTGTTGTATGATTGTGATTGTATGATTGTGATTGTATGATTGTGATAGTATGATTGTGAAAGTATGATTGTGATTGTATGATTGTGATTGTATGATTGTGATTGTATGATTGTGATTGTATGATTGTGATTGTATGATTGTGATTGTATTGTGTGATTGTATGATTGTGATTGTATGATTGTGATTGTCTGATTGTGGTTGTGCGATTGTGATTGTACGATTGTGATTGTACGATTGTGATTGTAGGATTGTGATTGTATGATTGTGATTGTATGATTGTGATTGTATGATTGCGATTGTATGATTGTGATTGTATGATTGTGATTGTATGACTGTGATTGTATGATTGTGATTGTATGATTGTGATTGTATGATTGTGAAAGTATGATTGTGATTGTATGATTGTGATTGTATGATTGTGATTGTATGATTATGATTGTATGATTGTGATTGTATGATTGTGATTGTATGATTGTAATTGTATGATTGTGATTGTATGATTGTATTTGGGAGATTGTATTTGGGAGATTGTATTTGGGAGATTGTATTTGGGAGATTGTAATTGTATGATTGCGATTGTATGATTGTGATTGTATGATTGTGATTGTATGATTGTGATTGTATGATTGTGATTGCATGATTTTGAATGTATGATTTTGATTGTATGATTGTGATTGTATGATTGTGATTGTATGATTGTGATTGTATGATTGTGATTGTATGATTGTGATTGTATGATTGTGATTGTATGATTGTGATTGTATGATTGTGATTGTATGATTGTGATTGTATGATTGTGATTGTATGATTGTGATTGTATGATTGTGATTGTATGATTGTGATTGTATGATTGTGATTGTCTGATTGTGATTGTCTGATTGTGATTGTATGATTGCGATTGTATGATTGTATTTGGGAGGTTGTATTTGGGAGATTGTATTTGGAAGATTGTAATTGTATGATTGCGATTGTATGATTGTGATTGTATGATTGTGATTGTATGATTGTGATTGTATGATTGTGATTGTATGATTGTGATTGTATGATTGTGACAGTATGATTGTGATTGTATGATTGTGATTGTATGACTGTGAGTGTATGATTGTGATTGTATGATTGTGATTGTATGATTGTGAAAGTATGATTGTGATTGTATGATTGTGATTGTATGATTGTGATTGTATGATTATGATTGTATGATTGTGATTGTATGATTGTGATTGTATGATTGTAATTGTATGATTGTGCTTGTATGATTGTATTTGGGAGATTGTATTTGGGAGATTGTATTTGGGAGATTGTATTTGGGAGATTGTAATTGTATGATTGTGATTGTATGATTGTGATTGTATGATTGTGATTGTATGATTGTGATTGTATGATTATGATTGTATGATTGTGATTGTATGATTGTGATTGTATGATTGTGATTGAATGATTGTGATTGTATGATTGTGATTGTATGATTGTGATAGTATGATTGTGATTGTATGATTGTGATTGTCTGATTGTGATTGTATGATTGTGATTGTATGATTGTGATTGTATGATTGTGAAAGTATGATTGTGATTGTATGATTGTGATTGTATGATTGTGATTGTATGATTGTGATTGTATGATTGTGATTGTATGAGTGTGATTGTGTGATTGTGGTTGTGCGATTGAGATTGTACGATTGGAATTGTACGATTGTGATTGAATGATTGTGATTGTATGATTATGATTGTATGATTGTGATTGCATGATTGTGATTGTATGATTGTGATTGCATGATTTTGAATGTATGATTGTGATTGTATGATTGTGATTGTATGATTGTGATTGTATGATTGTGATTGTATGATTGTGATTGTATGATTGTGATAGTATAATTGTGATTGTATGATTGTGATAGTATGATAGTGATTGTATGATTGTGATTGTGTGATTGTGATGGTATGATTGTGATTGTATGATTGTATTTGGGAGATTGTGTTTGGGAGATTGTGATTGTATGATTGTGATGGTATGATTGTGATTGTATGATTGCGATTGTATGATTGTATTTGGGAGATTGTAGTTGGGAGATTGTATTTGGGAGATTGTATTTGGGAGATTGTAATTGTATGATTGCGATTGTATGATTGTGATTGTATGATTGCGATTGTATGATTGTGATTGTGTGATTATGATTGTATTTTTGTGATTGTATGATTGTGATTGTATGATTGTGATTGTATGATTGTGATTGTATGATTGTGATTGTATGATTGCGATTGTATGAATGCGATTGTATGATTGTGATTGCATAATTGTGATTGTATGATTGTGATTGTATGATTGTGATTGTCTGATTGTGGTTGTATGATTGTGATAGTATGATTGTGACTGTATGATTGTGACTGTATGATTGTGATTGTATGATTGTATTTGGGAGATTGTATTTGGGATATTGTAATTGTATGATTGCGATTGTATGATTGTGATTGTATGATTGCGATTGTATGATTGTGATTGTATGATTGCGATTGTATGATTGTGATTGTATGATTGTGATGTATGATTGTAATTGTATGATTATGATTGTATGATTGTGATTGTATGATTGTGATTGCCTGATTGTGGTTGTGCGATTGTGATTGTACGATTGTGATTGTACGATTGTGATTGTAGGATTGTGATTGTATGATTATGATTGTATGATTGTGATTGCATGATTGTGATTGTATGATTGTGATTGCATGATTTTGAATGTATGATTGTGATTGTATGATTGTGATTGTATGATTGTGATTGTATGATTGTGATTGTATGATTGTGATTGTATGATTGTGATTGTATGATTGTGATTGTATGATTGTGATTGTATGATTGTGATTGTATGATTGTGATTGTGTGATTGTGGTTGTGCGATTGAGATTGTACGATTGTGATTGTACGATTGTGATCGAATGATTGTGATTGTATGATTATGATTGTATGATTGTGATTGCATGATTGTGATTGTATGATTGTGATTGCATGATTTTGAATGTATGATTGTGATTGTATGATTGTGATTGTATGATTGTGATTGTATGATTGTGATTGTATGATTGTGATTGTACGATTGTGATTTTATGATTGTGATTGTATGATTGTGATAGTATGATTGTGATTGTATGATTGTGATTGTATGATTGTGATTGTATGATTGTATTTGGGAGATGGTATTTGGGAGATTGTATTTGGGAGATTGTAATTGTATGATTGCGATTCTATGATTGTGATTGTATGATTGTGATTGTATGATTGTATTTGGGAGATTGTAGTTGGGAGATTGTATTTGGGAGATTGTAATTGTATGATTGCGGTTGTATGATTGTGATTGTATGATTGCGATTGTATGATTGTGATTGTATGATTGTGATGTATGATTGTAATATTATGATTATGATTGTATGATTGTGATTGTATGATTGTGATGGTATGATTGTGATTGTATGATTGCGATTGTATGATTGTATTTGGGAGATTGCAGTTGGGAGATTGTATTTGGGAGATTGTATTTGGGAGATTGTGATTGTATGATTGCGATTGTATGATTGTGATTGTATGATTGCGATTGTATGATTGTGATTGTATGATTATGATTGTATTTTTGTGATTGTATGATTGTGATTGTATGATTGTGATTGTATGATTGCGATTGTATGGTTGCGATTGTATGAATGCGATTGTATGATTGTGATTGCATAATTGTGATTGTATGATTGTGATTGTATGATTGTGATTGTCTGATTGTGGTTGTATGATTGTGATTGTATGATTGTGATTGTATGATTGTATTTGGGAGATTGTAATTGGGAGATTGTATTAGGGAGATTGTAATTGTATGATTGCGATTCTATGATTGTGATTGTATGATTGTGATTGTATGATTGTATTTGGGAGATTGTAGTTGGGAGATTGTAATTGCATGATTGCGGTTGTATGATTGTGATTGTATGATTGCGCTTGTATGATTGTGATTGTATGACTGTGATTTTATGATTGTAATTGTATGATTGTGATTGTATGATTGTGATGGTATGATTGTGATTGTATGACTGTGATTGTATGATTGTGATTGTATGATTGTGATAGTATGATTGTGATTGTATGATTGTGATTGTATGACTGTGATTGTATGATTGTGATTGTATGATTGTGATTGTATGATTGTGAAAGTATGATTGTGATGGTATGATTGTCATTGTATGATTGTGATTGTATGAGTGTGATTGTCTGATTGTGGTTGTGCGATTGTGATTGTACGATTGTGATTGTACGATTGTTATTGAATGATTGTGATTGCATGATTCTGATTGTATGATTGTGATTGCATGATTGTGATTGTATGATTGTGATTGCATGATTTTGAATGTATGATTGTGATTGTATGATTGTGATTGTATGATTGTGATTGTATGATTGTGATTGTATGATTGTGATTGTATGATTGTGATTGTATGATTGTGATTGTATGATTGTGATTGTATGATTGTGATTGTATGATTGTGATTGTAGGATTGTGATAGTATGATTGTGATTGTATGATTGTGATTGTATGATTGTGATTGTATGATTATGATTGTATGATTGTGATTGTATGATTGTATTTGGGAGATTGTAATTGTATGATTGCGATTGTATGATTGCGATTGTATGATTGCGATTGTATGATTGTGATTGTATGATTGTGATGTATGATTGTAATTGTATGATTATGATTGTATGATTGTGATTGTATGATTGTGATGGTATGATTGTGATTGTATGATTGCGATCGTGTGATTGTGATTGTATGATTATGATTGTATTTTTGTGATTGTATTTTTGTGATTGTATGATTATGATTGTATGATTGTGATTGTATGATTGAGATTGTATGATTGTGATTGTATGATTGTGATTGTATGATTGTGATTGTATGATTGTGATAGTATGATTGTGATTGTATGATTGTGATTGTATGAATGTATTTGGGAGATTGTATTTGGGATATTGTAATTGTATGATTGCGATTGTATGATTGTGATTGTATGATTGTGATTGTATGATTGTGATTGTATGATTGTGATTGTGTGATTGTGGTTGTGCGATTGAGATTGTACGATTGTGATTGTACGATTGTGATTGAATGATTGTGATTGTATGATTATGATTGTATGATTGTGATTGTATGATTGTGATTGCATGATTTTGAATGTATGATTGTGATTGTATGATTGTGATTGTATGATTGTGATTGTATGATTGTGATTGTATGATTGTGATTGTATGATTGTGATTGTATGATTGTGATTGTATGATTGTGATTGTATGATTGTGATTGTATGATTGTGATTGTATGATTGTGATTGTATGATTGTGATAGTATGAATGTGATTGTATGATTGTGATTATTTGATTGTGATTGTATGATTGTATTTGGGAGATGGTATTTGGGAGATTGTATTTGGGAGATTGTAATTGTATGATTGCGATTCTATGATTGTGATTGTATGATTGTGATTGTATGATTGTATTTGGGAGATTGTAGTTGGGAGATTGTATTTGGGAGATTGTATTTGGGAGATTGTAATTGTATGATTGCGGTTGTATGATTGTGATTGTATGATTGCGATTGTATGATTGTGATTGTATGATTGTGATGTATGATTGTAATATTATGATTATGATTGTATGATTGTGATTGTATGATTGTGATGGTATGATTGTGATTGTATGATTGCGATTGTATGATTGTATTTGGGAGATTGCAGTTGGGAGATTGTATTTGGGAGATTGTATTTGGGAGATTGTGATTGTATGATTGCGATTGTATGATTGTGATTGTATGATTGCGATTGTATGATTGTGATTGTATGATTATGATTGTATGTTTGTGATTGTATGATTGTGATTGTATGATTGTGATTGTATGATTGCGATTGTATGATTGCGATTGTATGAATGCGATTGTATGATTGTGATTGCATAATTGTGATTGTATGATTGTGATTGTATGATTGTGATTGTCTGATTGTGGTTGTATGATTGTGATTGTATGATTGTATTTGGGAGATTGTATTTGGGAGATTGTATTTGGGATATTGTAATTGTATGATTGCGATTGTAAGATTGTGATTGTATGATTGTGATGTATGATTGTAATTGTATGATTATGATTGTATGATTGTGATTGTATGATTGAGATTGTATGATTGTGATTGTATGCTTGCGATTGTATGAATGTGATTGTATGATTGTGATTGTATGATTGTGATTGTATGATTGTGATTGTATGATTGTGATTGTATGATTGTGATTGTATGATTGTGATTGTATGATTGTGATTGTATGATTGTGATTGTATGATTGTGATTGTATGATTGTGATTGTATGATTGTGAATGTACGATTGTGATTGTATGATTGTGATTGTATGATTGTGATAGTATGATTGTTATTGTATGATTGTGATTGTATGATTGTGATTGTCTGATTGTGGTTGTGCGATTGTGATTGTACGATAGTGATTGTACGATTGTGATTGTACGATTGTGATTGTATGATTATGATTGTATGATTGTGGTTGCATGATTGTGATCGTATGATTGTGATTGCATGATTTTGAATGTATGATTGTGATTGTATGATTGTGATTGTATGATTGTGATTGTATGATTGTGATGTATGATTGTAATTGTATGATTATGATTGTATGATTGTGATTGTATGATTGTGATGGTATGATTGTGATTGTATGATTGCGATCGTGTGATTGTGATTGTATGATTATGATTGTATTTTTGTGATTGTATTTTTGTGATTGTATGATTATGATTGTATGATTGTGATTGTATGATTGAGATTGTATGATTGTGATTGTATGATTGTGATTGTATGATTGTGATTGTATGATTGTGATAGTATGATTGTGAATGTATGATTGTGATTGTATGAATGTATTTGGGAGATTGTATTTGGGATATTGTAATTGTATGATTGCGATTGTATGATTGTGATTGTATGATTGCGATTGTATGATTGTGATTGTATGATTATGATTGTATTTTTGTGATTGTATGATTGTGATTGTATGATTGTGATTGTATGATTGTGATTGTATGATTGCGATTGTATGAATGCGATTGTATGATTGTGATTGCATAATTGTGATTGTATGATTGTGATTGTATGATTGTGATTGTCTGATTGTGGTTGTATGATTGTGATTGTATGATTGTGATTGTATGATTGTATTTGGGAGATTGTATTTGGGAGATTGTATTTGGGAGATTGTAATTGTATGATTGCGATTCTATGATTGTGATTGTATGATTGTGATTGTATGATTGTATTTGGGAGATTGTAGTTGGGAGATTGTATTTGGGAGATTGTATTTGGGAGATTGTAATTGTATGATTGCGGTTGTATGATTGTGATTGTATGATTGCGTTTCTATGATTGTGATTGTATGACTGTGATTGTATGATTGTAATTGAATGATTGTGATTGTATGATTGTGATGGTATGATTGTGATTGTATGATTGTGATTGTCTGATTGTGGTTGTATGATTGTGATTGTATGATTGTGATTGTATGATTGTATTTGGGAGATTGTAATTGGGAGATTGTATTAGGGAGATTGTAATTGTATGATTGCGATTCTATGATTGTGATTGTATGATTGTGATTGTATGATTGTATTTGGGAGATTGTAGTTGGGAGATTGTAATTGTATGATTGCGGTTGTATGATTGTGATTGTATGATTGCGCTTGTATGATTGTGATTGTATGACTGTGATTGTATGATTGTAATTGTATGATTGTGATTGTATGATTGTGATGGTATGATTGTGATTGTATGACTGTGATTGTATGATTGTGATTGTATGATTGTGATAGTATGATTGTGATTGTATGATTGTGATTGTATGACTGTGATTGTATGATTGTGATTGTATGATTGTGATTGTATGATTGTGAAAGTATGATTGTGATGGTATGATTGTGATTGTATGATTGTGATTGTATGATTGTGATTGTATGAGTGTGATTGTCTGATTGTGGTTGTGCGATTGTGATTGTACGATTGTGATTGTACGATTGTTATTGAATGATTGTGATTGCATGATTCTGATTGTATGATTGTCATTGCATGATTGTGATTGTATGATTGTGATTGCATGATTTTGAATGTATGATTGTGATTGTATGATTGTGATTGTATGATTGTGATTGTATGATTGTGATTGTATGATTGTGATTGTATGATTGTGATTGTATGATTGTGATTGTATGATTGTGATTGTATGATTGTGATTGTAGGATTGTGATAGTATGATTGTGATTGTATGATTGTGATTGTATGATTGTGATTGTATGATTATGATTGTATGATTGTGATTGTATGATTGTATTTGGGAGATTGTAATTGTATGATTGCGATTGTATGATTGCGATTGTATGATTGCGATTGTATGATTGTGATTGTATGATTGTGATGTATGATTGTAATTGTATGATTATGATTGTATGATTGCGATTGTATGATTGTGATTGTATGATTGTGATTGTATGATTGTGATTGTATGATTGTGATTGTGTGATTGTGGTTGTGCGATTGAGATTGTACGATTGTGATTGTACGATTGTGATTGAATGATTGTGATTGTATGATTATGATTGTATGATTGTGATTGCATGATTGTGATTGTATGATTGTGATTGCATGATTTTGAATGTATGATTGTGATTGTATGATTGTGATTGTATGATTGTGATTGTATGATTGTGATTGTATGATTGTGATTGTATGATTGTGATTGTATGATTGTGATTGTATGATTGTGATTGTATGATTGTGATAGTATGAATGTGATTGTATGATTGTCGATTATTTGATTGTGATTGTATGATTGTATTTGGGAGATGGTATTTGGGAGATTGTATTTGGGAGATTGTAATTGTATGATTGCGATTCTATGATTGTGATTGTATGATTGTGATTGTATGATTGTATTTGGGAGATTGTAGTTGGGAGATTGTATTTGGGAGATTGTATTTGGGAGATTGTAATTGTATGATTGCGGTTGTATGATTGTGATTGTATGATTGCGATTGTATGATTGTGATTGTATGATTGTGATGTATGATTGTAATATTATGATTATGATTGTATGATTGTGATTGTATGACTGTGATGGTATGATTGTGATTGTATGATTGCGATTGTATGATTGTATTTGGGAGATTGCAGTTGGGAGATTGTATTTGGGAGATTGTATTTGGAGATTGTGATTGTATGATTGCGATTGTATGATTGTGATTGTATGATTGCGATTGTATGATTGTGATTGTATGATTATGATTGTATTTTTGTGATTGTATGATTGTGATTGTATGATTGTGATTGTATGATTGCGATTGTATGATTGCGATTGTATGAATGCGATTGTATGATTGTGATTGCATAATTGTGATTGTATGATTGTGATTGTATGATTGTGATTGTCTGATTGTGGTTGTATGATTGTGATTGTATGATTGTATTTGGGAGATTGTATTTGGGAGATTGTATTTGGGATATTGTAATTGTATGATTGCGATTGTAAGATTGTGATTGTATGATTGTGATGTATGATTGTAATTGTATGATTATGATTGTATGATTGTGATTGTATGTATGAGATTGTATGATTGTGATTGTATGCTTGCGATTGTATGAATGTGATTGTATGATTGTGATTGTATGATTGTGATTGTATGATTGTGATTGTATGATTGTGATTGTATGATTGTGATTGTATGATTGTGATTGTATGATTGTGATTGTATGATTGTGATTGTATGATTGTGATTGTATGATTGTGAATGTACGATTGTGATTGTATGATTGTGATTGTATGATTGTGATAGTATGATTGTGATTGTATGATTGTGATTGTATGATTGTGATTGTCTGATTGTGGTTGTGCGATTGTGATTGTACGATAGTGATTGTACGATTGTGATTGTACGATTGTGATTGTATGATTATGATTGTATGATTGTGGTTGCATGATTGTGATCGTATGATTGTGATTGCATGATTTTGAATGTATGATTGTGATTGTATGATTGTGATTGTATGATTGTGATTGTATGATTGTGATGTATGATTGTAATTGTATGATTATGATTGTATGATTGTGATTGTATGATTGTGATGGTATGATTGTGATTGTATGATTGCGATCGTGTGATTGTGATTGTATGATTATGATTGTATTTTTGTGATTGTATTTTTGTGATTGTATGATTATGATTGTATGATTGTGATTGTATGATTGAGATTGTATGATTGTGATTGTATGATTGTGATTGTATGATTGTGATTGTATGATTGTGATAGTATGATTGTGAATGTATGATTGTGATTGTATGAATGTATTTGGGAGATTGTATTTGGGATATTGTAATTGTATGATTGCGATTGTATGATTGTGATTGTATGATTGCGATTGTATGATTGTGATTGTATGATTATGATTGTATTTTTGTGATTGTATGATTGTGATTGTATGATTGTGATTGTATGATTGTGATTGTATGATTGCGATTGTATGAATGCGATTGTATGATTGTGATTGCATAATTGTGATTGTATGATTGTGATTGTATGATTGTGATTGTCTGATTGTGGTTGTATGATTGTGATTGTATGATTGTGATTGTATGATTGTATTTGGGAGATTGTATTTGGGAGATTGTATTTGGGAGATTGTAATTGTATGATTGCGATTCTATGATTGTGATTGTATGATTGTGATTGTATGATTGTATTTGGGAGATTGTAGTTGGGAGATTGTATTTGGGAGATTGTATTTGGGAGATTGTAATTGTATGATTGCGGTTGTATGATTGTGATTGTATGATTGCGTTTGTATGATTGTGATTGTATGACTGTGATTGTATGATTGTAATTGAATGATTGTGATTGTATGATTGTGATGGTATGATTGTGATTGTATGATTGTGATTGTATGATTGTGATAGTATGATTGTGATTGTATGATTGTGATTGTATGACTGTGATTGTATGATTGTGATTGTATGATTGTGATTGTATGATTGTGAAAGTATGATTGTGATGGTATGATTGTGATTGTATGATTGTGATTGTATGATTGTGATTGTATGAGTGTGATTGTCTGATTGTGGTTGTGCGATTGTGATTGTACGATTGTGATTTTACGATTGTTATTGAATGATTGTGATTGTATGATTCTGATTGTATGATTGTGATTGCATGATTGTGATTGTATGATTGTGATTGCATGATTTTGAATGTATGATTGTGATTGTATGATTGCGATTGTATGATTGTGATTGTATGATTGTGATTGTATGATTGTGATTGTAGGATTGTGATAGTATGATTGTGATTGTATGATTGTGATTGTATGATTGTGATTGTATGATTATGATTGTGTGATTGTGATTGTATGATTGTATTTGGGAGATTGTATTTGGGAGATTGCATTTGGGAGATTGTAATTGTATGATTGCGATTGTATGATTGCGATTGTATGATTGCGATTGTATGATTGTATTTGGGAGATTGTAGTTGGGAGATTGTATTTGGGAGATTGTATTTGGGAGATTGTAATTGTATCATTGCGGTTGTATGATTGTGATTGTATGATTGCGTTTGTATGATTGTGATTGTATGACTGTGATTGTATGATTGTAATTGAATGATTGTGATTGTATGATTGTGATGGTATGGTTGTGATTGTATGATTGTGATTGTATGATTGTGATAGTATGATTGTGATTGTATGATTGTGATTGTATGACTGTGATTGTATGATTGTGATTGTATGATTGTGATTGTATGATTGTGAAAGTATGATTGCGATGGTATGATTGTGATTGTATGATTGTGATTGTATGATTGTGATTGTATGATTGTGATTGTATGAGTGTGATTGTCTGATTGTGGTTGTGCGATTGTGATTGTACGATTGTGATTTTACGATTGTTATTGAATGATTGTGATTGTATGATTCTGATTGTATGATTGTGATTGCATGATTGTGATTGTATGATTGTGATTGCATGATTTTGAATGTATGATTGTGATTGTATGATTGTGATTGTATGATTGTGATTGTATGATTGTGATTGTATGATTGTGATTGTAGGATTGTGATAGTATGATTGTGATTGTATGATTGTGATTGTATGATTGTGATTGTATGATTATGATTGTGTGATTGTGATTGTATGATTGTATTTGGGAGATTGTATTTGGGAGATTGCATTTGGGAGATTGTAATTGTATGAATGCGATTGTATGATTGCGATTGTATGATTGCGATTGTATGATTGTATTTGGGAGATTGTATTTGGGAGATTGTAATTGTATGATTGCGGTTGTATGATTGTGATTGTATGATTGCGTTTGTATGATTGTGATTGTATGACTGTGATTGTATGATTGTAATTGAATGATTGTGATTGTATGATTGTGATGGTATGATTGTGATTGTATGATTGTGATTGTATGATTGTGATAGTATGATTGTGATTGTATGATTGTGATAGTATGACTGTGATTGTATTATTGTGATTGTATGATTGTGATTGTATGATTGTGAAAGTATGATTGTGATGGTATGATTGTGATTGTATGATTGTGATTGTATGATTGTGATTGTATGATTGTGATTGTATGATTGTGATTGTATGATTGTGATTGTATGATTGTGAATGTACGATTGTGATTGTATGATTGTGATTGTATGATTGTGATAGTATGATTGTGATTGTATGATTGTGATTGTATGATTGTGATTGTCTGATTGTGGTTGTGCGATTGTGATTGTACGATTGTGATTGTACGATTGTGATTGTACGATTGTGATTGTATGATTATGATTGTATGATTGTGGTTGCATGATTGTGATCGTATGATTGTGATTGCATGATTTTGAATGTATGATTGTGATTGTATGATTGTGATTGTATGATTGTGATTGTATGATTGTGATTGTATGATTGTGATTGTATGATTGTGATTGTAGGATTGTGATAGTATGAATGTGATTGTATGATTGTGATTGTATGATTGTGATTGTATGATTATGATTGTATGATTGTGATTGTATGATTGTATTTGGGAGATTGTAATTGTATGATTGCGATTGTATGATTGCGATTGTATGATTGCGATTGTATGATTGTGATTGTATGATTGTGATGTATGATTGTAATTGTATGATTATGATTGTATGATTGTGATTGTATGATTGTGATGGTATGATTGTGATTGTATGATTGCGATCGTGTGATTGTGATTGTATGATTATGATTGTATTTTTGTGATTGTATTTTTGTGATTGTATGATTATGATTGTATGATTGTGATTGTATGATTGAGATTGTATGATTGTGATTGTATGATTGTGATTGTATGATTGTGATTGTATGATTGTGATAGTATGATTGTGAATGTATGATTGTGATTGTATGAATGTATTTGGGAGATTGTATTTGGGATATTGTAATTGTATGATTGCGATTGTATGATTGTGATTGTATGATTGCGATTGTATGATTGTGATTGTATGATTATGATTGTATTTTTGTGATTGTATGATTGTGATTGTCTGATTGTGATTGTATGATTGTGATTGTATGATTGTGATTGTATGATTGTATTTGGGAGATTGTATTTGGGATATTGTAATTGGGAGATTGTATTTGGGAGATTGTAATTGTATGATTGCGGTTGTATGATTGTGATTGTATGATTGCGTTTGTATGATTGTGATTGTATGACTGTGATTGTATGATTGTAATTGAATGATTGTGATTGTATGATTGTGATGGTATGATTGTGATTGTATGATTGTGATTGTATGATTGTGATAGTATGATTGTGATTGTATGATTGTGATTGTATGACTGTGATTGTATGACTGTGATTGTATGATTGTAATTGAATGATTGTGATTGTATGATTGTGATGGTATGATTGTGATTGTATGATTGTGATTGTATGATTGTGATAGTATGATTGTGATTGTATGATTGTGATTGTATGACTGTGATTGTATGATTGTGATTGTATGATTGTGATTGTATGATTGTGAAAGTATGATTGTGATTGTATGATTGTGATTGTATGATTGTGATTGTATGATTGTGATTGTATGATTGTGATTGTATGATTATGATTGTGTGATTGTGATTGTATGATTGTATTTGGGAGATTGTATTTGGGAGATTGCATTTGGGAGATTGTAATTGTATGATTGCGATTGTATGATTGCGATTGTATGATTGCGATTGCATGATTGTATTTGGGAGATTGTAGTTGGGAGATTGTATTTGGGAGATTGTATTTGGGAGATTGTAATTGTATGATTGCGGTTGTATGATTGTGATTGTATGATTGCGTTTGTATGATTGTGATTGTATGACTGTGATTGTATGATTGTAATTGAATGATTGTGATTGTATGATTGTGATGGTATGATTGTGATTGTATGATTGTGATTGTATGATTGTGATAGTATGATTGTGATTGTATGATTGTGATTGTATGACTGTGTTTGTATGATTGTGATTGTATGATTGTGATTGTATGATTGTGAAAGTATGATTGTGATGGTATGATTGTGATTGTATGATTGTGATTGTATGATTGTGATTGCATGAGTGTGATTGTCTGATTGTGGTTGTGCGATTGTGATTGTACGATTGTGATTGTACGATTGTTATTGAATGATTGTGATTGTATGATTCTGATTGTATGATTGTGATTGCATGATTGTGATTGTATGATTGTGATTGCATGATTTTGAATGTATGATTGTGATTGTATGATTGTGATTGTATGATTGTGATTGTATGATTGTGATTGTATGATTGAGATTGTATGATTGTGATTGTATGATTGTGATTGTATGATTGTGATAGTATGATTGTGATTGTATGATTGTGATTGTATGAATGTATTTGGGAGATTGTATTTGGGATATTGTAATTGTATGATTGCGATTGTATGATTGTGATTGTATGATTGTGATTGTATGATTGCGATTGTATGATTGCGATTGTATGATTGTGATTGCATGATTGTGATTGTATGATTGTGATTGTATGATTGTGATTGTATGATTGCGATTGTATGATTGTGATTGTATGATTGTGATTGTATGATTGTGATTGTATGATTGTGATTGTATGATTGTGATTGTATGATTGCGATTGTATGATTGTGATTGTATGATTGCGTTTGTATGATTGTGATTGTATGACTGTGATGGTATGATTGTGATTGTATGATTGTGATTGTATGATTGTGATAGTATGATTGTGATTGTATGATTGTGATTGTATGACTGTGATTGTATGATTGTGATTGTATGATTGTGATTGTATGATTGTGAAAGTATGATTGTGATTGTATGATTGTGATTGTATGATTGTGATTGTATGATTGTGATTGTATGATTATGATTGTGTGATTGTGATTGTATGATTGTATTTGGGAGATTGTATTTGGGAGATTGCATTTGGGAGATTGTAATTGTATGATTGCGATTGTATGATTGCGATTGTATGATTGCGATTGCATGATTGTATTTGGGAGATTGTAGTTGGGAGATTGTATTTGGGAGATTGTATTTGGGAGATTGTAATTGTATGATTGCGGTTGTATGATTGTGATTGTATGATTGCGTTTGTATGATTGTGATTGTATGACTGTGATTGTATAGTTGTAATTGAATGATTGTGATTGTATGATTGTGATGGTATGATTGTGATTGTATGACTGTGATTGTATGATTGTGAAAGTATGATTGTGATGGTATGATTGTGATTGTATGATTGTGATTGTATGATTGTGATTGTATGAGTGTGATTGTCTGATTGTGGTTGTGCGATTGTGATTGTACGATTGTGATTGTACGATTGTTATTGAATGATTGTGATTGTATGATTCTGATTGTATGATTGTGATTGCATGATTGTGATTGTATGATTGTGATTGCATGATTTTGAATGTATGATTGTGATTGTATGATTGTGATTGTATGATTGTGATTGTATGATTGTGATTGTATGATTGTGATTGTAGGATTGTGATAGTATGATTGTGATTGTATGATTGTGATTGTATGATTGTGATTTTATGATTATGATTGTGTGATTGTGATTGTATGATTGTATTTGGGAGATTGTATTTGGGAGATTGCATTTGGGAGATTGTAATTGTATGATTGCGATTGTATGATTGCGATTGTATGATTGCGATTGTATGATTGTGATTGTATGATTGTGATGTATGATTGTAATTGTATGATTATGATTGTATGATTGTGATTGTATGATTGTGATGGTATGATTGTGATTGTATGATTGCGATCGTGTGATTGTGATTGTATGATTATGATTGTATTTTTATAATTGTATTTTTGTGATTGTATGATTATGATTGTATGATTGTGATTGTATGATTGAGATTGTATGATTGTGATTGTATGATTGTGATTGTATGATTGTGATAGTATGATTGTGATTGTATGATTGTGATTGTATGAATGTATTTGGGAGATTGTATTTGGGATATTGTAATTGTATGATTGCGATTGTATGATTGTGATTGTATGATTGTGATTGTATGATTGCGATCGTGTGATTGTGATTGTATGATTATGATTGTATTTTTGTGATTGTATTTTTGTGATTGTATGATTGTGATCGTATGATTGTGATGTATGATTGTAATTGTATGATTATGATTGTATGATTGTGATTGTATGATTGTGATGGTATGATTGTGATTGTATGATTGCGATCGTGTGATTGTGATTGTATGATTATGATTGTATTTTTGTGATTGTATTTTTGTGATTGTATGATTATGATTGTATGATTGTGATTGTATGATTGAGATTGTATGATTGTGATTGTATGATTGTGATTGTATGATTGTGATTGTATGATTGTGATAGTATGATTGTGATTGTATGATTGTGATTGTATGAATGTATTTGGGAGATTGTATTTGGGATATTGTAATTGTATGATTGCGATTGTATGACTGTGATTGTATGATTGCGATTGTATGATTGTGATTGTATGATTATGATTGTATTTTTGTGATTGTATGATTGTGATTGTATGATTGTGATTGTATGATTGTGATTGTATGATTGTGATTGTATGATTGCGATTGTATGAGTGCGATTGTATGATTGTGATTGCATAATTGCGATTCTATGATTGTGATTGTATGATTGTGATTGTATGATTGTATTTGGGAGATTGTAGTTGGGAGATTGTATTTGGGAGATTGTAATTGTATGATTGCGGTTGTATGATTGTGATTGTATGATTGTGATAGTATGATTGTGATTGTATGATTGTGATTGTATGACTGTGATTGTATGATTGTGATTGTATGATTGTGATTGTATGATTGTGAAAGTATGATTGTGATGGTATGATTGTGATTGTATGATTGTGATTGTATGATTGTGATTGTATGAGTGTGATTGTCTGATTGTGGTTGTGCGATTGTGATTGTACGATTGTGATTGTACGACTGTTATTGAATGATTGTGATTGTATGATTCTGATTGTATGATTGTGATTGCATGATTGTGATTGTATGATTGTGATTGCATGATTTTGAATGTATGATTGTGATTGTATGATTGTGATTGTATGATTGTGATTGTATGATTGTGATTGTATGATTGAGATTGTATGATTGTGATTGTATGATTGTGATTGTATGATTGTGATAGTATGATTGTGATTGTATGATTGTGATTGTATGAATGTATTTGGGAGATTGTATTTGGGATATTGTAATTGTATGATTGCGATTGTATGATTGTGATTGTATGATTGTGATTGTATGATTGAGATTGTATGATTGCGATTGTATGATTGTGATTGCATGATTGTGATTGTATGATTGTGATTGTATGATTGTGATTGTATGATTGTGATTGTATGATTGTGATTGTATGATTGTGATTGTATGATTGTGATTGTATGATTGTGATTGTATGATTGTGATTGTATGATTGCGATTGTATGATTGTGATTGTATGATTGTGATGTATGATTGTAATTGTATGATTATGATTGTATGATTGTGATTGTATGATTGTGATTGACTGATTGTGGTTGTGCGATTGTGATTGTACGATTGTGATTGTGGGATTGTGATTGTATGATTATGATTGTATGATTGTGATTGCATGATTGTGATTGTATGATTGTGATTGCATGATTTTGAATGTATGATTGTGATTGTATGATTGAGATTGTATGATTGTGATTGTATGATTGTGATAGTATGATTGTGATTGTATGATTGTGATTGTATGAATGTATTTGGGAGATTGTATTTGGGATATTGTAATTGTATGATTGCGATTGTATGATTGTGATTGTATGATTGTGATGTATGATTGTAATTGTATGATTATGATTGTATGATTGTGATTGTATGATTGTGATTGTATGAGTGTGATTGTCTGATTGTGGTTGTGCGATTGTGATTGTACGATTGTGATTGTACGATTGTTATTGAATGATTGTGATTGTATGATTCTGATTGTATGATTGTGATTGCATGATTGTGATTGTATGATTGTGATTGCATGATTTTGAATGTATGATTGTGATTGTATGATTGTGATTGTATGATTGTGATTGTATGATTGTGATTGTATGATTGTGATTGTATGATTGTGATTGTATGATTGTGATTGTATGATTGTGATTGTATGATTGTGATTGTATGATTGTGATTGTATGATTGTGATTGTATGATTGTGATTGTATGATTGCGATTGTATGATTGTGATTGTATGATTGTGATGTATGATTGTAATTGTATGATTATGATTGTATGATTGTGATTGTATGATTGTGATTGACTGATTGTGGTTGTGCGATTGTGATTGTACGATTGTGATTGTGGGATTGTGATTGTATGATTATGATTGTATGATTGTGATTGCATGATTGTGATTGTATGATTGTGATTGCACGATTTTGAATGTATGATTGTGATTGTATGATTGAGATTGTATGATTGTGATTGTATGATTGTGATTGTATGATTGTGATAGTATGATTGTGATTGTATGATTGTGATTGTATGAATGTATTTGGGAGATTGTATTTGGGATATTGTAATTGTATGATTGCGATTGTATGATTGTGATTGTATGATTGTGATGTATGATTGTAATTGTATGATTATGATTGTATGATTGTGATTGTATGATTGTGATGGTATGATTGTGATTGTATGATTGCGATCGTGTGATTGTGATTGTATGATTATGATTGTATTTTTATGATTGTATTTTTGTGATTGTATGATTATGATTGTATGATTGTGATTGTATGATTGAGATTGTATGATTGTGATTGTATGATTGTGATTGTATGATTGTGATAGTATGATTGTGATTGTATGATTGTGATTGTATGAATGTATTTGGGAGATTGTATTTGGGATATTGTAATTGTATGATTGCGATTGTATGATTGTGATTGTATGATTGTGATTGTATGATTGCGATTGTATGATTGCGATTGTATGATTGTGATTGCATGATTGTGATTGTATGATTGTGATTGTATGATTGTGATTGTATGATTGTGATTGTATGATTGTGATTGTATGATTGTGATTGTATGATTGCGATTGTATGATTGTGATTGTATGATTGTGATGTATGATTGTAATTGTATGATTATGATTGTATGATTGTGATTGTATGATTGTGATTGACTGATTGTGGTTGTGCGATTGTGATTGTACGATTGTGATTGTGGGATTGTGATTGTATGATTATGATTGTATGATTGCGATTGTATGATTGCGATTGTATGATTGTGATTGCATGATTGTGATTGTATGATTGTGATTGTATGATTGTGATTGTATGATTGTGATTGTATGATTGTGATTGTATGATTGTGATTGTATGATTGTGATTGTATGATTGTGATTGTATGATTGTGATTGTATGATTGCGATTGTATGATTGTGATTGTATGATTGTGATGTATGATTGTAATTGTATGATTATGATTGTATGATTGTGATTGTATGATTGTGATTGACTGATTGTGGTTGTGCGATTGTGATTGTACGATTGTGATTGTGGGATTGTGATTGTATGATTATGATTGTATGATTGTGATTGTATGATTGTGATTGTATGATTGTGATTGTATGATTGTATTTGGGAGATTGTATTTGGGAGATTGTAATTGTATGATTGCGATTCTATGATTGTGATTGTATGATTGTGATTGTATGATTGTATTTGGGAGATTGTAGTTGGGAGATTGTATTTGGGAGATTGTATTTGGGAGATTGTAATTGTATGATTGCGGTTGTATGATTGCGATTGTATGATTGCGATTGTATGATTGTGATTGTATGATTGTGATTGTATGATTGCGATTGTATGATTGCGATTGTATGATTGTGATTGCATAATTGTGATTGTATGATTGTGATTGTATGATTCTGATTGTATGATGGTAATTGGGATATTGTAATTGTATGATTGCGATTGTATGATTGTGATTGTATGATTGCGATTGTATGATTGTGATTGTATGATTGTGATGTATGATTGTAATTGTATGATTTTGATTGTATGATTGTGTTTGTATGATTGTGATTGTATGACTGTGATTGTATGATTGTAATTGTATGATTGTGATGGTATGATTGTGATTGTATGATTGTGATTGTATGATTGTGATTGTATGATTGTGATAGTATGATTGTGATTGTATGATTGTGATTGTATGACTGTGATTGTATGATTGTGATTGTATGATTGTGATTGTATGATTGTGAAAGTATGATTGTGATGGTATGATTGGGATTGTATGATTGTGATTGTATGATTGTGATTGTATGAGTGTGATTGTCTGATTGTGGTTGTGCGATTGTGATTGTACGATTGTGATTGTACGACTGTTATTGAATGATTGTGATTGTATGATTCTGATTGTATGATTGTGATTGCATGATTGTGATTGTATGATTGTGATTGCATGATTTTGAATGTATGATTGTGATTGTATGATTGTGATTGTATGATTGTGATTGTATGATTGTGATTGTATGATTGTGAATGTATGATTGTGATTGTAGGATTGTGATAGTATGATTGTGATTGTATGATTGTGATTGTATGATTGTGATTGTATGATTGTGATTTTATGATTATGATTGTGTGATTGTGATCGTATGATTGTATTTGGGAGATTGTATTTGGGAGATTGCATTTGGGAGATTGTAATTGTATGATTGCGATTGTATGATTGCGATGGTATGATTGCGATTGTATGATTGCGATTGTATGATTGTGATTGTATGATTGTGATGTATGATTGTAATTGTATGATTATGATTGTATGATTGTGATTGTATGATTGTGATGGTATGATTGTGATTGTATGATTGCGATCGTGTGATTGTGATTGTATGATTATGATTGTATTTTTATGATTGTATTTTTGTGATTGTATGATTATGATTGTATGATTGTGATTGTATGATTGAGATTGTATGATTGTGATTGTATGATTGTGATTGTATGATTGTGATAGTATGATTGTGATTGTATGATTGTGATTGTATGAATGTATTTGGGAGATTGTATTTGGGATATTGTAATTGTATGATTGCGATTGTATGATTGTGATTGTATGATTGTGATTGTATGATTGTGATTGTATGATTGTGATTGTATGATTGTGATTGTATGATTGTGTTTGTATGATTGTGATAGTATGATTGTGATTGTATGATTGTGATGTATGATTGTAATTGTATGATTATGATTGTATGATTGTGATTGTGTGATTGTGATTGTATGATTGTATTTGGGAGATTGTAATTGTATGATTGCGATTGTATGATTGCGATTGTATGATTGCGATTGTATGATTGTGATTGTATGATTGTGATGTATGATTGTAATTGTATGATTATGATTGTATGATTGTGATTGTATGATTGTGATGGTATGATTGTGATTGTATGATTGCGATCGTGTGATTGTGATTGTATGATTATGATTGTATTTTTGTGATTGTATTTTTGTGATTGTATGATTATGATTGTATGATTGTGATTGTATGATTGAGATTGTATGATTGTGATTGTATGATTGTGATTGTATGACTGTGATTGTATGATTGTGATAGTATGATTGTGAATGTATGATTGTGATTGTATGAATGTATTTGGGAGATTGTATTTGGGATATTGTAATTGTATGATTGCGATTGTATGATTGTGATTGTATGATTGCGATTGTATGATTGTGATTGTATGATTATGATTGTATTTGTGTGATTGTATGATTGTGATTGTATGATTGTGATTGTATGATTGTGATTGTATGATTGTGATTGTATGATTGCGATTGTATGAATGCGATTGTATGATTGTGATTGCATAATTGTGATTGCATAATTGTGATTGTATGATTGTGATTTTATGATTGCGATAGTATGATTGTGATTGTATGATTGTGATTGTATGATTGCGATTGTATGACTGTGATTGTATGATTGTGATTGTATGATTGTGATTGTATGATTATGATTGTATGATTGTGATTGTATGATTGTATTTGGGAGATTGTATTTAGGAGATTGTAATTGTAGGATTGCGATTGTATGATTGTGATTGTATGATTATTATTGTATGATTGTGATTGTATGATTGTATTTGGGAGATTGTATTTGGGAGATTGTAGTTGTATGATTGCGATTGTATGATTGTGATTGTATGATTATTATTGTATGATTGTGATTGTATGATTCGGATTGTATGATTGTGATAGTATGATTGTGATTGTATGATTGTGATTGTATGATTGTGATTGTACGATTGTATTTGGGAGATTGTATTTTGGAGATTGTAATTATATGATTGCGATTGCATGATTGCGATTGTATGATTGTGACTGTATGATTGTGATTGTATGATTGTGATTGTGTGATTGCGATTGTATGATTGTGATTGTATGATTCGGATTGTATGATTGTGATAGTATGATTGTGATTGTATGATTGTGATTGTATGATTGTGATTGTATGATTGTATTTGGGAGATTGTATTTTGGAGATTGTAATTATATGATTGCGATTGCATGATTGCGATTGTATGATTGTGACTGTATGATTGTGATTGTATGATTGTGATTGTGTGATTGCGATTGTATGATTGCGATTGTATGATTGTGATTGTATGATTGTGATAGTATGATTGTGATTGTATGACTGTGATTGTATGATTTTATTTGGGAGATTGTATTTGGGAGATTGTAGTTGTATGATTGCGATTGTATGATTGTGATTGTATGATTGTGATGTATGATTGTAATTGTATGATTATGATTGTATGATTGTGACTATATGATTGTGATGGTATGATTGTGATTGTATGATTGCGATCGTATGATTGTGATTCTATGATTATGATTGTATGATTGTGATTGTATGATTGCGATTGTATGATTGTGATTGTATGATTATGATTGTATTTTTGTGATTGTATGATCGTGATTGTATGATTGTGATTGTATGATTGTGATGTATGATTGTGATTGTATGATTGTGATTGTATGATTATGATTGTATGATTGTCATTGTATGATTATGATTGTATGATTGTGATTGCATGATTGTGATTGTATGATTGAGATTGCATGATTTCGTATGTATGATTGTGATTGTATGATTGTGATTGTATGATTGTGATTGTATGATTGTGATAGTATAATAGTGATTGTAGGATTGTGATTGTATGACTGTGATTGTATGATTGTGATTGTATGATTGTGATTTTATGATTGCGATAGTATGATTGTGATTGTATGATTGTGATTGTATGATTGCGATTGTATGATTGTGATTGTATGATTATGATTGTATGATTGTGATTGTATGATTATGATTGTATGGTTGTGACTGTATGATTGTGATGGTATGATTGCGATTGTATGATTGTGATAGTATGATAGTGATTGTAGGATTGTGATTGTATGACTGTGATTGTATGATTGTGATTGTATGATTGTGATTTTATGATTGCGATAGTATGATTGTGATTGTATGATTGTGATTGTATGATTGCGATTGTATGACTGTGATTGTATGATTGTGATTGTATGATTGTGATTGTATGATTATGATTGTATGATTGTGATTGTATGATTGTATTTGGGAGATTGTATTTAGGAGATTGTAATTGTAGGATTGCGATTGTATGATTGTGATTGTATGATTGTGATTGCATGATTGTGATTGTATGATTGTGATTGTATGATTGTGATTGTATGATTGTGATCGTATGATTGTGATGGTATGATTGTGATTGTATGATTGTGATTGTATGATTGTGATTGTATGATTGTGATTGTATGATTGTTATTGTATGATTGTGATTGAATGATTGTGATCGTAAGATTGCGATTGTATGATTTTGATTGTAATTGTCTGATTGTGGGTGTATGATTGCGATTGTATGATTGTGATTGTATGATTGTGATTGTATGATTGTGATTGTATGATTTTGATTGTATGATTGTGATTGTATGATTGTATTTGGGAGATTGTATTTGGGAGATTGTAATTGTATGATTGCGATTGTATGAGTGTGTTAGTATGATTGGGATTGTATGATTGTGATTGTATGATTGTGATTGTATGACTGTGATTGTATGACTGTGATTGTATGATTGTGATGGTATGATTGTGATTGTATGATTGCGATTGTATGACTGTGATTGTATGATTGTGATTGTATGATAGTGATAGTATGATTGTGATTGTATGACTGTGATTATATGACTGTGATTGTATGATTGTGATTGTATGATTATTATTGTATGATTGTGATTGTATGATTGTGTTTGTATGATTGTGATAGTATGATTGTTATTGTATGTTTGTGATTGTATGATTGTGATTGTATGATTGTATTTGGGAGATTGTATTTGGGAGATTGTAGTTGTATGATTGCGATTGTATGATTGTGATTGTATGATTATTATTGTATGATTGTGATTGTATGATTCGGATTGTATGATTGTGATAGTATGATTGTGATTGTATGATTGTGATTGTATGATTGTGATTGTACGATTGTATTTGGGAGATTGTATGATTGTGACTGTATGATTGTGATTGTATGATTGTGATTGTGTGATTGCGATTGTATGATTGCGATTGTATGATTGTGATTGTATGATTGTGATAGTATGATTGTGATTGTATGATTGTGATTGCATGATTGTGATTGTATGATTGAGATTGCATGATTTTGTATGTATGATTGTGATTGTATGATTGTGATTGTATGATTGTGATTGTATGATTGTGATTGTATGATTGTGATAGTATGATAGTGATTGTACGATTGTGATTGTATGACTGTGATTGTATGATTGTGATTGTATGATTGTGATTGTATGATTGTGATAGTATGATTGTGATTGTATGATTGTGATTTTATGATTTTGATTGTATGATTGTGATTGCATGATTGTGATTGTATGATTGTGATTGTATGATTGTTTTTGTATGATTGTGATTGTATGATTGTGATTGAATGATAGTGATCGTATGATTGTGATCGTACGATTGCGATTGTATGATTTTGATTGTATGATTGTGATTGTATGATTGTGATTGTATGAGTGTGATTGTATGACAGTGATTGCATGATTGTGATTGTATGATTGTATTTGGGAGATTGTAATTGTATGATTGCGATTGTATGATTGTGATTGTATGATTGTGATTGTATGCTTGCGATTGTATGATTGTGATTGCATGATTGTGATTGTATGAGTGTGATTGTATGATTGTGATTGTGCGATTGTGATTGTACGATTGTGACTGTATGATTGTGATTGTATGATTGTGATTGTATGATTGAGGTTGCATGATTTTGTATGTATGATTGTGATTGTATGATTGTGATTGTATGATTGTGATTGTATGATTGTGATTGTATGATTGTGATTGTATGATTGTGATTGTATGATTGTGATAGTATGATAGTGATTGTACGATTGTGATTGTATGACTGTGATTGTATGATTGTGATTGTATGATTGTGATTGTATGATTGTGATTGTATGATTGTGATAGTATGATTGTGATTGTATGATTGTGATTGTATGATTTTGATTGTATGATTGTGATTGTATGATTGTGATTGTATGATTGTGATTGTATGATTGTTTTTGTATGATTGTGATTGTATGATTGTGATTGAATGATAGTGATCGTATGATTGTGATCGTACGATTGCGATTGTATGATTTTGATTGTATGATTGTGATTGTATGATTGTGATTGTATGAGTGTGATTGTATGACAGTGATTGCATGATTGTGATTGTATGATTGTATTTGGGAGATTGTAATTGTATGATTGCGATTGTATGATTGTGATTGTATGATTGTGATTGTATGCTTGCGATTGTATGATTGTGATTGCATGATTGTGATTGTATGAGTGTGATTGTATGATTGTGATTGTGCGATTGTGATTGTACGATTGTGACTGTATGATTGTGATTGTATGATTGTGATTGTATGATTGTGATTGTATGATTGTGATTGTATGATTGTGATTGTATGATTGTGATTGTATGATATTGATTGTATGATTGTGATTGTATGATTGTGATTGTATGATTGTGATTGTATGATTGTGATTGTATGATTGTGATTGTATGATTGTGATTGTCTGATTGTGGTTGTATGATTGCGATTGTATGATTGTGATTGTATGATTGTGATTGTATGATTGTGATTGTATGATTTTGATTGTATGATTGTGATTGTATGATTGTATTTGGGAGACTGTATTTGGGAGATTGTATTTGGGAGATTGTAATTGTATGATTGCGATTGTATGATTGTGATTGTATGATTGTGATTGTATGATTGTGATCGTATGATTGTGATTGTATGATTATGATTGAATGATTGTCATTGTATGATTATGATTGTATGATTGTGATTGCATGACTGTGATTGCATGATTGAGATCGCATGATTTTGTATGTATGATTGTGATTGTATGATTGTGATTGTATGATTGTGATTGTATGATTGTGATAGTATGATTGTGATTGTACGATTGTGATTGTATGACTGTGATGGTATGATTGTGATTGTATGATTGTGATTGTATGATTGTGATAGTATGATTGTGATTGTATGATTGTGATTGTATGACTGTGATTGTATGATTGTGATTGTGCGATTGTGATTGTACGATTGTGACTGAATGATTGTGATTTTATGATTGTGATTGTATGATTATGATTGAATGATTGTCATTGTATGATTATGATTGTATGATTGTGATGGCATGATTGTGATTGTATGATTGAGATTGCATGATTATGTATGTATGATTGTGATTGTATGATTGTGATTGTATGATTGTGATTGTATGATTGTGATAGTATGATTGTGATTGTTTGATTGTGATAGTATGATTGTGATTGTAAGATTGTGATTGTATGACTGGGATTGTATGATTGTGATTGTATGATTGTCATTGTATGATTACGATTGTACGATTGTGACTGCACGATTGTGATTGTATGATTGAGATTGCATGATTTTGTATGTATGATTGTGATTGTATGATTGTGATTGTATGATTGTGATTGTATGATTGTGATTGTATGATTGTGATTGTATGATTGTGATTGTATGATTGTGATAGTATGATTGTGATTGTATGATTGTGGTTGGATGATTGTGATTGTATGATTATGATTGTACGATTGTGATTGTATGATAGTGATTGTGTGATTGTGATTGTCTGATTGCGATTGTTTGATTGTGATTGTATGATTGTCATTGTCTGATTATGATTGTATGATTGTGATTGCATGATTGTGATTTTATGATTGTGATAGTATGATTGTGATTGTATGGTTGCGATTGTATGATTGTGATTGTATGATTGTGATTGCATGATTGTGATTGTATGATTGTATTTGGGAGATTGTAATTGTATGTTCGCGATTGTATGATTGTGATTGTATGATTGTGATTGTATGCGTGCGATTGTATGATTGTGATTGTATGATTGTGACTGTATGATTGTGATTGTATGATTGTGATTGTATGATTGTGATTCAATGATTGTGATCGTATGATTGTGATCGTATGATTGCGATTGTATGATTTTGATTGTATGACTGTGATTGTATGATTGTGATTATATGAGTGTGATTGTATGACAGTGATTGCATGATTGTGATTGTATGATTGTATTTGGGAGATTGTAATTGTATGATTGCGATTGTACGATTGTGATTGTATGATTATGATTGTATTTTTGTGATTGTGTGATTGTGATTGTATGATTGTGATTGTATGATTGTGATTGTATGATTGCGATTGTATGAATGCGATTGTATGATTGTGATTGCATGATTGTGATTGTATGATTGTATTTGGGAGATTGTAATTGTATGATTGCGATTGTATGATTGCGATTGTATGAATGCGATTGTATGATTGTGATTGCATGATTGTGATTGTATGATTGTGATTGTATGATATTGATTGTATGATTGTGATTGTATGATTGTGATTGTATGATTGTGATTGTATGATTGTGATTGTATGATATTGATTGTATGATTGTGATTGTATGATTGTGATTGTATGATTGTGATTGTATGATTGTGATTGTATGATTGTGATTGTCTGATTGTGGTTGTATGATTGCGATTGTATGATTGCGATTGTATGATTGTGATTGGATGATTGTGATTGTATGATTTTGATTGTATGATTGTGATTGTATGATTGTATCTGGGAGATTGTATTTGGGAGATTGTATTTGGGAGATTGTATTTGGGAGATTGTAATTGTATGATTGTGATTGTATGATTGTGATTGTATGATTGCGATAGTATGATTGTGATTGTATGATTGTGATTGTATGATTGCGATTGTATGATTGTGATTGTATGATTGTGATTGTATGATTGTGATTGTATGATTGTGATTGTACGATTGTGATTGTATGATTGTGATTGTATGATTGTGATTGTACGATTGTGATTGTACGATTGTGATTGCATGATTGTGATTGTATGATTGTGATTGCATGACTTTGAATGTATGATTGTGATTGTATGATTGTGATTGTATGATTGTGATAGTATGATTGTGATTGTATGATTGTGATTGCATGATTGTGATTGTATGATTGTGATTGTATAATATTGACTGTATGATTGTGATTGTATGATTGTGATTGTATGATTGTGATTGTATGATTGTGATTGTATGATTGTGATTGTATGATTGTGATAGTATGACTGTGATTGTATGATTGTGATTGTATGACTGTGATTGTATGATTGTGATTGTGCGATTGTGATTGTTCGATTGTGATTGTACGATTGTGATTGTACGATTGTGATTGCATGATTGTGATTGTATGATTGTGATTGCATGACTTTGAATGTATGATTGTGATTGTATGATTGTGATAGTATGATTGTGATAGTATGATTGTGATTGTATGATTGCGATTGTATGATTGTGATTGTATGATTATGATTGTATTTTTGTGATTGTATGATTGTGATTGTATGATTGTGATTGTATGATTGTGATTGTATGATTGTGATTGTATGATTGTGATTGTAAGATTGCGATTGTATGAATGGGATTGTATGATTGTGATTGCATGATTGTGAATGTATGATTGTGATTGTATGATTGTGATTGTATGATTGTGATAGTATGATTGTGATTGTATGATTGTGATTGTATGACTGTGATTGTATGATTGTGATTGTGCGATTGTGATTGTACGATTGTGATTGTACGATTGTGATTGTACGATTGTGATTGTATGAGTATGATTGAATGATTGTGATTGCACGATTGTGATTGTATGATTGTGATTGCATGACATTGAATGTATGATTGTGATTGTATGATTGTGATTGTATGATTGTGATAGTATGATTGTGATTGTAAGATTGTGATTGTATGACTGTGATTGTATGATTGTGATTGTATGATTGTCATTGTATGATTGTGATTGCATGATTGTGATTGTATGATTTAGATTTCATGATTTTGTATGTATGATTGTGATTGTATGATTGTGATTGTATGATTGTGATTGTATGATTGTGATTGTATGATTGTGATTGTATGATTGTGATTGTATGACTGTGATTGTATGATTGTGATTGTATGATTGTTTTTGTATGATTGTGATTGTATGATTGTGATAGTATGATTGTGATTGTATGATTGTGATTGTATGACTGTGATTGTATGATTGTGGTTGTGCGATTGTGATTGTACGATTGTGATTGTACGATTGTGATTGTGTGATTGTGATTGTATGATTATGATTGAATGACTGTGATGGTATGATTGTGATTGTATGATTGTGATTGTATGATTGTGATAGTATGATTGTGATTGTATGATTGTGATTGTATGACTGTGATTGTATGATTGTGATTGTATCATTGTGATTGTGCGATTGTGATTGTACGATTGTGACTGTATGATTGTGATTGTATGATTGTGAATGTATGATTATGATTGAATGATTGTCATTGTATGATTATGATTCTATGATTGTGATGGCATGATTGTGATTGTATGATTGAGATTGCATGATTTTGTATGTATGATTGTGATTGTATGATTGTGATTGTATGATTGTGATTGTATGATTGTGATAGTATGATTGTGATTGTTTGATTGTGATAGTATGATTGTGATTGTAAGATTGCGATAGTATGATTGTGATTGTATGATTGTGATTGTCTGATTGTCATTGTCTGATTATGATTGTATGATTGTGATTGCATGATTGTGATTTTATGATTGTGATAGTATGATTGTGATTGTATGGTTGCGATTGTATGATTGTGATTGTATGATTGTGATTGCATGATTGTGATTGTATGATTGTATTTGGGAGATTGTAATTGTATGTTCGCGATTGTATGATTGTGATCGTATGATTGTGATTGTATGATTATGATTGTATGATTGTGATAGAATGATTGCGAATGTATGATTGTGATTGTATGATTATGATTGTATTTTTGTGATTGTATGATTGTGATTGTATGATTGTGATTGTATGATTGTGATTGTATGATTGTGATTGTACGATTGTGATTGTATGATTGTGATTGTATGATTGCGATTGTATGAATGCGATTGTATGATTGTTATTGTATGATTGCGATAGAATGATTGTGATTGTATGATTGTGATTGTATGATTGTGACTGTATGATTGTGATTGTATGACTGTGATCGTATGACTGTGATTGTATGACTGTGATTGTATGATTGTGATGGTATGATTGTGATTGTATGATTGCGATTGTATGACAGTGATAGTATGATTGTGATTGTATGATAGTGATAGTATGATTGTGATTGTATGACTGTGATTATATGACTGTGATTGTATGATTGTGATTGTATCATTGTGATTGTCTGATTGTGGTTGTATGATTGTGATTGTATGATTGTGATTGTGTGATTGTGATTGTATGATTGTGTTTGTATGATTGTGATAGTATGATTGTGATTGTATGTTTGTGATTGTATGATTGTGATTGTATGATTGTATTTGGGAGATTGTATTTGGGAGATTGTAGTTGTATGATTGCGATTGTATGATTCTGATTGTATGATTGTGATGTATGATTGTAATTGTATGATTATGATTGTATGATTGTGATGGTATGATTGTGATTGTATGATTGCGATCGTATGATTGTGATTGTATGATTGTGATTGTATGACTGTGATTGTATGATTGTGATTGTTCGATTGTGATTGTGCGATTGTGATTGTACGATTGTGATTGTATGATTGTGATTGTATGATTATGATTGTATGATTGTGATAGTATGATTGTGATTGTAAGATTGTGATTGTATGACTGTGATTGTATGATTGTGATTGTATGATTATTATTGTATGATTGTGATTGTATGATTCGGATTGTATGATTGTGATAGTATGATTGTGATTGTATGATTGTGATTGTATGATTGTGATAGTATGATTGTGATTGTTTGATTGTGATAGTATGATTGTGATTGTAAGATTGTGATTGTATGACTGGGATTGTATGATTGTGATTGTATGATTGTCATTGTATGATTACGATTGTACGATTGTGACTGCACGATTGTGATTGTATGATTGAGATTGCATGATTTTGTATGTATGATTGTGATTGTATGATTGTGATTGTATGATTGTGATTGTATGATTGTGATTGTATGATTGTGATTGTATGATTGTGATAGTATGATTGTGATTGTATGATTGTGGTTGGATGATTGTGATTGTATGATTATGATTGTACGATTGTGATTGTATGATTGTGATTGTGTGATTGTGATTGTCTGATTGCGATTGTATGGTTGTGATTGTATGATTGTCATTGTCTGATTATGATTGTATGATTGTGATTGCATGATTGTGATTTTATGATTGTGATAGTATGATTGTGATTGTATGGTTGCGATTGTATGATTGTGATTGTATGATTGTGATTGCATGATTGTGATTGTATGATTGAATTTGGGAGATTGAAATTGTATGTTCGCGATTGTATGATTGTGATTGTATGATTGTGATTGTATGCTTGCGATTGTATGATTGTGGTTGTATGATTGTGACTGTATGATTGTGATTGTATGATTGTGATTGTATGATTGTGATTCAATGATTGTGATCGTATGATTGTGATCGTATGATTGCGATTGTATGATTTTGATTGTATGACTGTGATTGTATGATTGTGATTATATGAGTGTGATTGTATGACAGTGATTGCATGATTGTGATTGTATGATTGTATTTGGGAGATTGTAATTGTATGATTGCGATTGTACGATTGTGATTGTATGATTATGATTGTATTTTTGTGATTGTGTGATTGTGATTGTATGATTGTGATTGTATGATTGTGATTGTATGATTGTGATTGGATGATTGTGATTGTATGATTTTGATTGTATGATTGTGATTGTATGATTGTATCTGGGAGATTGTATTTGGGAGATTGTATTTGGGAGATTGTAATTGTATGATTGTGATTGTATGATTGTGATTGTATGATTGCGATAGTATGATTGTGATTGTATGATTGTGATTGTATGATTGCGATTGTATGATTGTGATTGTATGATTGTGATTGTATGATTGTGATTGTATGATTGTGATTGTATGATTATGATTGTATGGTTGTGACTGTATGATTGTGATGGTATGATTGCGATTGTATGATTGTGATAGTATGATAGTGATTGTAGGATTGTGATTGTATGACTGTGATTGTATGATTGTGATTGTATGATTGTGATTTTATGATTGCGATAGTATGATTGTGATTGTATGATTGTGATTCTATGATTGCGATTGTATGACTGTGATTGTATGATTTTGATTGTATGATTGTGATTGTATGATTATGATTGTATGATTGTGATTGTATGATTGTATTTGGGAGATTGTATTTTGGAGATTGTAATTGTAGGATTGCGATTGTATGATTGTGATTGTATGATTGTGATTGCATGATTGTGATTGTATGATTGTGATTGTATGATTGTGATTGTACGATTGTGATCGTATGATTGTGATGGTATGATTGTGATTGTATGATTGTGATTGTATGATTGTGCTTGTATGACTGTGATTGTATGATTGTGATTGTATGATTATTATTGTATGATTGTGATTGTATGATTCGGATTGTATGATTGTGATAGTATGATTGTGATTGTATGATTGCGATCGTATGATTGTGATTCTATGATTATGATCGTATGATTGTGATTGTATGATTGCGATTGTATGATTGTGATTGTATGATTATGATTGTATTTTTGTGATTGTATGATTGTGATTGTATGATTGTGATTGTATGATTGTGATTGTATGATTATTATTGTATGATTGTGATTGTATGATTCGGATTGTATGATTGTGATTGTATGATTGTATTTGGGAGATTGTATTTTGGAGATTGTAATAATATGATTGCGATTGCATGATTGCGATTGTATGATTGTGACTGTATGATTGTGATTGTATGATTGTGATTGTCTGATTGCGATTGTATGATTGCGATTGTATGATTGTGATTGTATGATTGTGATAGTATGATTGTGATTGTATGACTGTGATTGTATGATTGTATTTGGGAGATTGTATTTGGGAGATTGTAGTTGTATGATTGCGATTGTATGATTGTGATTGTATGATTGTGATGTATGATTGTAATTGTATGATTATGATTGTATGATTGTGACTATATGATTGTGATGGTATGAATGTGATTGTATGATTGCGATCGTATGATTGTGATTCTATGATTATGATTGTATGATTGTGATTGTATGATTGCGATTGTATGATTGTGATTGTATGATTATGATTGTATTTTTGTGATTGTATGATTGTGATTGTATGATTGTGATTGTATGATTGTGATGTATGATTGTGATTGTATGATTGTGATTGTATGATTATGATTGTATGATTGTCATTGTATGATTATGATTGTATGATTGTGATTGCATGATTGTGATTGTATGATTGAGATTGCATGATTTCGTATGTATGATTGTGATTGTATGATTGTGATTGTATGATTGTGATTGTATGATTGTGATAGTATGATAGTGATTGTAGGATTGTGATTGTATGACTGTGATTGTATGATTGTGATTGTATGATTGTGATTGTATGATTGTGATAGTATGATTGTGATTGTATGATTGTGATTGTATGATTGTGATAGTATGATTGTGATTGTAAGATTGTCGTTGTATGACTGTGATTGTATGATTGTGATTGTATGATTGTGATTGTATGATAATGATTGTATGATTGTGATTGTATGATTGTATTTGGGAGATTGTATTTTGGAGATTGTAATTGTAGGATTGCGATTGTATGATTGTGATTGTATGATTGTGATTGCATGATTGTGATTGTATGATTGTGATTGTATGATTGTGATTGTATGATTGTGATTGTGTGATTGCGATTGTATGATTGCGATTGTATGATTGTGATTGTATGATTGTGATAGTATGATTGTGATTGTATGACTGTGATTGTATGATTTTATTTGGGAGATTGTACTTGGGAGATTGTAGTTGTATGATTGCGATTGTATGATTGTGATTGTATGATTGTGATGTATGATTGTAATTGTATGATTATGATTGTATGATTGTGACTATATGATTGTGATGGTATGATTGTGATTGTATGATTATGATTGTATGGTTGTGACTGTATGATTGTGATGGTATGATTGCGATTGTATGATTGTGATAGTATGATAGTGATTGTAGGATTGTGATTGTATGACTGTGATTGCATGATTGTGATTGTATGATTGTGATTTTATGATTGCGATAGTATGATTGTGATTGTATGATTGTGATTGTATGATTGCGATTGTATGACTGTGATTGTATGATTGTGATTGTATGATTGTGATTGTATGATTATGATTGTATGATTGTGATTGTATGATTGTATTTGGGAGATTGTATTTAGGAGATTGTAATTGTAGGATTGCGATTGTATGATTGTGATTGTATGATTGTGATTGCATGATTGTGATTGTATGATTGTGATTGTATGATTGTGATTGTATGATTGTGATCGTATGATTGTGATGGTATGATTGTGATTGTATGATTGTGATTGTATGATTGTGATTGTATGATTGTGATTGTATGATTGTGATTGTATGATTGTTATTGTATGATTGTGATTGAATGATTGTGATCGTAAGATTGCGATGGTATGATTTTGATTGTAATTGTCTGATTGTGGGTGTATGATTGCGATTGTATGATTGTGATTGTATGATTGTGATTGTATGATTGTGATTGTATGATTGTGATTGTATGATTTTGATTGTATGATTGTGATTGTATGATTGTATTTGGGAGATTGTATTTGGGAGATTGTAATTGTATGATTGCGATTGTATGAGTGTATTAGTATGATTGGGATTGTATGATTGTGATTGTATGATTGTGATTGTATGACTGTGATTGTATGACTGTGATTGTATGATTGTGATGGTATGATTGTGATTGTATGATTGCGATTGTATGACTGTGATTGTATGATTGTGATTGTATGATAGTGATAGTATGATTGTGATTGTATGACTGTGATTATATGACTGTGATTGTATGATTGTGATTGTATGATTATTATTGTATGATTGTGATTGTATGATTGTGTTTGTATGATTGTGATAGTATGATTGTTATTGTATGTTTGTGATTGTATGATTGTGATTGTATGATTGTATTTGGGAGATTGTATTTGGGAGATTGTAGTTGTATGATTGCGATTGTATGATTGTGATTGTATGATTATTATTGTATGATTGTGATTGTATGATTCGGATTGTATGATTGTGATAGTATGATTGTGATTGTATGATTGTGATTGTATGATTGTGATTGTACGATTGTATTTGGGAGATTGTATTTTGGAGATTGAAATTATATGATTGCGATTGCATGATTGCGATTGTATGATTGTGACTGTATGATTGTGATTGTATGATTGTGATTGTGTGATTGCGATTGTATGATTGCGATTGTATGATTGTGATTGTATGATTGTGATAGTATGATTGTGATTGTATGATTGTGATTGTATGATTGTGATTGTATGATTGTGATAGTATGATTGTGATTGTATGATTGTGATTTTATGATTTTGATTGTATGATTGTGATTGTATGATTGTGATTGTATGATTGTGATTGTATGATTGTTTTTGTATGATTGTGATTGTATGATTGTGATTGAATGATAGTGATCGTATGATTGTGATCGTGCGATTGCGATTGTATGATTTTGATTGTATGATTGTGATTGTATGATTGTGATTGTATGAGTGTGATTGTATGACAGTGATTGCATGATTGTGATTGTATGATTGTATTTGGGAGATTGTAATTGTATGATTGCGATTGTATGATTGTGATTGTATGATTGTGATTGTATGCTTGCGATTGTATGATTGTGATTGCATGATTGTGATTGTATGAGTGTGATTGTATGATTGTGATTGTGCGATTGTGATTGTACGATTGTGACTGTATGATTGTGATTGTATGATTGTGATTGTATGATTGTGATTGTATGATTGTGATTGTATGATTGTGATTGTATGATATTGATTGTATGATTGTGATTGTATGATTGTGATTGTATGATTGTGATTGTATGATTGTGATTGTATGATTGTGATTGTATGATTGTGATTGTATGATTGTGATTGTATGATTGTGATTGTATGATTGTGATTGTCTGATTGTGGTTGTATGATTGCGATTGTATGATTGTGATTGTATGATTGTGATTGTATGATTGTGATTGTATGATTTTGATTGTATGATTGTGATTGTATGATTGTATTTGGGAGATTGTATTTTGGAGATTGTATTTGGGAGATTGTAATTGTATGATTGCGATTGTATGATTGTGATTGTATGATTGTGATTGTATGATTGAGATTGCATGATTTTGTATGTATGATTGTGATTGTATGATTGTGATTGTATGATTGTGATTGTATGATTGTGATTGTATGATTGTGATAGTATGATAGTGATTGTACGATTGTGATTGTATGACTGTGATTGTATGATTGTGATTGTATGATTGTGATAGTATGATTGTGATTGTATGATTGTGATTGTATGATTTTGATTGTATGATTGTGATTGTATGATTGTGATTGTATGATTGTGATTGTATGATTGTTTTTGTATGATTGTGATTGTATGATTGTGATTGAATGATAGTGATCGTATGATTGTGATCGTACGATTGCGATTGTATGATTTTGATTGTATGATTGTGATTGTATGATTGTGATTGTATGATTGTGATCGTATGATTGTGATTGTATGATTATGATTGTATGATTGTGATTGTATGATTATGATTGTATGGTTGTGACTGTATGATTGTGATGGTATGATTGTGATTGTATGAGTGTGATTGTATGACAGTGATTGCATGATTGTGATTGTATGATTGTATTTGGGAGATTGTAATTGTATGATTGCGATTGTATGATTGTGATTGTATGATTGTGATTGTATGCTTGCGATTGTATGATTGTGATTGCATGATTGTGATTGTATGAGTGTGATTGTATGATTGTGATTGTGCGATTGTGATTGTACGATTGTGATTGTATGATTGTGATTGTATGATTGTGATTGTATGATTGTCATTGTATGATTATGATTGTATGATTGTGATTGCATGATTGTGATTGTATGATTGAGATTGCATGATTTCGTATGTATGATTGTGATTGTATGATTGTGATTGAATGATTGTGATTGTATGATTGTGATTTTATGATTGCGATAGTATGATTGTGATTGTATGATTGTGATTGTATGATTGCGATTGTATGATTGTGATTGTATGATTATGATTGTATGATTGTGATTGTATGATTATGATTGTATGGTTGTGACTGTATGATTGTGATGGTATGATTGCGATTGTATGATTGTGATAGTATGATAGTGATTGTAGGATTGTGATTGTATGACTGTGATTGCATGATTGTGATTGTATGATTGTGATTTTATGATTGCGGTAGTATGATTGTGATTGTATGATTGTGATTGTATGATTGCGATTGTATGACTGTGATTGTATGATTGTGATTGTATGATTGTGATTGTATGATTATGATTGTATGATTGTGATTGTATGATTGTATTTGGGAGATTGTATTTAGGAGATTGTAATTGTAGGATTGCGATTGTATGATTGTGATTGTATGATTGTGATTGCATGATTGTGATTGTATGATTGTGATTGTATGATTGTGATTGTATGATTGTGATCGTATGATTGTGATGGTATGATTGTGATTGTATGATTGTGATTGTATGATTGTGATTGTATGATTGTGATTGTATGATTGTGATTGTATGATTGTTATTGTATGATTGTGATTGAATGATTGTGATCGTAAGATTGCGATTGTATGATTTTGATTGTAATTGTCTGATTGTGGGTGTATGATTGCGATTGTATGATTGTGATTGTATGATTGTGATTGTATGATTGTGATTGTATGATTTTGATTGTATGATTGTGATTGTATGATTGTATTTGGGAGATTGTATTTGGGAGATTGTAATTGTATGATTGCGATTGTATGAGTGTGTTAGTATGATTGGGATTGTATGATTGTGATTGTATGATTGTGATTGTATGACTGTGATTGTATGACTGTGATTGTATGATTGTGATGGTATGATTGTGATTGTATGATTGCGATTGTATGACTGTGATTGTATGATTGTGATTGTATGATAGTGATAGTATGATTGTGATTGTATGACTGTGATTATATGACTGTGATTGTATGATTGTGATTGTATGATTATTATTGTATGATTGTGATTGTATGATTGTGTTTGTATGATTGTGATAGTATGATTGTTATTGTATGTTTGTGATTGTATGATTGTGATTGTATGATTGTATTTGGGAGATTGTATTTGGGAGATTGTAGTTGTATGATTGCGATTGTATGATTGTGATTGTATGATTATTATTGTATGATTGTGATTGTATGATTCGGATTGTATGATTGTGATAGTATGATTGTGATTGTATGATTGTGATTGTATGATTGTGATTGTACGATTGTATTTGGGAGATTGTATTTTGGAGATTGTAATTATATGATTGCGATTGCATGATTGCGATTGTATGATTGTGACTGTATGATTGTGATTGTATGATTGTGATTGTGTGATTGCGATTGTATGATTGCGATTGTATGATTGTGATTGTATGATTGTGATAGTATGATTGTGATTGTATGATTGTGATTGCATGATTGTGATTGTATGATAGAGATTGCATGATTTTGTATGTATGATTGTGATTGTATGATTGTGATTGTATGATTGTGATTGTATGATTGTGATAGTATGATAGTGATTGTACGATTGTGATTGTATGACTGTGATTGTATGATTGTGATTGTATGATTGTGATTGTATGATTGTGATAGTATGATTGTGATTGTATGATTGTGATTTTATGATTTTGATTGTATGATTGTGATTGTATGATTGTGATTGTATGATTGTGATTGTATGATTGTTTTTGTATGATTGTGATTGTATGATTGTGATTGAATGATAGTGATCGTACGATTGTGATCGTACGATTGCGATTGTATGATTTTGATTGTATGATTGTGATTGTATGATTGTGATTGTATGAGTGTGATTGTATGACAGTGATTGCATGATTGTGATTGTATGATTGTATTTGGGAGATTGTAATTGTATGATTGCGATTGTATGATTGTGATTGTATGATTGTGATTGTATGCTTGCGATTGTATGATTGTGATTGCATGATTGTGATTGTATGAGTGTGATTGTATGATTGTGATTGTGCGATTGTGATTGTACGATTGTGACTGTATGATTGTGATTGTATGATTGTGATTGTATGATTGTGATTGTATGATTGTGATTGTATGATTGTGATTGTATGATTGTGATTGTATGATATTGATTGTATGATTGTGATTGTATGATTGTGATTGTATGATTGTGATTGTATGATTGTGATTGTATGATTGTGATTGTATGATTGTGATTGTATGATTGTGATTGTCTGATTGTGGTTGTATGATTGCGATTGTATGATTGTGATTGTATGATTGTGATTGTATGATTGTGATTGTATGATTTTGATTGTATGATTGTGATTGTATGATTGTATTTGGGAGATTGTATTTGGGAGATTGTAATTGTATGATTGCGATTGTATGATTGTGATTGTATGATTGTGATTGTATGATTGAGATTGCATGATTTTGTATGTATGATTGTGATTGTATGATTGTGATTGTATGATTGTGATTGTATGATTGTGATAGTATGATAGTGATTGTACGATTGTGATTGTATGACTGTGATTGTATGATTGTGATTGTATGATTGTGATAGTATGATTGTGATTGTATGATTGTGATTGTATGATTTTGATTGTATGATTGTGATTGTATGATTGTGATTGTATGATTGTGATTGTATGATTGTTTTTGTATGATTGTGATTGTATGATTGTGATTGAATGATAGTGATCGTATGATTGTGATCGTACGATTGCGATTGTATGATTTTGATTGTATGATTGTGATTGTATGATTGTGATTGTATGATTGTTATTGTATGATTGTGATTGAATGATTGTGATCGTAAGATTGCGATTGTATGATTTTGATTGTAATTGTCTGATTGTGGGTGTATGATTGCGATTGTATGATTGTGATTGTATGATTGTGATTGTATGATTGTGATTGTATGATTTTGATTGTATGATTGTGATTGTATGATTGTATTTGGGAGATTGTATTTGGGAGATTGTAATTGTATGATTGCGATTGTATGAGTGTGTTAGTATGATTGGGATTGTATGATTGTGATTGTATGATTGTGATTGTATGACTGTGATTGTATGACTGTGATTGTATGATTGTGATGGTATGATTGTGATTGTATGATTGCGATTGTATGACTGTGATTGTATGATTGTGATTGTATGATAGTGATAGTATGATTGTGATTGTATGACTGTGATTATATGACTGTGATTGTATGATTGTGATTGTATGATTATTATTGTATGATTGTGATTGTATGATTGTGTTTGTATGATTGTGATAGTATGATTGTTATTGTATGTTTGTGATTGTATGATTGTGATTGTATGATTGTATTTGGGAGATTGTATTTGGGAGATTGTAGTTGTATGATTGCGATTGTATGATTGTGATTGTATGATTATTATTGTATGATTGTGATTGTATGATTCGGATTGTATGATTGTGATAGTATGATTGTGATTGTATGATTGTGATTGTATGATTGTGATTGTACGATTGTATTTGGGAGATTGTATTTTGGAGATTGTAATTATATGATTGCGATTGCATGATTGCGATTGTATGATTGTGACTGTATGATTGTGATTGTATGATTGTGATTGTGTGATTGCGATTGTATGATTGCGATTGTATGATTGTGATTGTATGATTGTGATAGTATGATTGTGATTGTATGATCGTGATTGCATGATTGTGATTGTATGATAGAGATTGCATGATTTTGTATGTATGATTGTGATTGTATGATTGTGATTGTATGATTGTGATAGTATGATAGTGATTGTACGATTGTGATTGTATGACTGTGATTGTATGATTGTGATTGTATGATTGTGATAGTATGATTGTGATTGTATGATTGTGATTTTATGATTTTGATTGTATGATTGTGATTGTATGATTGTGATTGTATGATTGTGATTGTATGATTGTGATTGTATGATTGTTTTTGTATGATTGTGATTGTATGATTGTGATTGAATGATAGTGATCGTATGATTGTGATCGTACGATTGCGATTGTATGATTTTGATTGTATGATTGTGATTGTATGATTGTGATTGTATGAGTGTGATTGTATGACAGTGATTGCATGATTGTGATTGTATGATTGTATTTGGGAGATTGTAATTGTATGATTGCGATTGTATGATTGTGATTGTATGATTGTGATTGTATGCTTGCGATTGTATGATTGTGATTGCATGATTGTGATTGTATGAGTGTGATTGTATGATTGTGATTGTGCGATTGTGATTGTACGATTGTGACTGTATGATTGTGATTGTATGATTGTGATTGTATGATTGTGATTGTATGATTGTGATTGTATGATTGTGATTGTATGATTGTGATTGTATGATATTGATTGTATGATTGTGATTGTATGATTGTGATTGTATGATTGTGATTGTATGATTGTGATTGTATGATTGTGATTGTATGATTGTGATTGTATGATTGTGATTGTCTGATTGTGGTTGTATGATTGCGATTGTATGATTGTGATTGTATGATTGTGATTGTATGATTGTGATTGTATGATTTTGATTGTATGATTGTGATTGTATGATTGTATTTGGGAGATTGTATTTGGGAGATTGTAATTGTATGATTGCGATTGTATGATTGTGATTGTATGATTGTGATTGTATGATTGAGATTGCATGATTTTGTATGTATGATTGTGATTGTATGATTGTGATTGTATGATTGTGATTGTATGATTGTGATAGTATGATAGTGATTGTACGATTGTGATTGTATGACTGTGATTGTATGATTGTGATTGTATGATTGTGATAGTATGATTGTGATTGTATGATTGTGATTGTATGATTTTGATTGTATGATTGTGATTGTATGATTGTGATTGTATGATTGTGATTGTATGATTGTTTTTGTATGATTGTGATTGTATGATTGTGATTGAATGATAGTGATCGTATGATTGTGATCGTACGATTGCGATTGTATGATTTTGATTGTATGATTGTGATTGTATGATTGTGATTGTATGAGTGTGATTGTATGACAGTGATTGCATGATTGTGATTGTATGATTGTATTTGGGAGATTGTAATTGTATGATTGCGATTGTATGATTGTGATTGTATGATTGTGATTGTATGATTGTGATAGTATGATAGTGATTGTACGATTGTGATTGTATGACTGTGATTGTATGATTGTGATTGTATGATTGTGATTGTATGATTGTGATAGTATGATTGTGATTGTATGATTGTGATTTTATGATTTTGATTGTATGATTGTGATTGTATGATTGTGATTGTATGATTGTGATTGTATGATTGTTTTTGTATGATTGTGATTGTATGATTGTGATTGAATGATAGTGATCGTATGATTGTGATCGTACGATTGCGATTGTATGATTTTGATTGTATGATTGTGATTGTATGATTGTGATTGTATGATTGTGATTGTATGAGTGTGATTGTATGACAGTGATTGCATGATTGTGATTGTATGATTGTATTTGGGAGATTGTAATTGTATGATTGCGATTGTATGATTGTGATTGTATGATTGTGATTGTATGCTTGCGATTGTATGATTGTGATTGCATGATTGTGATTGTATGAGTGTGATTGTATGATTGTGATTGTGCGATTGTGATTGTACGATTGTGACTGTATGATTGTGATTGTATGATTGTGATTGTATGATTGTGATTGTATGATTGTGATTGTATGATTGTGATTGTATGATATTGATTGTATGATTGTGATTGTATGATTGTGATTGTATGATTGTGATTGTATGATTGTGATTGTATGATTGTGATTGTATGATTGTGATTGTATGATTGTGATTGTCTGATTGTGGTTGTATGATTGCGATTGTATGATTGTGATTGTATGATTGTGATTGTATGATTGTGATTGTATGATTTTGATTGTATGATTGTGATTGTATGATTGTATTTGGGAGATTGTATTTGGGAGATTGTATTTGGGAGATTGTAATTGTATGATTGCGATTGTATGATTGTGATTGTATGATTGTGATTGTATGATTGAGATTGCATGATTTTGTATGTATGATTGTGATTGTATGATTGTGATTGTATGATTGTGATTGTATGATTGTGATAGTATGATAGTGATTGTACGATTGTGATTGTATGACTGTGATTGTATGATTATGATTGTATGATTGTGATAGTATGATTGTGATTGTATGATTGTGATTGTATGATTTTGATTGTATGATTGTGATTGTATGATTGTGATTGTATGATTGTGATTGTATGATTGTTTTTGTATGATTGTGATTGTATGATTGTGATTGAATGATAGTGATCGTATGATTGTGATCGTACGATTGCGATTGTATGATTTTGATTGTATGATTGTGATTGTATGATTGTGATTGTATGAGTGTGATTGTATGACAGTGATTGCATGATTGTGATTGTATGATTGTATTTGGGAGATTGTAATTGTATGATTGCGATTGTATGATTGTGATTGTATGATTGTGATTGTATGCTTGCGATTGTATGATTGTGATTGCATGATTGTGATTGTATGAGTGTGATTGTATGATTGTGATTGTGCGATTGTGATTGTACGATTGTGACTGTATGATTGTGATTGTATGATTGTGATTGTATGATTGTGATTGTATGATTGTGATTGTATGATTGTGATTGTATGATATTGATTGTATGATTGTGATTGTATGATTGTGATTGTATGATTGTGATTGTATGATTGTGATTGTATGATTGTGATTGTATGATTGTGATTGTCTGATTGTGGTTGTATGATTGCGATTGTATGATTGTGATTGTATGATTGTGATTGTATGATTGTAATTGTATGATTTTGATTGTATGATTGTGATTGTATGATTGTGATTGTATGATATTGATTGTATGATTGTGATTGTATGATTGTGATTGTATGATTTTGATTGTATGATTGTGATTGTATGATTGTATTTGGGAGATTGTATTTGGGAGATTGTATTTGGGAGATTGTAATTGTACGATTGCGGGTGTATGATTGTGATTGTATGATTGTGATTGTATGATTGTGATCGTATGATTGTGATTGTATGATTATGATTGAATGATTGTCATTGTATGATTGTGATTGTCTGATTGTGGTTGTATGATTGCGATTGTATGATTGTGATTGTATGATTGTGATTGTATGATTGTGATTGTATGATTGTGATTGTATGATTGTGATTGTATGATTGTGATAGTATGATTGTGATTGTATGATTGTGATTGCATGATTGTGATTGTATGATAGAGATTGCATGATTTTGTATGTATGATTGTGATTGTATGATTGTGATTGTATGATTGTGATTGTATGATTGTGATTGTATGATTGTGATAGTATGATAGTGATTGTACGATTGTGATTGTATGACTGTGATTGTATGATTGTGATTGTATGATTGTGATTGTATGATTGTGATAGTATGATTGTGATTGTATGATTGTGATTTTATGATTTTGATTGTATGATTGTGATTGTATGATTGTGATTGTATGATTGTGATTGTATGATTGTTTTTGTATGATTGTGATTGTATGATTGTGATTGAATGATAGTGATCGTATGATTGTGATCGTACGATTGCGATTGTATGATTTTGATTGTATGATTGTGATTGTGTGATTGTGATTGTATGAGTGTGATTGTATGACAGTGATTGCATGATTGTGATTGTATGATTGTATTTGGGAGATTGTAATTGTATGATTGCGATTGTATGATTGTGATTGTATGATTGTGATTGTATGCTTGCGATTGTATGATTGTGATTGCATGATTGTGATTGTATGAGTGTGATTGTATGATTGTGATTGTGCGATTGTGATTGTACGATTGTGACTGTATGATTGTGATTGTATGATTGTGATTGTATGATTGTGATTGTATGATTGTGATTGTATGATTGTGATTGTATGATATTGATTGTATGATTGTGATTGTATGATTGTGATTGTATGATTGTGATTGTATGATTGTGATTGTATGATTGTGATTGTATGATTGTGATTGTATGATTGTGATTGTCTGATTGTGGTTGTATGATTGCGATTGAATGATTGTGATTGTATGATTGTGATTGTATGATTGTGATTGTATGATTTTGATTGTATGATTGTGATTGTATGATTGTATTTGGGAGATTGTATTTGGGAGATTGTATTTGGGAGATTGTAATTGTATGATTGCGATTGTATGATTGTGATTGTATGATTGTGATTGTATGATTGAGATTGCATGATTTTGTATGTATGATTGTGATTGTATGATTGTGATTGTATGATTGTGATTGTATGATTCTGATAGTATGATAGTGATTGTACGATTGTGATTGTATGACTGTGATTGTATGATTGTGATTGTATGATTGTGATAGTATGATTGTGATCGTACGATTGCGATTGTATGATTTTGATTGTATGATTGTGATTGTATGATTGTGATTGTATGAGTGTGATTGTATGACAGTGATTGCATGATTGTGATTGTATGATTGTATTTGGGAGATTGTAATTGTATGATTGCGATTGTATGATTGTGATTGTATGATTGTGATTGTATGCTTGCGATTGTATGATTGTGATTGCATGATTGTGATTGTATGAGTGTGATTGTATGATTGTGATTGTGCGATTGTGATTGTACGATTGTGACTGTATGATTGTGATTGTATGATTGTGATTGTATGATTGTGATTGTATGATTGTGATTGTATGATTGTGATTGTATGATATTGATTGTATGATTGTGATTGTATGATTGTGATTGTATGATTGTGATTGTATGATTGTGATTGTATGATTGTGATTGTATGATTGTGATTGTCTGATTGTGGTTGTATGATTGCGATTGTATGATTGTGATTTTATGATTGTGATTGTATGATTGTGATTGTATGATTTTGATTGTATGATTGTGATTGTATGATTGTGATTGTATGATATTGATTGTATGATTGTGATTGTATGATTGTGATTGTATGATTTTGATTGTATGATTGTGATTGTATGATTGTATTTGGGAGATTGTATTTGGGAGATTGTATTTGGGAGATTGTAATTGTACGATTGCGATTGTATGATTGTGATTGTATGATTGTGATTGTATGATTGTGATCGTATGATTGTGATTGTATGATTATGATTGAATGATTGTCATTGTATGATTATGATTGTATGATTGTGATCGCATGACTGTGATTGCATGATTGAGATCGCATGATTTTGTATGTATGATTGTGATTGTATGATTGTGATTGTATGATTGTGATTGTATGATTGTGATAGTATGATTGTGATTGTACGATTGTGACTGAATGATTGTGATTTTATGATTGTGATTGTATGATTATGATTGAATGATTGTCATTGTATGATTATGATTGTATGATTGTGATGGCATGATTGTGATTGTATGATTGAGATTGCATGATTATGTATGTATGATTGTGATTGTATGATTGTGATTGTATGATTGTGATTGTATGATTGTGATAGTATGATTGTGATTGTTTGATTGTGATAGTATGATTGTGATTGTAAGATTGTGATTGTATGACTGGGATTGTATGATTGTGATTGTATGATTGTCATTGTATGATTACGATTGTACGATTGTGACTGCACGATTGTGATTGTATGATTGAGATTGCATGATTTTGTATGTATGATTGTGATTGTATGATTGTGATTGTATGATTGTGATTGTATGATTGTGATTGTATGATTGTGATTGTATGATTGTGATTGTACGATTGTGATTGTATGATTGTGATTGTATGATTGTGATTGTATGATTGTGATTGTCTGATTGTGGTTGTATGATTGCGATTGTATGATTGTGATTGTATGATTGTGATTGTATGATTGTGATTGTATGATTTTGATTGTATGATTGTGATTGTATGATTGTATTTGGGAGATTGTATTTGGGAGATTGTATTTGGGAGATTGTAATTGTATGATTGCGATTGTATGATTGTGATTGTATGATTGTGATAGTATGATTGTGATTGTATGATTGTGATTGTATGATTGTGATTGTATGATTGTGATTGTATGACTGTGATTGTATGATTGTGATTGTATGATTGTTTTTGTATGATTGTGATTGTATGATTGTGATAGTATGATTGTGATTGTATGATTGTGATTGTATGACTGTGATTGTATGATTGTGATTGTATGATTGTCATTGTATGATTGTGATTGCATGATTGTGATTGTATGATTGAGATTTCATGATTTTGTATGTATGATTGTGATTGTATGATTGTGATTGTATGATTGTGATTGTATGATTGTGATTGTATGATTGTGATTGTATGATTGTGATTGTATGACTGTGATTGTATGATTGTGATTGTATGATTGTTTTTGTATGATTGTGATTGTATGATTGTGATAGTATGATTGTGATTGTATGATTGTGATTGTATGACTGTGATTGTATGATTGTGGTTGTGCGATTGTGATTGTACGATTGTGATTGTACGATTGTGATTGTGTGATTGTGATTGTATGATTATGATTGAATGACTGTGATGGTATGATTGTGATTGTATGATTGTGATTGTATGATTGTGATAGTATGATTGTGATTGTATGATTGTGATTGTATGACTGTGATTGTATGATTGTGATTGTATCATTGTGATTGTGCGATTGTGATTGTACGATTGTGACGGTATGATTGTGATTGTATGATTGTGATTGTATGATTATGATTGAATGATTGTCATTGTATGATTATGATTGTATGATTGTGATGGCATGATTGTGATTGTATGATTGAGATTGCATGATTTTGTATGTATGATTGTGATTGTATGATTGTGATTGTATGATTGTGATTGTATGATTGTGATAGTATGATTGTGATTGTTTGATTGTGATAGTATGATTGTGATTGTAAGATTGCGATAGTATGATTGTGATTGTATGATTGTGATTGTCTGATTGTCATTGTCTGATTATGATTGTATGATTGTGATTGCATGATTGTGATTTTATGATTGTGATAGTATGATTGTGATTGTATGGTTGCGATTGTATGATTGTGATTGTATGATTGTGATTGCATGATTGTGATTGTATGATTGTATTTGGGAGATTGTAATTGTATGTTCGCGATTGTATGATTGTGATCGTATGATTGTGATAGTATGATTGTGATTGTATGGTTGCGATTGTATGATTGTGATTGTATGATTGTGATTGCATGATTGTGATTGTATGATTGTATTTGGGAGATTGTAATTGTATGTTCGCGATTGTATGATTGTGATCGTATGATTGTGATTGTATGATTATGATTGTATGATTGTGATAGAATGATTGCGATTGTACGATTGTGATTGTATGATTGTGATTGTATGATTGCGATTGTATGAATGCGATTGTATGATTGTGATTGTATGATTGCGATAGAATGATTGTGATTGTATGATTGTGATTGTATGATTGTGACTGTATGATTGTGATTGTATGATTGTGATCGTATGACTGTGATTGTATGACTGTGATTGTATGATTGTGATGGTATGATTGTGATTGTATGATTGCGATTGTATGACTGTGATAGTATGATTGTGATTGTATGATAGTGATAGTATGATTGTGATTGTATGACTGTGATTATATGACTGTAATTGTATGATTGTGATTGTATGATTGTGATTGTCTGATTGTGGTTGTATGATTGTGATTGTATGATTGTGATTGTGTGATTGTGATTGTATGATTGTGTTTGTATGATTGTGATTGTATGATTGTGATTGTGTGATTGTGATTGTCTGATTGCGATTGTATGATTGTGATTGTATGATTGTCATTGTCTGATTATGAATGTATGATTGTGATTGCATGATTGTGATTTTATGATTGTGATTTTATGATTGTGATAGTATGATTGTGATTGTATGGTTGCGATTGTATGATTGTGATTGTATGATTGTGATTGCATGATTGTGATTGTATGATTGTATTTGGGAGATTGTAATTGTATGTTCGCGATTGTATGATTGTGATTGTATGATTGTGATTGTATGCTTGCGATTGTATGATTGTGATTGTATGATTGTGACTGTATGATTGTGATTGTATGATTGTGATTGTATGATTGTGATTCAATGATTGTGATCGTATGATTGTGATCGTATGATTGCGATTGTATGATTTTGATTGTATGACTGTGATTGTATGATTGTGATTGTATGATTGTGATTGTATGATTGTATCTGGGAGATTGTATTTGGGAGATTGTATTTGGGAGATTGTAATTGTATGATTGTGATTGTATGATTGTGATTGTATGATTGCGATAGTATGATTGTGATTGTATGATTGTGATTGTATGATTGCGATTGTATGATTGTGATTGTATGATAGTGATAGTATGATTGTGATTGTATGACTGTGATTATATGACTGTGATTGTATGATTGTGATTGTATGATTGTGATTGTCTGATTGTGGTTGTATGATTGTGATTGTATGATTGTGATTGTGTGATTGTGATTGTATGATTGCGATTGTATGACTGTGATAGTATGATTGTGATTGTATGATAGTGATAGTATGATTGTGATTGTATGACTGTGATTATATGACTGTAATTGTATGATTGTGATTGTATGATTGTGATTGTCTGATTGTGGTTGTATGATTGTGATTGTATGATTGTGATTGTGTGATTGTGATTGTATGATTGTGATTGTATGATTGTGATTGTGTGATTGTGATTGTGTGATTGTGATTGTCTGATTGTGATTGTATGATTGTCATTGTCTGATTATGATTGTATGATTGTGATTGCATGATTGTGATTTTATGATTGTGATTTTATGATTGTGATTTTATGATTGTGATTTTATGATTGTGATAGTATGATTGTGATTGTATGGTTGCGATTGTATGATTGTGATTGTATGATTGTGATTGCATGATTGTGATTGTATGATTGTATTTGGGAGATTGTAATTGTATGTTCGCGATTGTATGATTGTGATTGTATGATTGTGATTGTATGCTTGCGATTGTATGATTGTGATTGTATGATTGTGACTGTATGATTGTGATTGTATGATTGTGATTGTATGATTGTGATTCAATGATTGTGATCGTATGATTGTGATCGTATGATTGCGATTGTATGATTTTGATTGTATGACTGTGATTGTATGATTGTGATTGTATGATTGTGATTGTATGATTGTATCTGGGAGATTGTATTTGGGAGATTGTATTTGGGAGATTGTAATTGTATGATTGTGATTGTATGATTGTGATTGTATGATTGCGATAGTATGATTGTGATTGTATGATTGTGATTGTATGATTGCGATTGTATGATTGTGATTGTATGATTATGATTGTATTTTTGTGATTGTATGATTGTGATTGTATGATTGTGATTGTATGATTGTGATTGTATGATTGTGATTGTATGATTGTGATTGTAAGATTGCGATGGTATGAATGGGATTGTATGATTGTGATTGCATGATTGTTATTGTATGATTGTGATTGTATGATTGTGATTGTATGATTGTGATAGTATGATTGTGATTGTATGATTGTGATTGTATGACTGTGATTGTATGATTGTGATTGTGCGATTGTGATTGTACGATTGTGATTGTACGATTGTGATTGTACGATTGTGATTGTATGATTATGATTGAATGATTGTGATTGCACGATTGTGATTGTATGATTGTGATTGCATGACATTGAATGTATGATTGTGATTGTATGATTGTGATTGTATGATTGTGATAGTATGATTGTGATTGTAAGATTGTGATTGTATGACTGTGATTGTATGATTGTGATTGTATGATTGTCATTGTATGATTGTGATTGCATGATTGTGATTGTATGATTGAGATTTCATGATTTTGTATGTATGATTGTGATTGTATGATTGTGATTGTATGATTGTGATTGTATGATTGTCATTGTATGACTGTGATTGTATGATTGTGATTGTATGATTGTTTTTGTATGATTGTGATTGTATGATTGTGATAGTATGATTGTGATTGTATGATTGTGATTGTATGACTGTGATTGTATGATTGTGGTTGTGCGATTGTGATTGTACGATTGTGATTGTACGATTGTGATTGTGTGATTGTGATTGTATGATTATGATTGAATGACTGTGATGGTATGATTGTGATTGTATGATTGTGATTGTATGATTGTGATAATATGATTGTGATTGTTTGATTGTGATAGTATGATTGTGATTGTAAGATTGCGATAGTATGATTGTGATTGTATGATTGTGATTGTCTGATTGTCATTGTCTGATTATGATTGTATGATTGTGATTGCATGATTGTGATTTTATGATTGTGATAGTATGATTGTGATTATATGGTTGCGATTGTATGATTGTGATTGTATGATTGTGATTGCATGATTGTGATTGTATGATTGTATTTGGGAGATTGTAATTGTATGTTCGCGATTGTATGATTGTGATCGTATGATTGTGATTGTATGATTATGATTGTATGATTGTGATAGAATGATTGCGATTGTATGATTGTGATTGTATGATTATGATTGTATTTTTGTGATTGTATGATTGTGATTGTATGATTGTGATTGTATGATTGTGATTGTATGATTGTGATTGTATGATTGTGATTGTACGATTGTGATTGTATGACTGTGATTGTATGATTGCGATTGTATGACTGCGATTGTATGATTGTGATTGTATGATTGCGATAGAATGATTGTGATTGTATGATTGTGATTGTATGATTGTGACTGTATGATTGTGATTGTATGATTGTGATCGTATGACTGTGATTGTATGACTGTGATTGTATGATTGTGATGGTATGATTGTGATTGTATGATTGCGATTGTATGACTGTGATAGTATGATTGTGATTGTATGATAGTGATAGTATGATTGTGATTGTATGACTGTGATTATATGACTGTGATTGTATGATTGTGATTGTATGATTGTGATTGTCTGATTGTGGTTGTATGATTGTGATTGTATGATTGTGATTGTGTGATTGTGATTGGATGATTGTGTTTGTATGATTGTGATAGTATGATTGTGATTGTATGTTTGTGATTGTATGATTGTGATTGTATGATTGTGATTGTACGATTGTGATTGTATGATTGTGATTGTATGATTATGATTGTATGATTGTGATAGTATGATTGTGATTGTAAGATTGTGATTGTATGATTGTGATTGTATGATTGTGATTGTATGATTGTGATTGTATGATTTTGATTGTATGATTGTGATTGTATGATTGTATTTGGGAGATTGTATTTGGGAGATTATATTTGGGAGATTGTAATTGTATGATTGCGATTGTATGATTGTGATTGTATGATTGTGATTGTATGATTGTGATAGTATGATAGTGATTGTACGATTGTGATTGTATGACTGTGATTGTATGATTGTGATTGTATGATTGTGATTGTATGATTGTGATTGTATGATTGTGATTGTATGATTTTGATTGTATGATTTTGATTGTATGATTGTGATTGTATGATTGTGATTGTATGATTGTGATTGTATGATTGTTTTTGTATGATAGTGATTGTATGATTGTGATTGAATGATAGTGATCGTATGATTGTGATCGTACGATTGCGATTGTATGATTTTGATTGTATGATTGTGATTGTATGATTGTGATTGTATGAGTGTGATTGTATGACAGTGATTGCATGATTGTGATTGTATGATTGTATTTGGGAGATTGTAATTGTATGATTGCGATTGTATGATTGTGATTGTATGATTGTGATTGTATGCTTGCGATTGTATGATTGTGATTGCATGATTGTGATTGTATGAGTGTGATTGTATGATTGTGATTGTGCGATTGTGATTGTACGATTGTGACTGTATGATTGTGATTGTATGATTGTGATTGTATGATTGTGATTGTATGATTGTGATTGTATGATTGTGATTGTATGATATTGATTGTATGATTGTGATTGTATGATTGTGATTGTATGATTGTGATTGTATGATTGTGATTGTATGATTGTGATTGTATGATTGTGATTGTCTGATTGTGGTTGTATGATTGCGATTGTATGATTGTGATTGTATGATTGTGATTGTATGATTGTGATTGTATGATTTTGATTGTATGATTGTGATTGTATGATTGTATTTGGGAGATTGTATTTGGGAGATTGTATTTGGGAGATTGTAATTGTATGATTGCGATTGTATGATTGTGATTGTATGATTGTGATTGTATGATTGAGATTGCATGATTTTGTATGTATGATTGTGATTGTATGATTGTGATTGTATGATTGTGATTGTATGATTGTGATTGTATGATTGTGATAGTATGATAGTGATTGTACGATTGTGATTGTATGACTGTGATTGTATGATTGTGATTGTATGATTGTGATTGTATGATTGTGATAGTATGATTGTGATTGTATGATTGTGATTGTATGATTTTGATTGTATGATTGTGATTGTATGATTGTGATTGTATGATTGTGATTGTATGATTGTTTTTGTATGATTGTGATTGTATGATTGTGATTGAATGATAGTGATCGTATGATTGTGATCGTACGATTGCGATTGTATGATTTTGATTGTATGATTGTGATTGTATGATTGTGATTGTATGAGTGTGATTGTATGACAGTGATTGCATGATTGTGATTGTATGATTGTATTTGGGAGATTGTAATTGTATGATTGCGATTGTATGATTGTGATTGTATGATTGTGATTGTATGCTTGCGATTGTATGATTGTGATTGCATGATTGTGATTGTATGAGTGTGATTGTATGATTGTGATTGTGCGATTGTGATTGTACGATTGTGACTGTATGATTGTGATTGTATGATTGTGATTGTATGATTGAGATTGCATGATTTTGAATGTATGATTGTGATTGTATGATTGTGATTGTATGATTGTGATTGTATGATTGTGATTGTATGATTGTGATTGTATGATTGTGATAGTATGATAGTGATTGTACGATTGTGATTGTATGACTGTGATTGTATGATTGTGATTGTATGATTGTGATTGTATGATTGTGATAGTATGATTGTGATTGTATCATTGTGATTGTATGATTTTGATTGTATGATTGTGATTGTATGATTGTGATTGTATGATTGTGATTGTATGATTGTTTTTGTATGATTGTGATAGTATGATTGTGATTGTATGATTGTATTTGGGAGATTGTAATTGTATGATTGCGATTGTATGATTGCGATTGTATGAATGCGATTGTATGATTGTGATTGCATGATTGTGAATGTATGATTGTGATTGTATGATTGTGATTGTATGATTGTGATAGTATGATTGTGATTGTATGATTGTGATTGTATGACTGTGATTGTATGAATGCGATTGTATGATTGTGATTGCATGATTGTGATTGTATGATTGTATTTGGGAGATTGTAATTGTATGATTGCGATTGTATGATTGCGATTGTATGAATGCGATTGTATGATTGTGATTGCATGATTGTGATTGTATGATTGTGATTGTATGATATTGATTGTATGATTGTGATTGTATGATTGTGATTGTATAATTGTGATTGTATGATATTGATTGTATGATTGTGATTGTATGATTGTGATTGTATGATTGTGATTGTATGATTGTGATTGTATGATTGTGATTGTCTGATTGTGGTTGTATGATTGCGATTGTATGATTGCGATTGTATGATTGTGATTGGATGATTGTGATTGTATGATTTTGATTGTATGATTGTGATTGTATGATTGTGTCTGGGAGATTGTATTTGGGAGATTGTATTTGGGAGATTGTAATTGTATGATTGTGATTGTATGATTGTGATTGTATGATTGTGATTGTATGATTGCGATAGTATGATTGTGATTGTATGATTGTGATTGTATGATTGCGATTGTATGATTGTGATTGTATGATTGTGATTGTATGATTGTGATTGTACGATTGTGATTGTATGATTGTGATTGTATGATTGTGATTGTACGATTGTGATTGTACGATTGTGATTGCATGATTGTGATTGTATGATTGTGATTGCATGACTTTGAATGTATGATTGTGATTGTATGATTGTGATTGTATGATTGTGATAGTATGATTGTGATTGTATGATTGTGATTGCATGATTGTGATTGTATGATTGTGATTGTATAATATTGACTGTATGATTGTGATTGTATGATTGTGATTGTATGATTGTGATTGTATGATTGTGATAGTATGATTGTGATTGTATGATTGTGATTGTATGACTGTGATTGTATGATTGTGATTGTGCGGTTGTGATTGTTCGATTGTGATTGTACGATTGTGATTGTACGATTGTGATTGCATGATTGTGATTGTATGATTGTGATTGCATGACTTTGAATGTATGATTGTGATTGTATGATTGTGATAGTATGATTGTGATAGTATGATTGTGATTGTATGATTGCGATTGTATGATTGTGATTGTATGATTATGATTGTATTTTTGTGATTGTATGATTGTGATTGTATGATTATGATTGTATGATTGTGATTGTATGATTGTGATTGTATGATTGTGATTGTAAGATTGCGATTGTATGAATGGGATTGTATGATTGTGATTGCATGATTGTGATTGTATGATTGTGATTGTATGATTGTGATTGTATGATTGTGATTGTATGATTGTGATTGTATGACTGTGATTGTATGATTGTGATTGTATGATTGTTTTTGTATGATTGTGATTGTATGATTGTGATAGTATGATTGTGATTGTATGATTGTGATTGTATGACTGTGATTGTATGATTGTGGTTGTGCGATTGTGATTGTACGATTGTGATTGTACGATTGTGATTGTGTGATTGTGATTGTATGATTATGATTGAATGACTGTGATGGTATGATTGTGATTGTATGATTGTGATTGTATGATTGTGATAGTATGATTGTGATTGTATGATTGTGATTGTATGACTGTGATTGTATGATTGTGATTGTATCATTGTGATTGTGCGATTGTGATTGTACGATTGTGACTGTATGATTGTGATTGTATGATTGTGATTGTATGATTATGATTGAATGATTGTCATTGTATGATTATGATTGTATGATTGTGATGGCATGATTGTGATTGTATGGTTGAGATTGCATGATTTTGTATGTATGATTGTGATTGTATGATTATGATTGTATTTTTGTGATTGTATGATTGTGATTGTATGATTGTGATTGTATGATTGTGATTGTATGATTGTGATTGTACGATTGTGATTGTATGATTGTGATTGTATGATTGCGATTGCATGAATGCGATTGTATGATTGTGATTGGATGATTGTCATTGTATGATTTTGATTGTATGATTGTGATTGTATGATTGTGTCTGGGAGATTGTATTTGGGAGATTGTATTTGGGAGATTGTAATTGTATGATTGTGATTGTATGATTGTGATTGTATGATTGCGATAGTATGATTGTGATTGTATGATTGTGATTGTATGATTGCGATTGTATGATTGTGATTGTATGATTGTGATTGTATGATTGTGATTGTATGATTGTGATTGTACGATTGTGATTGTATGATTGTGATTGTATGATTGTGATTGTACGATTGTGATTGTACGATTGTGATTGCATGATTGTGATTGTATGATTGTGATTGCATGACTTTGAATGTATGATTGTGATTGTATGATTGTGATTGTATGATTGTGATAGTATGATTGTGATTGTATGATTGTGATTGCATGATTGTGATTGTATGATTGTGATTGTATAATATTGACTGTATGATTGTGATTGTATGATTGTGATTGTATGATTGTGATTGTATGATTGTGATTGTATGATTGTGATAGTATGATTGTGATTGTATGATTGTGATTGTATGACTGTGATTGTATGATTGGGATTGTGCGATTGTGATTGTTCGATTGTGATTGTACGATTGTGATTGTACGATTGTGATTGCATGATTGTGATTGTATGATTGTGATTGCATGACTTTGAATGTATGATTGTGATTGTATGATTGTGATAGTATGATTGTGATTGTATGATTGTGATTGTATGATTGTGATTGTATGACTGTGATTGTATGATTGTGATTGTATGATTGTTTTTGTATGATTGTGATTGTATGATTGCGATTGTATGATTGTGATTGTATGATTATGATTGTATTTTTGTGATTGTATGATTGTGATTGTATGATTATGATTGTATGATTGTGATTGTATGATTGTGATTGTATGATTGTGATTGTAAGATTGCGATTGTATGAATGGGATTGTATGATTGTGATTGCATGATTGTGATTGTATGATTGTGATTGTATGATTGTGATTGTATGATTGTGATTGTATGATTGTGATTGTATGACTGTGATTGTATGATTGTGATTGTATGATTGTTTTTGTATGATTGTGATTGTATGATTGTGATAGTATGATTGTGATTGTATGATTGTGATTGTATGATTGTGATTGTATGACTGTGATTGTATGATTGTGATTGTATGATTGTTTTTGTATGATTGTGATTGTATGATTGCGATTGTATGACTGTGATTGTATGATTGTGGTTGTGCGATTGTGATTGTACGATTGTGATTGTACGATTGTGATTGTGTGATTGTGATTGTATGATTATGATTGAATGACTGTGATGGTATGATTGTGATTGTATGATTGTGATTGTATGATTGTGATAGTATGATTGTGATTGTATGATTGTGATTGTATGACTGTGATTGTATGATTGTGATTGTATCATTGTGATTGTGCGATTGTGATTGTACGATTGTGACTGTATGATTGTGATTGTATGATTGTGATTGTATGATTATGATTGAATGATTGTCATTGTATGATTATGATTGTATGATTGTGATGGCATGATTGTGATTGTATGATTGAGATTGCATGATTTTGTATGTATGATTGTGATTGTATGATTGTGATTGTATGATTGTGATTGTATGATTGTGATAGTATGATTGTGATTGTTTGATTGTGATAGTATGATTGTGATTGTAAGATTGCGATAGTATGATTGTGATTGTATGATTGTGATTGTCTGATTGTCATTGTCTGATTATGATTGTATGATTGTGATTGCATGATTGTGATTTTATGATTGTGATAGTATGATTGTGATTGTATGGTTGCGATTGTATGATTGTGATTGTATGATTGTGATTGCATGATTGTGATTGTATGATTGTATTTGGGAGATTGTAATTGTATGTTCGCGATTGTATGATTGTGATCGTATGATTGTGATTGTATGATTATGATTGTATGATTGTGATAGAATGATTGCGATTGTATGATTGTGATTGTATGATTATGATTGTATTTTTGTGATTGTATGATTGTGATTGTATGATTGTGATTGTATGATTGTGATTGTATGATTGTGATTGTGCGATTGTGATTGTGCGATTGTGATTGTACGATTGTGATTGTACGATTGTGATTGCATGATTGTGATTGTATGTTTGTGATTGCATGACTTTGAATGTATGATTGTGATTGTATGATTGTGATTGCATGATTTTGAATGTATGATTGTGATTGTAAGATTGTGATTGTATGACTGTAATTGTATGACCGTGATTGTATGATTGTGACTGTATGATTGTGATTGTAAGATTGTGATTGTATGACTGTGATTGTATGATTGTGATTGTATGATTGTGATTGTATGATTGTGATTGTAAGATTGTGACTGTATGACTGTGATTGTATGATTGTGATTGTATGATTGTGATTGTATGATTGTGATTGTATGATTGTGATAGTATGATTGTGATTGTATGATTGTGATTGTATGATTGTGATTGTATGATTGTATTTGGGAGATGGTAGTTGTATGATTGCGATTGTATGATTGTGGTTGCATGATTGTGATTGTATGATTGTGATTGTATGATTGTGTTTGTATGATTGTGATCGTATGACTGTGATTGTATGACTGTGATTGTATGATTGTGATGGTATGATTGTGATTGTATGATTGTGATCGTATGATTGTGATGGTATGATTGTGATTGTATGATTGTGATTGTATGATTGTGATTGTATGATTTTGATTGTATGATTGTGATTGTATGATTGTATTTGGGAGATTGTATTTGGGAGATTGTAATTGTATGATTGCGATTGTATGAGTATGTTAGTATGATTGGGATTGTATGATTGTGATTGTATGATTGCGATTGTATGATTGTGATTGTATGATTACGATTGTACTATTGTGATTGTATGATTATGATTGTATGGTTGTGATTGTATGATTGTGATGGTATGATTGTGATTGTATGATTGCGATAGAATGATTGTGATTGTATGATTGTGATTGTATGATTGTGACTGTATGATTGTGATTGTATGATTGTGATCGTATGACTGTGATTGTATGACTGTGATTGTATGATTGTGATGGTATGATTGTGATTGTATGATTGCGATTGTATGACTGTGATAGTATGATTGTGATTGTATGATAGTGATAGTATGATTGTGATTGTATGACTGTGATTATATGACTGTGATTGTATGATTGTGATTGTATGATTGTGATTGTCTGATTGTGGTTGTATGATTGTGATTGTATGATTGTATTTGGGAGATTGTATTTGGGAGATTGTAGTTGTATGATTGCGATTGTATGATTGTGATTGTATGATTGTGATGTATGATTGTAATTGTATGATTGTGATTGTATGATTGCGATTGTATGATTGTGATTGTATGATTATGATTGTATTTTTGTGATTGTATGATTGTGATTGTATGATTGTGATTGTATGATTGTGATGTATGATTGTGATTGTATGATTGTGATTGTATGATTATGATTGTATGATTGTCATTGTATGATTATGATTGTATGATTATGATTGCATGATTGTGATTGTATGATTGAGATTCCATGATTTCGTATGTATGATTGTGATTGTATGATTGTGATTGTATGATTGTGATTGTATGATTGTGATAGTATGATAGTGATTGTAGGATTGTGATTGTATGATTGTGATGGTATGATTGTGATTGTATGATTGCGATAGAATGATTGTGATTGTATGATTGTGATTGTATGATTGTGACTGTATGATTGTGATTGTATGATTGTGATCGTATGACTGTGATTGTATGACTGTGATTGTATGATTGTGATGGTATGATTGTGATTGTATGATTGCGATTGTATGACTGTGATAGTATGATTGTGATTGTATGATAGTGATAGTATGATTGTGATTGTATGACTGTGATTATATGACTGTGATTGTATGATTGTGATTGTATGATTGTGATTGTCTGATTGTGGTTGTATGATTGTGATTGTATGATTGTGATTGTGTGATTGTGATTGTATGATTATGATTGTATGATTGTCATTGTATGATTATGATTGTATGATTATGATTGCATGATTGTGATTGTATGATTGAGATTCCATGATTTCGTATGTATGATTGTGATTGTATGATTGTGATTGTATGATTGTGATTGTATGATTGTGATTGTATGATTGTGATAGTATGATTGTGATTGTATGATTGTGATTGTATGATTGTGATTGTATGATTGTGATGGTATGATTGTGATTGTATGATTGCGATCGTATGATTGTGATTGTATGATTGTGATTGTATGACTGTGATTGTATGACTGTGATTGTGCGATTGTGATTGTACGATTGTGATTGTACGATTGTGATTGTATGATTGTGATTGTATGATTATGATTGTATGATTGTGATAGTATGATTGTGATTGTAAGATTGTGATTGTATGACTGTGATTGTATGATTGTGATTGTATGATTATTATTGTATGATTGTGATTGTATGATTCGGATTGTATGATTGTGATAGTATGATTGTGACTGTATGATTGTGATTGTATGATTGTATTTGGGAGATTGTATTTTGGAGATTGTAATTATATGATTGCGATTGCATGATTGCGATTGTATGATTGTGACTGTATGATTGTGATTGTATGATTGTGATTGTGTGATTGCGATTGTATGATTGCGATTGTATGATTGTGATTGTATGATTGTGATAGTATGATTGTGATTGTATGACTGTGATTGTATGATTGTATTTGGGAGATTGTATTTGGGAGATTGTAGTTGTATGATTGCGATTGTATGATTGTGATTGTATGATTGTGATGTATGATTGTAATTGTATGATTATGATTGTATGATTGTGACTATATGATTGTGATGGTATGATTGTGATTGTATGATTGCGATCGTATGATTGTGATTCTATGATTATGATTGTATGATTGTGATTGTATGATTGCGATTGTATGATTGTGATTGTATGATTATGATTGTATTTTTGTGATTGTATGATTGTGATTGTATGATTGTGATTGTATGATTGTGATGTATGATTGTGATTGTATGATTGTGATTGCATGATTGTGATTGTATGATTGAGATTGCATGATTTCGTATGTATGATTGTGATTGTATGATTGTGATTGTATGATTGTGATTGTATGAATGTGATAGTATGATAGTGATTGTAGGATTGTGATTGTATGACTGTGATTGTATGATTGTGATTGTATGATTGTGATTTTATGATTGCGATAGTATGATTGTGATTGTATGATTGTGATTGTATGATTGCGATTGTATGATTGTGATTGTATGATTATGATTGTATGATTGTGATTGTATGATTATGATTGTATGGTTGTGACTGTATGATTGTGATGGTATGATTGCGATTGTATGATTGTGATAGTATGATAGTGATTGTAGGATTGTGATTGTATGACTGTGATTGTATGATTGTGATTGTATGATTGTGATTTTATGATTGCGATAGTATGATTGTGATTGTATGATTGTGATTGTATGATTGCGATTGTATGACTGTGATTGTATGATTGTGATTGTATGATTGTGATTGTATGATTATGATTGTATGATTGTGATTGTATGATTGTATTTGGGAGATTGTATTTTGGAGATTGTAATTGTAGGATTGCGATTGTATGATTGTGATTGTATGATTGTGATTGCATGATTGTGATTGTATGATTGTGATTGTATGATTGTGATTGTATGATTGTGATTGTATGATTGTGTTTGTATGATTGTGATTGTATGATTGTGATTGTATGATTGTGATTGTATGATTGTGATTGTATGATTGTGATTGTATTATTGTGATTGTATGATTGTGATTTTATGATTGCGATAGTATGATTGTGATTGTATGATTGTGATTGTATGATTGCGATTGTATGATTGTGATTGTATGATTATGATTGTATGATTGTGATTGTATGATTATGATTGTATGGTTGTGACTGTATGATTGTGATGGTATGATTGCGATTGTATGATTGCGATAGTATGATTTTGATTGTATGATTGTGATTGTATGATTGTGACTGTATGATTGTGATAGTATGATTGTGATTGTATGACTGTGATTGTATGACTGTGATTGTATGATTGTGATAGTATGATTGTGATTGTTTGATTGTGATAGTATGATTGTGATTGTAAGATTGTGATTGTATGACTGGGATTGTATGATTGTGATTGTATGATTGTCATTGTATGATTATGATTGTACGATTGTGACTGCACGATTGTGATTGTATGATTGAGATTGCATGATTTTGTATGTATGATTGTGATTGTATGATTGTGATTGTATGATTGTGATTGTATGATTGTGCTTGTATGATTGTGATTGTATGATTGTGATAGTATGATTGTGATTGTAAGATTGTGGTTGGATGATTGTGATTGTATGATTATGATTGTACGATTGTGATTGTATGATTGTGATTGTGTGATTGTGATTGTCTGATTGCGATTGTATGATTGTGATTGTATGATTGTCATTGTCTGATTATGATTGTATGATTGTGATTGCATGATTGTGATTTTATGATTGTGATAGTATGATTGTGATTGTATGGTTGCGATTGTATGATTGTGATTGTATGATTGTGATTGCATGATTGTGATTGTATGATTGTATTTGGGAGATTGTAATTGTATGTTCGCGATTGTATGATTGTGATTGTATGATTGTGATTGTATGATTGTGATTGTATGCTTGCGATTGTATGATTGTGATTGTATGATTGTGACTGTATGATTGTGATTGTATGATTGTGATTGTATGATTGTGATTCAATGATTGTGATCGTATGATTGGGATCGTATGATTGCGATTGTATGATTTTGATTGTATGACTGTGATTGTATGATTGTGATTATATGAGTCTGATTGTATGACAGTGATTGCATGATTGTGATTGTATGATTGCATTTGGGAGATTTTAATTGTATGATTGCGATTGTACGATTGTGATTGTATGATTATGATTGTATTTTTGTGATTGTGTGATTGTGATTGTATGATTGTGATTGTATGATTGTGATTGTATGATTGTGATTGTATGATTGCGATTGTATGAATGCGATTGTATGATTGTGATTGCATGATTGTGATTGTATGATTGTATTTGGGAGATTGTAATTGTATGATGGCGATTGTATGATTGCGATTGTATGAATGCGATTGTATGATTGTGATTGCATGATTGTGATTGTATGATTGTGACTGTATGATATTGATTGTATTATTGTGATTGTATGATTGCGATTGTATGATTGTGATAGTATGATTGTGATTGTATGATTGTGATTGTATGATTGCGATTGTATGATTGTGATTGTAAGATTGCGATTGTATGAATGGGATTGTATGATTGTGATTGCATGATTGTGATTGTATGATTGTGATTGTATGATTGTGATAGTATGATTGTGATTGTATGATTGTGATTGTATGACTGTGATTGTATGATTGTGATTGTGCGATTGTGATTGTACGATTGTGATTGTACGATTGTGATTGTATGATTGTGATTGTATGATTATGATTGAATGATTGTGATTGCACGATTGTGATTGTATGATTGTGATTGCATGACATTGAATGTATGATTGTGATTGTATGATTGTGATTGTATGATTGTGATAGTATGATTGTGATTGTAAGATTGTGATTGTATGACTGTGATTGTATGATTGTGATTGTATGATTGTCATTGTATGATTGTGATTGCATGATTGTGATTGTATGATTGAGATTTCATGATTTTGTATGTATGATTGTGATTGTATGATTGTGATTGTAAGATTGTGATTGTAAGATTGTGATTGTATGATTGTGATTGTATGACTGTGGTTGTATGATTGTGATTGTATGATTGTGATTGTATGATTGTGATTGTATGATTGTGGTAGTATGATTGTGATTGTATGATTGTGATTGTATGACTGTGATTGTATGATTGTGGTTGTGCGATTGTGATTGTACGATTGTGATTGTACGATTTTGATTGTGTGATTGTGATTGTACGATTATGATTGAATGACTGTGATGGTATGATTGTGATTGTATGATTGTGATTGTATGATTGTGATAGTATGATTGTGATTGTATGATTGTGATTGTATGACTGTGATTGTATGATTGTGATTGTGCGATTGTGATTGTACGATTGTGACTGTATGATTGTGATTGTATGATTGTGATTGTATGATTGTGATTGTATGATTATGATTGAATGATTGTCATTGTATGATTATGATTGTATGATTGTGATGGCGTGATTGTGATTGTATGATTGAGATTGCATGATTTTGTATGTATGATTGTGATTGTATGATTGTGATTGTATGATTGTGATAGTATGATTGTGATTGTTTGATTGTGATAGTATGATTGTGATTGTAAGATTGCGATAGTATGATTGTGATTGTATGATTGTGATTGTATGATTATCATTGTCTGATTATGATTGTATGATTGTGATTGCATGATTGTGATTTTATGATTGTGATAGTATGATTGTGATTGTATGGTTGCGATTGTATGATTGTGATTGTATGACTGTGATTGTATGATTGTGATTCTATGATTGTGATTGTAAGATTGTGATTGTATGACTGTGATTGTATGATTGTGATTGTATGATTGTGATTGTATGATTGTGATTGTATGATTGTGATTGTATGATTGTGATTGTATGATTGTGATTGTCTGATTGTGGTTGTATGATTGCGATTGTATGATTGTGATTGTATGATTGTGATTGTATGATGGTGATTGTATGATTTTGATTGTATGATTGTGATTGTATGATTGTATTTGGGAGATTGTATTTGGGAGATTGTATTTGGGAGATTGTAATTGTATGATTGCGATTGTATGATTGTGATTGTATGATTGTGATTGTATGATTGTGATCGTATGATTGTGATTGTATGATTATGATTGAATGATTGTCATTGTATGATTATGATTGTATGATTGTGATTGCATGATTGTGATTGTATGATTGAGATCGCATGATTTTGTATGTATGATTGTGATTGTATGATTGTGATTGTATGATTGTGATTGTATGATTGTGATAGTATGATTGTGATTGTACGATTGTGATTGTATGACTGTGATGGTACGATTGTGATTGTATGATTGTGATTGTATGATTGTGATAGTATGATTGTGATTGTATGATTGTGATTGTATGACTGTGATTGTATGATTGTGATTGTGCGATTGTGATTGTACGATTGTGACTGAATGATTGTGATTTTATGATTGTGATTGTATGATTATGATTGAATGATTGTCATTGTATGATTATGATTGTATGATTGTGATGGCATGATTGTGATTGTATGATTGAGATTGCATGATTATGTATGTATGATTGTGATTGTGATTGTATGATTGTGATTGTATGATTGTGAATGTATGATTGTGATAGTATGATTGTGATTGTTTGATTGTGATAGTATGATTGTGATTGTAAGATTGTGATTGTATGACTGGGATTGTATGATTGTGATTGTATGATTGTCATTGTATGATTATGATTGTACGATTGTGACTGCACGATTGTGATTGTATGATTGAGATTGCATGATTTTGTATGTATGATTGTGATTGTATGATTGTGATTGTATGATTGTGATTGTATGATTGTGATTGTATGATTGTGATTGTATGACTGTGATTGTATGATTGTGATTGTGCGATTGTGATTGTACGATTGTGACTGAATGATTGTGATTTTATGATTGTGATTGTATGATTATGATTGAATGATTGCCATTGTATGATTATGATTGTATGATTGTGATGGCATGATTGTGATTGTATGATTGAGATTGCATGATTATGTATGTATGATTGTGATTGTATGATTGTGATTGTATGATTGTGATTGTGTGATTGTATTTGGGAGATTGTATTTTGGAGATTGTAATTATATGATTGCGATTGCATGATTGCGATTGTATGATTGTGACTGTATGATTGTGATTGTATGATTGTGATTGTGTGATTGCGATTGTATGATTGCGATTGTATGATTGTGATTGTATGATTGTGATAGTATGATTGTGATTGTATGACTGTGATTGTATGATTGTATTTGGGAGATTGTATTTGGGAGATTGTAGTTGTATGATTGCGATTGTATGATTGTGATTGTATGATTGTGATGTATGATTGTAATTGTATGATTATGATTGTATGATTGTGACTATATGATTGTGATGGTATGATTGTGATTGTATGATTATGATTGTATTTTTGTGATTGTATGATTGTGATTGTATGATTGTGATTGTATGATTGTGATGTATGATTGTGATTGTATGATTGTGATTGCATGATTGTGATTGTATGATTGAGATTGCATGATTTCGTATGTATGATTGTGATTGTATGATTGTGATTGTATGATTGTGATTGTATGATTGTGATAGTATGATAGTGATTGTAGGATTGTGATTGTATGACTGTGATTGTATGATTGTGATTGTGTGATTGTGATTTTATGATTGCGATAGTATGATTGTGATTGTATGATTGTGATTGTATGATTGCGATTGTATGATTGTGATTGTATGATTATGATTGTATGACTGTGATTGTATGATTGTGATTGTATGATTGTATTTGGGAGATTGTATTTTGGAGATTGTAATTGTAGGATTGCGATTGTATGATTGTGATTGTATGATTGTGATTGCATGATTGTGATTGTATGATTGTGATTGTATGATTGTGATTGTATGATTGTGATTGTATGATTGTGTTTGTATGATTGTGATTGTATGATTGTGATTGTGTGATTGTGATTGTATGATTGTGATTGTATGATTGTAATTGTATGATTGTGATTGTATTATTGTGATTGTATGATTGTGATTTTATGATTGCGATAGTATGATTGTGATTGTATGATTGTGATTGTATGATTGCGATTGTATGATTGTGATTGTATGATTATGATTGTATGATTGTGATTGTATGATTATGATTGTATGGTTGTGACTGTATGATTGTGATGGTATGATTGCGATTGTATGATTGCGATAGTATGATTGTGATTGTATGATTGTGATTGTATGATTGTGACTGTATGATTGTGATAGTATGATTGTGATTGTATGACTGTGATTGTATGACTGTGATTGTATGATTGTGATAGTATGATTGTGATTGTTTGATTGTGATAGTATGATTGTGATTGTAAGATTGTGATTGTATGACTGGGATTGTATGATTGTGATTGTATGATTGTCATTGTATGATTATGATTGTACGATTGTGACTGCACGATTGTGATTGTATGATTGAGATTGCATGATTTTGTATGTATGATTGTGATTGTATGATTGTGATTGTATGATTGTGATTGTATGATTGTGATTGTATGATTGTGATTGTATGATTGTGATAGTATGATTGTGATTGTAAGATTGTGGTTGGATGATTGTGATTGTATGATTATGATTGTACGATTGTGATTGTATGATTGTGATTGTGTGATTGTGATTGTCTGATTGCGATTGAATGATTGTGATTGTATGATTGTCATTGTCTGATTATGATTGTATGATTGTGATTGCATGATTGTGATTTTATGATTGTGATAGTATGATTGTGATTGTATGGTTGCGATTGTATGATTGTGATTGTATGATTGTGATTGCATGATTGTGATTGTATGATTGTATTTGGGAGATTGTAATTGTATGTTCGCGATTGTATGATTGTGATTGTATGATTGTGATTGTATGCTTGCGATTGTATGATTGTGATTGTATAATTGTGACTGTATGATTGTGATTGTATGATTGTGATTGTATGATTGTGATTCAATGATTGTGACCGTATGATTGTGATCGTATGATTGCGATTGTATGATTTTGATTGTATGACTGTGATTGTATGATTGTGATTATATGAGTCTGATTGTATGACAGTGATTGCATGATTGTGATTGTATGATTGCATTTGGGAGATTTTAATTGTATGATTGCGATTGTACGATTGTGATTGTATGATTATGATTGTATTTTTGTGATTGTGTGATTGTGATTGTATGATTGTGATTGTATGATTGTGATTGTATGATTGCGATTGTATGAATGCGATTGTATGATTGTGATTGCATGATTGTGATTGTATGATTGTATTTGGGAGATTGTAATTGTATGATGGCGATTGTATGATTGCGATTGTATGAATGCGATTGTCTGATTGTGATTGCATGATTGTGATTGTATGATTGTGATTGTATGATATTGATTGTATTATTGTGATTGTATGATTGCGATTGTATGATTGTGATAGTATGATTGTGATTGTATGATTGTGATTGTATGATTGCGATTGTATGATTGTGATTGTAAGATTTCGATTGTATGAGTGGGATTGTATGATTGTGATTGCATGATTGTGATTGTATGATTGTGATTGTATGATTGTGATTGTATGATTGTGATAGTATGATTGTGATAGTATGATTGTGATTGTATGACTGTGATTGTATGATTGTGATTGTGCGATTGTGATTGTACGATTGTGATTGTACGATTGTGATTGTATGATTGTGATTGTATGATTATGATTGAATGATTGTGATTGCACGATTGTGATTGTATGATTGTGATTGCATGACATTGAATGTATGATTGCGATTGTATGATTGTGATTGTAAGATTGTGATTGTATGACTGTGATTGTATGATTGTGATTGTATGATTGTCATTGTATGATTGTGATTGCATGATTGTGATTGTATGATTGAGATTTCATGATTTTGTATGTATGATTGTGATTGTATGATTGTGATTGTATGATTGTGATTGTAAGATTGTGATTGTATGATTGTGATTGTATGACTGTGATTGTATGATTGTGATTGTATGATTGTGATTGTATGATTGTGATTGTATGATTGTGATAGTATGATTGTGATTGTATGATTGTGATTGTATGACTGTGATTGTATGACTGTGATTGTGCGATTGTGATTGTACGATTGTGACTGTACGATTGTGATTGTATGATTGTGATTGTATGATTGTGATTGTATGATTATGATTGAATGATTGTCATTGTATGATTATGATTGTATGATTGTGATGGCGCGATTGTGATTGTATGATTGAGATTGCATGATTTTGTATGTATGATTGTGATTGTATGATTGTGATTGTATGATTGTGATTGTATTATTGTGATAGTATGATTGTGATTGTTTGATTGTGATAGTATGATTGTGATTGTAAGATTGCGATAGTATGATTGTGATTGTATGATTGTGATTGTATGATTATCATTGTCTGATTATGATTGTATGATTGTGATTGCATGATTGTGATTTTATGATTGTGATAGTATGATTGTGATTGTATGGTTGCGATTGTATGATTGTGATTGTATGACTGTGATTGTATGATTGTGATTCTATGATTGTGATTGTAAGATTGTGATTGTATGACTGTGATTGTATGATTGTGATTGTATGATTGTGATTGTATGATTGTGATTGTATGATTGTGATTGTATGATTGTGATTGTCTGATTGTGGTTGTATGATTGCGATTGTATGATTGTGATTGTATGATTGTGATTGTATGATTGTGATTGTATGATTTTGATTGTATGATTGTGATTGTATGATTGTATTTGGGAGATTGTATTTGGGAGATTGTATTTGGGAGATTGTAATTGTATGATTGCGATTGTATGATTGGGATTGTATGATTGTGATTGTATGATTATGATTGTATTTTTGTGATTGTATGATTGTGATTGTATGATTGTGATTGTATGATTGTGATGTATGATTGTGATTGTATGATTGTGATTGCATGATTGTGATTGTATGATTGAGATTGCATGATTTCGTATGTATGATTGTGATTGTATGATTGTGATTGTATGATTGTGATTGTATGATTGTGATAGTATGATAGTGATTGTAGGATTGTGATTGTATGACTGTGATTGTATGATTGTGATTGTATGATTGTGATTTTATGATTGCGATAGTATGATTGTGATTGTATGATTGTGATTGTATGATTGCGATTGTATGATTGTGATTGTATGATTATGATTGTATGATTGTGATTGTATGATTGTGATTGTATGATTGTATTTGGGAGATTGTATTTTGGAGATTGTAATTGTAGGATTGCGATTGTATGATTGTGATTGTATGATTGTGATTGCATGATTGTGATTGTATGATTGTGATTGTATGATTGTGATTGTATGATTGTGATTGTATGATTGTGTTTGTATGATTGTGATTGTATGATTGTGATTGTGTGATTGTGATTGTATGATTGTGATTGTATGATTGTAATTGTATGATTGTGATTGTATTATTGTGATTGTATGATTGTGATTTTATGATTGCGATAGTATGATTGTGATTGTATGATTGTGATTGTATGATTGCGATTGTATGATTGTGATTGTATGATTATGATTGTATGATTGTGATTGTATGATTATGATTGTATGGTTGTGACTGTATGATTGTGATGGTATGATTGCGATTGTATGATTGCGATAGTATGATTGTGATTGTATGATTGTGATTGTATGATTGTGACTGTATGATTGTGATAGTATGATTGTGATTGTATGACTGTGATTGTATGACTGTGATTGTATGATTGTGATAGTATGATTGTGATTGTTTGATTGTGATAGTATGATTGTGATTGTAAGATTGTGATTGTATGACTGGGATTGTATGATTGTGATTGTATGATTGTCATTGTATGATTATGATTGTACGATTGTGACTGCACGATTGTGATTGTATGATTGAGATTGCATGATTTTGTATGTATGATTGTGATTGTATGATTATGATTGAATGATTGTCATTGTATGATTATGATTGTATGATTGTGATGGCATGATTGTGATTGTATGATTGAGATTGCATGATTATGTATGTATGATTGTGATTGTGATTGTATGATTGTGATTGTATGATTGTGATTGTATGATTGTGATAGTATGATTGTGATTGTTTGATTGTGATAGTATGATTGTGATTGTAAGATTGTGATTGTATGACTGGGATTGTATGATTGTGATTGTATGATTGTATTTGGGAGATTGTATTTGGGAGATTGTAGTTGTATGATTGCGATTGTATGATTGTGATTGTATGATTGTGATGTATGATTGTAATTGTATGATTATGATTGTATGATTGTGATTGTATGATTGTGATGGTATGATTGTGATTGTATGATTGCGATCGTATGATTGTGATTGTATGATTGTGATTGTATGACTGTGATTGTATGATTGTGATTGCATGATTGTGATTGTATGATTGAGATCGCATGATTTTGTATGTATGATTGTGATTGTATGATTGTGATTGTGCGATTGTGATTGTACGATTGTGATTGTACGATTGTGATTGTATGATTGTGATTGTATGATTATGATTGTATGATTGTGATAGTATGATTGTGATTGTAAGATTGTGATTGTATGACTGTGATTGTATGATTGTGATTGTATGATTATTATTGTATTATTGTGATTGTATGATTCGGATTGTATGATTGTGATAGTATGATTGTGATTGTATGATTGTGATTGTATGACTGTGATTGTATGATTGTATTTGGGAGATTGTATTTTGGAGATTGTAATTATATGATTGCGATTGCATGATTGCGATTGTATGATTGTGACTGTATGATTGTGATTGTATGATTGTGATAGTATGATTGTGATTGTATGATTGTGATTGTATGATTGTGATTGTATGATTGTTTTTGTATGATTGTGATTGTATGATTGTGATTGAATGATAGTGATCGTATGATTGTGATCGTACGATTGCGATTGTATGATTTTGATTGTATGATTGTGATTGTATGATTGTGATTGTATGAGTGTGATTGTATGACAGTGATTGCATGATTGTGATTGTATGATTGTATTTGGGAGATTGTAATTGTATGATTGCGATTGTATGATTGTGATTGTATGATTGTGATTGTATGCTTGCGATTGTATGATTGTGATTGCATGATTGTGATTGCATGAGTGTGATTGTATGATTGTGATTGTGCGATTGTGATTGTACGATTGTGACTGTATGATTGTGATTGTATGATTGTGATTGTATGATTGTGATTGTATGATTGTGATTGTATGATTGTGATTGTATGATATTGATTGTATGATTGTGATTGTATGATTGTGATTGAATGATTGTGATTGTATGATTGTGATTGTATGATTGTGATTGTATGATTGTGATTGTCTGATTGTGGTTGAATGATTGCGATTGTATGATTGTGATTGTATGATTGTGATTGTATGATTGTGATTGTATGATTTTGATTGTATGATTGTGATTGTATGATTGTATTTGGGAGATTGTATTTGGGAGATTGTATTTGGGAGATTGTAATTGTATGATTGCGATTGTATGATTGTGATTGTATGATTGTGATTGTATGATTGTGATCGTATGATTGTGATTGTATGATTATGATTGAATGATTGTCATTGTATGATTATGATTGTATGATTGTGATTGCATGATTGTGATTGCATGATTGAGATCGCATGATTTTGTATGTATGATTGTGATTGTATGATTGTGATTGTATGATTGTGATTGTATGATTGTGATTGTATGATTGTGATAGTATGATTGTGATTGTACGATTGTGATTGTATGACTGTGATGGTATGATTGTGATTGTATGATTGTGATTGTATGATTGTGATTGTATGATTGTGATTGTATGATTGTGATTGTATGATTGTGATTGTATGACTGTGATTGTATGATTGTGATTGTGCGATTGTGATTGTACGATTGTGACTGAATGATTGTGATTTTATGATTGTGATTGTATGATTATGATTGAATGATTGTCATTGTATGATTATGATTGTATGATTGTGATGGCATGATTGTGATTGTATGATTGAGATTGCATGATTATGTATGTATGATTGTGATTGTATGATTGTGATTGTATGATTGTGATTGTATGATTGTGATTGTATGATTGTGATTGTATGATTGTGATAGTATGATTGTGATTGTTTGATTGTGATGGTATGATTGTGATTGTAAGATTGTGATTGTATGACTGGGATTGTATGATTGTGATTGTATTATTGTCATTGTATGATTACGATTGTACGATTGTGACTGCACGATTGTGATTGTATGATTGAGATTGCATGATTTTGTATGTATGATTGTGATTGTATGATTGTGATTGTATGATTGTGTTTGTATGATTGTGATTGTATGATTGTGATTGTATGATTGTGATTGTATGATTGTGATAGTATGATTGTGATTGTATGATTGTGGTTGGATGATTGTGATTGTATGATTATGATTGTACGATTGTGATTGTATGATTGTGATTGTGTGATTGTGATTGTCTGATTGCGATTGTATGATTGTGATCGTATGATTGTGATTGTATGATTGCGATAGTATGATATCGATTGTATGATTGTGATTGTATGATTGTGATTGTATGATTGTGATTGTATGATTGCATTTGGGTGATGGTAGTTGTATGATTGCGATTGTATGATTGTGATTGTATGATTGTGATGTATGATTGTAATTGTATGATTATGATTGTATGATTGTGTTTGTATGATTGTGATGGTATGATTGTGATTGTATGATTGCGATCGTATGATTGTGATTGTACGATTATGATTGTATGATTGTGATAGAATGATTGCGATTGTATGATTGTGATTGTATGATTATGATTGTATTTTTGTGATTGTACGATTGTGATTGTATGATTGTGATTGTAAGATTGTGATTGTATGATTGTGATGGTATGATTGTGATTGTATGATTGTGATCGTATGATTGTGATGGTATGATTGTGATTGTATGATTGCGATCGTATGATTGTGATTGTACGATTATGATTGTATGATTGTGATAGAATGATTGCGATTGTATGATTGTGATTGTATGATTATGATTGTATTTTTGTGATTGTATGATTGTGATTGTATGATTGTGATTGTAAGATTGTGATTGTATGATTGTGATTGTATGATTGTGATTGTATGATTGTGATTGTGCGATTGTGATTGTGCGATTGTGATTGTACGATTGTGATTGTACGATTGTGATTGCATGATTGTGATTGTATGTTTGTGATTGCATGACTTTGAATGTATGATTGTGATTGTATGATTGTGATTGCATGATTTTGAATGTATGATTGTGATTGTAAGATTGTGATTGTATGACTTTAATTGTATGACCGTGATTGTATGATTGTGACTGTATGATTGTGATTGTAAGATTGTGATTGTATGGTTGTGATTGAATGATTGTGATCGTAAGATTGCGATTGTATGATTGTGATCGTATGACTGTGATTGTATGACTGTGATTGTATGATTGTGATTGTATGATTGTGATTGTATGATTGTGATTGTATGATTGTGATTGTATGTTTGTGATTGCATGACTTTGAATGTATGATTGTGATTGTATGATTGTGATTGCATGATTTTGAATGTATGATTGTGATTGTAAGATTGTGATTGTATGACTGTAATTGTATGACCGTTATTGTATGATTGTGACTGTATGATTGTGATTGTAAGATTGTGATTGTATGATTGTGATTGTATGATTGTGATTGTATGATTGTGATTGTATGATTGTGATTGTATGATTGTATTTGGGAGATGGTAGTTGCATGATTGCGATTGTATGATTGTGATTGCATGATTGTGATTGTATGATTGTGATTGTATGATTGTGTTTGTATGATTGTGATCGTATGACTGTGATTGTATGACTGTGATTGTATGATTGTGATGGTATGATTGTGATTGTATGATTGTGATCGTATGATTGTGATGGTATGATTGTGATTGTATGATTGTGATTGTATGATTGTGATTGTATGATTGTGATTGTATGATTGTGATTGTATGATTGTTATTGTATGATTGTGATTGTATGATTGTGATTGAATGATTGTGATCGTAAGATTGCGATTGTATGATTTTGATTGTAATTGTCTGATTGTGGGTGTATGATTGCGATTGTATGATTGTGATTGTATGATTGTGATTGTATGATTGTGATTGTATGATTTTGATTGTATGATTGTGATTGTATGATTGTATTTGGGAGATTGTATTTGGGAGATTGTAATTTTATGATTGCGATTGTATGAGTGTGTTAGTATGATTGGGATTGTATGATTGTGATTGTATGATTGCGATTGTATGATTGTGATTGTATGATTATGATTGTATTATTGTGATTGTATGATTATGATTGTATGGTTGTGATTGTATGATTGTGGTGGTATGATTGTGATTGTATGATTGCGATAGAATGATAGTGATTGTAGGATTGTGATTGTATGACTGTGATTGTATGATTGTGATTGTATGATTTTGATTGTATGATTGTGATAGTATGATTGTGATTGTATGATTGTGATTGTATGATTGTGATTGTATGATTGTGATAGTATGATTGTGATTGTAAGATTGTCATTGTATGACTGTGATTGTATGATTGTGATTGTATGATTGTGATTGTATGATTATGATTGTATGATTGTGATTGTATGATTATGATTGTATTATTGTGATTGTATGATTATGATTGTATGGTTGTGATTGCATGATTGTGATTGTATGATTGTGATTGTATGATTGTGATTGTATGATTGTGATTGTATGATTGTGATTGTATGATTGTGATTGTATGATTGTGATTGTATGATTGTGATTGTATGATTGTGATTGTATGATTGTGATTGTATGATTGTGATTGTATGATTGTGATTGTATGATTGTAATTGTATGATTGTGATTGTATTATTGTGATTGTATGATTGTGATTGTATGATTGCGATAGTATGATTGTGATTGTATGATTGTGATTGTATGATTGCGATTGTATGATTGTGATTGTATGATTATGATTGTATGATTGTGATTGTACGATTATGATTGTATGGTTGTGACTGTATGATTGTGATAGTATGATTGCGATTGTATGATTGCGATAGTGTGATTGTGATTGTATGATTGTGATTGTATGATTGTGACTGTATGGTTGTGATTGTATGACTGTGATTGTATGACTGTGATTGTATGATTGTGATAGTATGATTGTGATTGTTTGATTGTGATAGTATGATTGTGATTGTAAGATTGTGATTGTATGACTGGGATTGTATGATTGTGATTGTGCGATTGTGATTGTACGATTGTGATTGTACGATTGTGATTGTATGATTGTGATTGTATGATTATGATTGTATGATTGTGATAGTATGATTGTGATTGTAAGATTGTGATTGTATGACTGTGATTGTATGATTGTGATTGTATGATTATTATTGTATGATTGTGATTGTATGATTCGGATTGTATGATTGTGATAGTATGATTGTGATTGTATGATTGTGATTGTATGATTGTGATTGTATGATTGTATTTGGGAGATTGTATTTTGGAGATTGTAATTATATGATTGCGATTGCATGATTGCGATTGTATGATTGTGACTGTATGATTGTGATTGTATGATTGTGATTGTGTAATTGCGATTGTATGATTGCGATTGTATGATTGTGATTGTATGATTGTGATAGTATGATTGTGATTGTATGACTGTGATTGTATGATTGTATTTGGGAGATTGTAGTTGTATGATTGCGATTGTATGATTGTGATTGTATGATTGTGATGTATGATTGTAATTGTATGATTATGATTGTATGATTGTGACTATATGATTGTGATGGTATGATTGTGATTGTATGATTGCGATCGTATGATTGTGATTCTATGATTATGATTGTATGATTGTGAATGTATGATTGCGATTGTATGATTGTGATTGTATAATTATGATTGTATTTTTGTGATTGTATGATTGTGATTGTATGATTGTGATTGTATGATTGTGATGTATGATTGTGATTGTATGATTGTGATTGTATGATTATGATTGTATGATTGTCATTGTATGATTATGATTGTATGGTTGTGATTGCATGATTGTGATTGTATGATTGAGATTGCATGATTTCGTATGTATGATTGTGATTGTATGATTGTGATTGTATGATTGTGATTGTATGATTGTGATAGTATGATAGTGATTGTAGGATTGTGATTGTATGACTGTGATTGTATGATTGTGATTGTATGATTGTGATTGTATGATTGTGATAGTATGATTGTGATTGTATGATTGTGATTGTATGATTGTGATAGTATGATTGTGATTGTAAGATTGTCATTGTATGACTGTGATTGTATGGTTGTGATTGTATGATTGTGATTGTATGATTGTGATTGTATGATTATGATTGTATGATTGTGATTGTATGATTGTATTTGGGAGATTGTATTTTGGAGATTGTAATTGTAGGATTGCGATTGTATGATTGTGATTGTATGATTGTGATTGCATGATTGTGATTGTATGATTGTGATTGTATGATTGTGACTGTATGATTGTGATAGTATGATTGTGATTGTATGACTGTGATTGTATGACTGTGATTGCATGATTGTGATTGTATGATTGTGATTGTATGATATTGATTGTATTATTGTGATTGTATGATTGCGATTGTATGATTGTGATAGTATGATTGTGATTGTATGATTGTGATTGTATGATTGCGATTGTATGATTGTGATAGTATGATTGTGATTGTATGACTGTGATTGTATGACTGTGATTGCATAATTGTGATTGTATGATTGCGATTGTATGATTGTGATAGTATGATTGTGATTGTATGACTGTGATTGTATGACTGTGATTGCATGATTGTGATTGTATGATTGTGATTGTATGATATTGATTGTATTATTGTGATTGTATGATTGCGATTGTATGATTGTGATAGTATGATTGTGATTGTATGATTGTGATTGTGTGATTGCGATTGTATGATTGTGATTGTAAGATTGCGATTGTATGAATGGGATTGTATGATTGTGATTGCATGATTGTGATTGTATGATTGTGATTGTATGATTGTGATTGTATGATTGTGATAGTATGATTGTGATTGTATGATTGTGATTGTATGACTGTGATTGTATGATTGTGATTGTGCGATTGTGATTGTACGATTGTGATTGTACGATTGTGATTGTATGATTGTGATTGTATGATTATGATTGAATGATTGTGATTGCACGATTGTGATTGTATGATTGTGATTGCATGACATTGAATGTATGATTGTGATTGTATGATTGTGATAGTATGATTGTGATTGTATGATTGTGATTGTATGATTGTGATTGTATGATTGTGATTGTATGATTGTATTTGGGAGATTGTATTTTGGAGATTGTAATTATATGATTGCGATTGCATGATTGCGATTGTATGATTGTGACTGTATGATTGTGATTGTATGATTGTGATTGTGTGATTGCGATTGTATGATTGCGATTGTATGATTGTGATTGTATGATTGTGATAGTATGATTGTGATTGTATGACTGTGATTGTATGATTGTATTTGGGAGATTGTAGTTGTATGATTGCGATTGTATGATTGTGATTGTATGATTGTGATGTATGATTGTAATTGTATGATTATGATTGTATGATTGTGACTATATGATTGTGATGGTATGATTGTGATTGTATGATTGCGATCGTATGATTGTGATTCTATGATTATGATTGTATGATTGTGAATGTATGATTGCGATTGTATGATTGTGATTGTATAATTATGATTGTATTTTTGTGATTGTATGATTGTGATTGTATGATTGTGATTGTATGATTGTGATGTATGATTGTGATTGTATGATTGTGATTGTATGATTATGATTGTATGATTGTCATTGTATGATTATGATTGTATGGTTGTGATTGCATGATTGTGATTGTATGATTGAGATTGCATGATTTCGTATGTATGATTGTGATTGTATGATTGTGATTGTATGATTGTGATTGTATGATTGTGATAGTATGATAGTGATTGTAGGATTGTGATTGTATGACTGTGATTGTATGATTGTGATTGTATGATTGTGATTGTATGATTGTGATAGTATGATTGTGATTGTATGATTGTGATTGTATGATTGTGATAGTATGATTGTGATTGTAAGATTGTCATTGTATGACTGTGATTGTATGGTTGTGATTGTATGATTGTGATTGTATGATTGTGATTGTATGATTGTGATTGCATGATTGTGATTGCATGATTGAGATCGCATGATTTTGTATGTATGATTGTGATTGTATGATTGTGATTGTATGATTGTGATTGTATGATTGTGATTGTATGATTGTGATAGTATGATTGTGATTGTACGATTGTGATTGTATGACTGTGATGGTATGATTGTGATTGTATGATTGTGATTGTATGATTGTGATTGTATGATTGTGATTGTATGATTGTGATTGTATGACTGTGATTGTATGATTGTGATTGTGCGATTGTGATTGTACGATTGTGACTGAATGATTGTGATTTTATGATTGTGATTGTATGATTATGATTGAATGATTGTCATTGTATGATTATGATTGTATGATTGTGATGGCATGATTGTGATTGTATGATTGAGATTGCATGATTATGTATGTATGATTGTGATTGTATGATTGTGATTGTATGATTGTGATTGTATGATTGTGATTGTATGATTGTGATAGTATGATTGTGATTGTTTGATTGTGATAGTATGATTGTGATTGTAAGATTGTGATTGTATGACTGGGATTGTATGATTGTGATTGTATTATTGTCATTGTATGATTACGATTGTACGATTGTGACTGCACGATTGTGATTGTATGATTGAGATTGCATGATTTTGTATGTATGATTGTGATTGTATGATTGTGATTGTATGATTGTGATTGTATGATTGTGATTGTATGATTGTGATTGTATGATTGTGATTGTATGATTGTGATTGTATGATTGTGATAGTATGATTGTGATTGTATGATTGTGGTTGGATGATTGTGATTGTATGATTATGATTGTACGATTGTGATTGTATGATTGTGATTGTGTGATTGTGATTGTCTGATTGCGATTGTATGATTGTGATCGTATGATTGTGATCGTATGATTGCGATTGTATGATTTTGATTGTATGACTGTGATTGTATGATTGTGATTATATGAGTGTGATTGTGTGACAGTGCTTGCATGATTGTGATTGTATGATTGTATTTGGGAGATTGTAATTGTATGATTGCGATTGTACGATTGTGATTGTATGATTATGATTGTATTTTTGTGATTGTGTGATTGTGATTGTATGATTGTGATTGTATGATTGTGATTGTATGATTGCGATAGTATGATATCGATTGTATGATTGTGATTGTATGATTGTGATTGTATGATTGTGATTGTATGATTGCATTTGGGTGATGGTAGTTGTATGATTGCGATTGTATGATTGTGATTGTATGATTGTGATGTATGATTGTAATTGTATGATTATGATTGTATGATTGTGTTTGTATGATTGTGATGGTATGATTGTGATTGTATGATTGCGATCGTATGATTGTGATTGTACGATTATGATTGTATGATTGTGATAGAATGATTGCGATTGTATGATTGTGATTGTATGATTATGATTGTATTTTTGTGATTGTACGATTGTGATTGTATGATTGTGATTGTAAGATTGTGATTGTATGATTGTGATGGTATGATTGTGATTGTATGATTGTGATCGTATGATTGTGATGGTATGATTGTGATTGTATGATTGCGATCGTATGATTGTGATTGTACGATTATGATTGTATGATTGTGATAGAATGATTGCGATTGTATGATTGTGATTGTATGATTATGATTGTATTTTTGTGATTGTATGATTGTGATTGTATGATTGTGATTGTAAGATTGTGATTGTATGATTGTGATTGTATGATTGTGATTGTATGATTGTGATTGTGCGATTGTGATTGTGCGATTGTGATTGTACGATTGTGATTGTACGATTGTGATTGCATGATTGTGATTGTATGTTTGTGATTGCATGACTTTGAATGTATGATTGTGATTGTATGATTGTGATTGCATGATTTTGAATGTATGATTGTGATTGTAAGATTGTGATTGTATGACTTTAATTGTATGACCGTGATTGTATGATTGTGACTGTATGATTGTGATTGTAAGATTGTGATTGTATGGTTGTGATTGAATGATTGTGATCGTAAGAGTGCGATTGTATGATTGTGATCGTATGACTGTGATTGTATGACTGTGATTGTATGATTGTGATTGTATGATTGTGATTGTATGATTGTGATTGTATGATTGTGATTGTATGTTTGTGATTGCATGACTTTGAATGTATGATTGTGATTGTATGATTGTGATTGCATGATTTTGAATGTATGATTGTGATTGTAAGATTGTGATTGTATGACTGTAATTGTATGACCGTTATTGTATGATTGTGACTGTATGATTGTGATTGTAAGATTGTGATTGTATGATTGTGATTGTATGATTGTGATTGTATGATTGTGATTGTATGATTGTGATTGTATGATTGTATTTGGGAGATGGTAGTTGCATGATTGCGATTGTATGATTGTGATTGCATGATTGTGATTGTATGATTGTGATTGTATGATTGTGTTTGTATGATTGTGATCGTATGACTGTGATTGTATGACTGTGATTGTATGATTGTGATGGTATGATTGTGATTGTATGATTGTGATCGTATGATTGTGATGGTATGATTGTGATTGTATGATTGTGATTGTATGATTGTGATTGTATGATTGTGATTGTATGATTGTGATTGTATGATTGTGATTGTATGATTGTTATTGTATGATTGTGATTGTATGATTGTGATTGAATGATTGTGATCGTAAGATTGCGATTGTATGATTTTGATTGTAATTGTCTGATTGTGGGTGTATGATTGCGATTGTATGATTGTGATTGTATGATTGTGATTGTATGATTGTGATTGTATGATTTTGATTGTATGATTGTGATTGTATGATTGTATTTGGGAGATTGTATTTGGGAGATTGTAATTGTATGATTGCGATTGTATGAGTGTGTTAGTATGATTGGGATTGTATGATTGTGATTGTATGATTGCGATTGTATGATTGTGATTGTATGATTATGATTGTATTATTGTGATTGTATGATTATGATTGTATGGTTGTGATTGTATGATTGTGATGGTATGATTGTGATTGTATGATTGCGATAGAATGATAGTGATTGTAGGATTGTGATTGTATGACTGTGATTGTAGGATTGTGATTGTATGATTTTGATTGTATGATTGTGATAGTATGATTGTGATTGTATGATTGTGATTGTATGATTGTGATTGTATGATTGTGATAGTATGATTGTGATTGTAAGATTGTCATTGTATGACTGTGATTGTATGATTGTGATTGTATGATTGTGATTGTATGATTATGATTGTATGATTGTGATTGTATGATTGTATTTGGGAGATTGTATTTTGGAGATTGTAATTGTAGGATTGCGATTGTATGATTGTGATTGTATGATTGTGATTGCATGATTGTGATTGTATGATTGTGATTGTATGATTGTGATTGTATGATTGTGATTGTATGATTGTGATTGTATGATTCGGATTGTATGATTGTGATAGTATGATTGTGATTGTATGATTGTGATTGTATGATTGTGATTGTATGATTGTGATTGTATGATTGTATTTGGGAGATTGTATTTTGGAGATTGTAATTATATGATTGCGATTGCATGATTGCGATTGTATGATTGTGACTGTATGATTGTGATTGTATGATTGTGATTGTGTGATTGCGATTGTATGATTGCGATTGTATGATTGTGATTGTATGATTGTGATAGTATGATTGTGATTGTATGACTGTGATTGTATGATTGTATTTGGGAGATTGTAGTTGTATGATTGCGATTGTATGATTGTGATTGTATGATTGTGATGTATGATTGTAATTGTATGATTATGATTGTATGATTGTGACTATATGATTGTGATGGTATGATTGTGATTGTATGATTGCGATCGTATGATTGTGATTCTATGATTATGATTGTATGATTGTGAATGTATGATTGCGATTGTATGATTGTGATTGTATAATTATGATTGTATTTTTGTGATTGTATGATTGTGATTGTATGATTGTGATTGTATGATTGTGATGTATGATTGTGATTGTATGATTGTGATTGTATGATTATGATTGTATGATTGTCATTGTATGATTATGATTGTATGGTTGTGATTGCATGATTGTGATTGTATGATTGAGATTGCATGATTTCGTATGTATGATTGTGATTGTATGATTGTGATTGTATGATTGTGATTGTATGATTGTGATAGTATGATAGTGATTGTAGGATTGTGATTGTATGACTGTGATTGTATGATTGTGATTGTATGATTGTGATTGTATGATTGTGATAGTATGATTGTGATTGTATGATTGTGATTGTATGATTGTGATAGTATGATTGTGATTGTAAGATTGTCATTGTATGACTGTGATTGTATGGTTGTGATTGTATGATTGTGATTGTATGATTGTGATTGTATGATTATGATTGTATGATTGTGATTGTATGATTGTATTTGGGAGATTGTATTTTGGAGATTGTAATTGTAGGATTGCGATTGTATGATTGTGATTGGATGATTGTGATTGCATGATTGTGATTGTATGATTGTGATTGTATGATTGTGATTGTATGATTGTGATTGTATGATTGTGATTGTATGATTGTGATTGTATGATTGTGATGGTATGATTGTGATTGTATGATTGCGATCGTATGATTGTGATTGTATGATTGTGATTGTATGATTGTGATTGTATGATTGTAATTGTATGATTGTGATTGTATTATTGTGATTGTATGATTGTGATTTTATGATTGCGATAGTATGATTGCGATTGTATGATTGTGATTGTATGATTGCGATTGTATGATTGTGATTGTATGATTATGATTGTATGATTGTGATTGTATGATTATGATTGTATGGTTGTGACTGTATGATTGTGATGGTATGATTGCGATTGTATGATTGCGATAGTATGATTGTGATTGTATGATTGTGATTGTATGATTGTGACTGTATGATTGTGATAGTATGATTGTGATTGTATGACTGTGATTGTATGACTGTGATTGCATGATTGTGATTGTATGATTGTGATTGTATGATATTGATTGTATTATTGTGATTGTATGATTGCGATTGTATGATTGTGATAGTATGATTGTGATTGTATGATTGTGATTGTATGATTGCGATTGTATGATTGTGATAGTATGATTGTGATTGTATGACTGTGATTGTATGATTGTGATTGTATGACTGTGATTGTATGATTGTGATTGTGCGATTGTGATTGTACGATTGTGATTGTACGATTGTGATTGTATGATTGTGATTGTATGATTATGATTGAATGATTGTGATTGCACGATTGTGATTGTATGATTGTGATTGCATGACATTGAATGTATGATTGTGATTGTATGATTGTGATTGTATGATTGTGATAGTATGATTGTGATTGTAAGATTGTGATTGTATGACTGTGATTGTATGATTGTGATTGTATGATTGTCATTGTATGATTGTGATTGCATGATTGTGATTGTATGATTGAGATTTCATGATTTTGTATGTATGATTGTGATTGTATGATTGTGATTGTATGATTGTGATTGTATGATTGTGATTGTAAGATTGTGATTGTATGATTGTGATTGTATGACTGTGATTGTATGATTGTGATTGTATGATTGTGATTGTATGATTGTGATTGTATGATTGTGATAGTATGATTGTGATTGTATGATTGTGATTGTATGACTGTGATTGTATGATTGTGGTTGTGCGATTGTGATTGTACGATTGTGATTGTACGATTGTGATTGTGTGATTGTGATTGTATGATTATGATTGAATGACTGTGATGGTATGATTGTGATTGTATGATTGTGATTGTATGATTGTGATTGTATGATTGTGACAGTATGATTGTGATTGTATGATTGTGACTGTATGACTGTGATTGTATGATTGTGATTGTGCGATTGTGATTGTACGATTGTGACTGTATGATTGTGATTGTATGATTGTGATTGTATGATTATGATTGAATGATTGTCATTGTATGATTATGATTGTATGATTGTGATGGCGTGATTATGATTGTATGATTGAGATTGCATGATTTTGTATGTATGATTGTGATTGTATGATTGTGATTGTATGATTGTGATTGTATGATTGTGATAGTATGATTGTGATTGTTTGATTGTGATAGTATGATTGTGATTGTAAGATTGCGATAGTATGATTGTGATTGTATGATTGTGATTGTATGATTATCATTGTCTGATTATGATTGTATGATTGTGATTGCATGATTGTGATTTTATGATTGTGATAGTATGATTGTGACTGTATGGTTGCGATTGTATGATTGTGATTGTATGATTGTGATTGCATGATTGTGATTGTATGATTGTATTTGGGAGATTGTAATTGTATGTTCGCGATTGTATGATTGTGATTGCATGATTGTGATTGTATGCTTGCGATTGTATGATTGTGATTGTATGATTGTGACTGTATGATTGTGTTTGTATGATTGTGATTGTATGGTTGTGATTGTATGATTGTGATTTTATGATTGTGATCGTATGATTGCGATGGTATGATTGTGATTGTATGATTGCGATTGTATGATTGTGATTGTATGATTGTGATTGTATGATTGTGATTGTATGATTGTGATTGTATGATTGTTTTTGTATGATTGTGATTGTATGATTGTGATTCAATGATTGTGATCGTATGATTGTGATCGTATGATTGCGATTGTATGATTTTGATTGTATGACTGTGATTGTATGATTGTGATTATATGAGTGTGATTGTATGACAGTGATTGCATGATTGTGATTGTATGATTGTATTTGGGAGATTGTAATTGTATGATTGCGATTGTACGATTGTGATTGTATGATTATGATTGTATTTTTGTGATTGTGTGATTGTGATTGTATGATTGTGATTGTATGATTGTGATTGTATTATTGCGATTGTATGAATGCGATTGTATGATTGTGATTGCATGATTGTGATTGTATGATTGTATTTGGGAGATTGTAATTGTATGATTGCGATTGTATGATTGTGATAGTATGATTGTGATTGTATGACTGTGATTGTATGACTGTGATTGTATGATTGTGATTGTATGATTGTGATTGTAAGATTGTGATTGTATGACTGTGATTGTATGATTGTGATTGTATGATTGTGAATGTATGATTGTGATTGTATGATTGTGATAGTATGATTGTGACTGTATGATTGCGATTGTACGATTGTGATTGTATGATTATGATTGTATTTTTGTGATTGTGTGTTTGTGATTGTATGATTGTGATTGTATGATTGTGATTGTATGATTGCGATTGTATGAATGCGATTGTATGATTGTGATTGCATGATTGTGATTGTATGATTGTACTTGGGAGATTGTAATTGTATGATTGCGATTGTATGATTGTGATTGTATGATTGTGATTGTATGATTGTGATTGTATGACTGTGATTGTATGATTGTGACTGTATGATTGTGATTGTATGATTGTGATTGTGTGATTGCGATTGTATGATTGCGATTGTATGATTGTGATAGTATGATTGTGATTGTATGACTGTGATTGTATGACTGTGATTGTATGATTGTGATTGTATGATTGTGATTGTAAGATTGTGATTGTATGACTGTGATTGTATGATTGTGATTGTATGATTGTGAATGTATGATTGTGATTGTATGATTGTGATAGTATGATTGTGACTGTATGATTGTGATTGTATGATTGTGATTGTATGATTGTGATTGTATGATTGTGATTGTATGATTGTGATTGTATGATTGTGATTGTATGATTGTATTTGGGTGATGGTAGTTGTGTGATTGCGATTGTATGATTGTGATTGTATGATTGTGATGTATGATTGTGATTGTATGATTGTGATTGTATGATTGTGATTGTATGATTGCGATAGTATGATTGTGATTGTATGATTGTGATTGTATGATTGTGATTGTATGATTGCGATTGTATGATTGCGATTGTATGATTATGATTGTATGATTGTGATTGTATGATTATGATTGTATGGTTGTGACTGTATGACTGTGATGGTATGATTGCGATTGTATGATTGCGATAGTATTATTGTGATTGTATGATTGTGATTGTATGATTGTGACTGTATGATTGTGATTGTATGATTGTGATTGTGTGATTGCGATTGTATGATTGCGATTGTATGATTGTGATAGTATGATTGTGATTGTATGACTGTGATTGTATGACTGTGATTGTAAGATTGTGATTGTATGACTGTGATTGTATGATTGTGATTGTATGATTGTGATTGTATGATTGTGATTGTATGATTGTGATTGTATGATTGTGATTGTCTGATTGTGGTTGTATGATTGCGATTGTATGATTGTGATTGTATGATTGTGATTGTATGATTGTGATTGTATGATTTTGATTGTATGATTGTGATTGTATGATTGTATTTGGGAGATTGTATTTGGGAGATTGTAGTTGTATGATTGCGATTGTATGATTGTGATTGTATGATTGTGATGTATGATTGTAATTGTATGATTATGATTGTATGATTGTGATTGTATGATTGTGATGGTATGATTGTGATTGTATGATTGCCATCGTATGATTGTGATTGTATGATTGTGATTGTATGACTGTGATTGTATGATTGTGATTGTGCGATTGTGATTGTACGATTGTGATTGTACGATTGTGATTGTATGATTGTGATTGTATGATTATGATTGTATGACTGTGATTGTATGATTGTGATTGTATGATTGTGATTGTATGATTGTGATAGTATGATTGTGATTGTATGATTGTGATTGTATGATTTTGATTGTATGATTGTGATTGTATGATTGTGATTGTATGATTGTGATTGTATGATTGTTTTTGTAGGATTGTGATTGTATGATTGTGATTGTATGATTGTGATAGTATGATTGTGATTGTTTGATTGTGATAGTATGATTGTGATTGTAAGATTGTGATTGTATGACTGGGATTGTATGATTGTGATTGTATTATTGTCATTGTATGATTACGATTGTACGATTGTGACTGCACGATTGTGATTGTATGATTGAGATTGCATGATTTTGTATGTATGATTGTGATTGTTTGATTGTGATTGTATGATTGTGATTGTATGATTGTGATTGTATGATTGTGATTGTATGATTGTGATAGTATGATTGTGATTGTATGATTGTGGTTGGGTGATTGTGATTGTATGATTATGATTGTACGATTGTGATTGTATGATTGTGATTGTGTGATTGTGATTGTCTGATTGCGATTGTATGATTGTGATCGTATGATTGTGATCGTATGATTGCGATTGTATGATTTTGATTGTATGACTGTGATTGTATGATTGTGATTATATGACTGTGATTGTATGACTGTGATTGTATGATTGTGATTCTATGATGGTGATTGTAAGATTGTGATTGTATGACTGTGATTGTATGATTGTGATTGTATGATTGTGATTGTATGATTGTGATTGTATGATTGTGATTGTATGATTGTGATTGTCTGATTGTGGTTGTATGATTGCGATTGTATGATTGTGATTGTATGATTGTGATTGTATGATTGTGATTGTATGATTTTGATTGTATGATTGTGATTGTATGATTGTATTTGGGAGATTGTATTTGGGAGATTGTATTTGGGAGATTGTAATTGTATGATTGCGATTGTATGATTGTGATTGTATGATTGTGATTGTATGATTGTGATCGTATGATTGTGATTGTATGATTATGATTGAATGATTGTCATTGTATGATTATGATTGTATGATTGTGATTGCATGATTGTGATTGTATGATTGAGATCGCATGATTTTGTATGTATGATTGTGATTGTATGATTATGATTGTATTATTGTGATTGTATGATTATGATTGTATGGTTGTGATTGTATGATTGTGATGGTATGATTGTGATTGTATGATTGCGATAGAATGATTGTGATTGTATGATTGTGATTGTATGATTGTGACTGTATGATTGTGATTGTATGACTGTGATAGTATGATTGTGATTGTATGATAGTGATAGTATGATTGTGATTGTATGACTGTGATTATATGACTGTGATTGTATGATTGTGATTGTATGATTGCGATTGTCTGATTGTGGTTGTATGATTGTGATTGTATGATTGTGATTGTGTGATTGTGATTGTATGATTGTGTTTGTATGATTGTGATAGTATGATTGTGATTGTATGTTTGTGATTGTATGATTGTGATTGTATGATTGTATTTGGGAGATTGTATTTGGGAGATTGTAGTTGTATGATTGCGATTGTATGATTGTGATTGTATGATTGTGATGTATGATTGTAATTGTATGATTATGATTGTATGATTGTGATTGTACGATTGTGATGGTATGATTGTGATTGTATGATTGCGATCGTATGATTGTGATTGTATGATTGTGATTGTATGACTGTGATTGTATGATTGTGATTGTGCGATTGTGATTGTACGATTGTGATTGTACGATTGTGATTGTATGATTGTGATTGTATGATTATGATTGTATGATTGTGATAGTATGATTGTGATTGTAAGATTGTGATTGTATGACTGTGATTGTATGATTGTGATTGTATGATTATTATTGTATGATTGTGATTGTATGATTCGGATTGTATGATTGTGATAGTATGATTGTGATTGTATGATTGTGATTGTATGATTGTGATTGTATGATTGTATTTGGGAGATTGTATTTTGGAGATTGTAATTATATGATTGCGATTGCATGATTGCGATTGTATGATTGTGACTGTATGATTGTGATTGTATGATTGTGATTGTGTGATTGCGATTGTATGATTGCGATTGTATGATTGTGATTGTATGATTGTGATAGTATGATTGTGATTGTATGATTGTGATTGCATGATTGTGATTGTATGATTGAGATTGCATGATTTTGTATGTATGATTGTGATTGTATGATTGTGATTGTATGATTGTGATTGTATGATTGTGATAGTATGATAGTGATTGTACGATTGTGATTGTATGACTGTGATTGTATGATTGTGATTGTATGATTGTGATTGTATGATTGTGATAGTATGATTGTGATTGTATGATTGTGATTGTATGATTTTGATTGTATGATTGTGATTGTATGATTGTGATTGTATGATTGTGATTGTATGATTGTTTTTGTAGGATTGTGATTGTATGATTGTGATTGTATGATTGTGATAGTATGATTGTGATTGTTTGATTGTGATAGTATGATTGTGATTGTAAGATTGTGATTGTATGACTGGGATTGTATGATTGTGATTGTATTATTGTCATTGTATGATTACGATTGTACGATTGTGACTGCACGATTGTGATTGTATGATTGAGATTGCATGATTTTGTATGTATGATTGTGATTGTATGATTGTGATTGTATGATTGTGATTGTATGATTGTGATTGTATGATTGTGATTGTATGATTGTGATAGTATGATTGTGATTGTAAGATTGTCATTGTATGACTGTGATTGTATGATTGTGATTGTATGATTGTGATTGTATGATTATGATTGTATGATTGTGATTGTATGATTGTATTTGGGAGATTGTATTTTGGAGATTGTATTTTGGAGATTGTAATTGTAGGATTGCGATTGTATGATTGTGATTGTATGATTGTGATTGCATGATTGTGATTGTATGATTGTGATTGTATGATTGTGATTGTATGATTGTGATTGTATGATTGTGATTGTATGATTGTGATGGTATGATTGTGATTGTATGATTGCGATCGTATGATTGTGATTGTATGATTGTGATTGTATGACTGTGATTGTATGATTGTGATTGTGCGATTGTGATTGTACGATTGTGGTTGTACGATTGTGATTGTATGATTGTGATTGTATGATTATGATTGTATGATTGTGATAGTATGATTGTGATTGTAAGATTGTGATTGTATGACTGTGATTGTATGATTGTGATTGTATGATTATTATTGTATGATTGTGATTGTATGATTCGGATTGTATGATTGTGATAGTATGATTGTGATTGTATGATTGTGATTGTATGATTGTGATTGTATGATTGTATTTGGGAGATTGTATTTTGGAGATTGTAATTATATGATTGCGATTGCATGATTGCGATTGTACGATTGTGACTGTATGATTGTGATTGTATGATTGTGATTGTGTGATTGCGATTGTATGATTGCGATTGTATGATTGTGATTGTATGATTGTGATAGTATAATTGTGATTGTATGACTGTGATTGTATGATTGTATTTGGGAGATTGTATTTGGGAGATTGTAGTTGTATGATTGCGATTGTATGATTGTGATTGTATGATTGTGATGTATGATTGTAATTGTATGATTATGATTGTATGATTGTGACTATATGATTGTGATGGTATGATTGTGATTGTATGATTGCGATCGTATGATTGTGATTCTATGATTATGATTGTATGATTGTGATTGTATGATTGCGATTGTATGATTGTGATTCTATGATTATGATTGTATTTTTGTGATTGTATGATTGTGATTGTATGATTGTGATTGTCTGATTGTGATTGTATGATTGTGATGTATGATTGTGATTGTATGATTGTGATTGCATGATTGTGATTGTATGATTGAGATTGCATGATTTCGTATGTATGATTGTGATTGTATGATTGTGATTGTATGATTGTGATTGTATGATTGTGATAGTATGATAGTGATTGTAGGATTGTGATTGTATGACTGTGATTGTATGATTGTGATTGTATGATTGTGATTGTATGATTGTGATAGTATGATTGTGATTGTATGATTGTGATTGTATGATTGTGATTGTATGATTGTGATAGTATGATTGTGATTGTAAGATTGTCATTGTATGACTGTGATTGTATGATTGTGATTGTATGATTGTGATTGTATGATTATGATTGTATGATTGTGATTGTATGATTGTATTTGGGAGATTGTATTTTGGAGATTGTAATTGTAGGATTGCGATTGTATGATTGTGATTGTATGATTGTGATTGTATGATTGTGATTGCATGATTGTGATTGTATGATTGTGATTGTATGATTGTGATTGTATGATTGTGATTGTATGATTGTGATTGTATGATTGTGATTGTATGATTGTGATTGTATGATTGTGATTGTATGATTGTGATTGTATGATTGTAATTGTATGATTGTGATTGTATTATTGTGATTGTATGATTGTGATTGTATGATTGCGATAGTATGATTGTGATTGTATGATTGTGATTGTATGATTGCGATTGTATGATTGTGATTGTATGATTATGATTGTATGATTGTGATTGTATGATTATGATTGTATGGTTGTGACCGTATGATTGTGATGGTATGATTGCGATTGTATGATTGCGATAGTGTGATTGTGATTGTATGATTGTGATTGTATGATTGTGACTGTATGATTGTGATAGTATGATTGTGATTGTATGACTGTGATTGTATGACTGTGATTGTATGATTGTGATAGTATGATTGTGATTGTTTGATTGTGATAGTATGATTGTGATTGTAAGATTGTGATTGTATGACTGGGATTGTATGATTGTGATTGTATGATTGTCATTGTATGATTACGATTGTACGATTGTGACTGCACGATTGTGACTGTATGATTGAGATTGCATGATTTTGTATGTATGATTGTGATTGTATGATTGTGATTGTATGATTGTGATCGCATGATTGTGATTTTATGATTGTGATAGTATGATTGTGATTGTATGGTTGCGATTGTATGATTGTGATTGTATGATTGTGATTGCATGATTGTGATTGTATGATTGTATTTGGGAGATTGTAATTGTATGTTCGCGATTGTATGATTGTGATTGTATGATTGTGATTGTATGCTTGCGATTGTATGATTGTGATTGTATGATTGTGACTGTATGATTGTGATTGTATGATTGTGATTGTATGATTGTGATTCAATGATTGTGATCGTATGATTGTGATCGTATGATTGCGATTGTATGATTTTGATTGTATGACTGTGATTGTATGATTGTGATTATATGAGTCTGATTGTATGACAGTGATTGCATGATTGTGATTGTATGATTGCATTTGGGAGATTTTAATTGTATGATTGCGATTGTACGATTGTGATTGTATGATTATGATTGTATTTTTGTGATTGTGTGATTGTGATTGTATGATTGTGATTGTATGATTGTGATTGTATGATTGCGATTGTATGAATGCGATTGTATGATTGTGATTGCATGATTGTGATTGTATGATTGTATTTGGGAGATTGTAATTGTATGATGGCGATTGTATGATTGCGATTGTATGAATGCGATTGTATGATTGTGATTGCATGATTGTGATTGTATGATTGTGATTGTATGATATTGATTGTATTATTGTGATTGTATGATTGTGATTGTATGATTGTGATTGTATGATTGTGATTGTATGATTGTGATTGTATGATTGTATTTGGGTGATGGTAGTTGTATGATTGCGATTGTATGATTGTGATTGTATGATTGTGATGTATGATTGTAATTGTATGATTATGATTGTATGATTGTGATTGCATGATTGTGATGGTATGATTGTGATTGTATGATTGCGATCGTATTATTGTGATTGTACGATTATGATTGTATGATTGTGATAGAATGATTGCGATTGTATGATTGTGATTGTATGATTATGATTGTATTTTTGTGATTGTATGATTGTGATTGTATGATTGTGATTGTAAGATTGTGATTGTATGATTGTGATTGTACGATTGTGATTGTATGATTGTGATTGTATGATTGCGATTGTATGAATGCGATTGTATGATTGTGATTGCATGATTGTGATTGTATGATTGTGATTGTATGATATTGATTGTATGATTGTGATTGTATGATTGTGATTGTATGATTGTGATAGTATGATTGTGATTGTATGATTGTGATTGTATGACTGTGATTGTATGATTGTGATTGTGCGATTGTGATTGTGCGATTGTGATTGTACGATTGTGATTGTACGATTGTGATTGCATGATTGTGATTGTATGTTTGTGATTGCATGACTTTGAATGTATGATTGTGATTGTATGATTGTGATTGCATGATTTTGAATGTATGATTGTGATTGTAAGATTGTGATTGTATGACTGTAATTGTATGACCGTGATTGTATGATTGTGACTGTATGATTGTGATTGTAAGATTGTGATTGTATGACTGTGATTGTATGATTGTGATTGTATGATTGTGATTGTATGATTGTGATTGTAAGATTGTGATTGTATGACTGTGATTGTATGATTGTGATTGTATGATTGTGATTGTATGATTGTGATTGTATGATTGTGATAGTATGATTGTGATTGTATGATTGTGATTGTATGATTGTGATTGTATGATTGTGATTGTATGATTGTGATTGTATGATTGTATTTGGGAGATGGTAGTTGTATGATTGCGATTGTATGATTGTGATTGCATGATTGTGATTGTATGATTGTGATTGTATGATTGTGTTTGTATGATTGTGATCGTATGACTGTGATTGTATGACTGTGATTGTATGATTGTGATGGTATGATTGTGATTGTATGATTGTGATCGTATGATTGTGATGGTATGATTGTGATTGTATGATTGTGATTGTATGATTGTGATTGTATGATTGTGATTGTATGATTGTGATTGTATGATTGTGATTGTATGATTGTTATTGTATGATTGTGATTGTATGATTGTGATTGAATGATTGTGATCGTAAGATTGCGATTGTATGATTTTGATTGTAATTGTCTGATTGTGGGTGTATGATTGCGATTGTATGATTGTGATTGTATGATTGTGATTGTATGATTTTGATTGTATGATTGTGATTGTATGATTGTATTTGGGAGATTGTATTTGGGAGATTGTAATTGTATGATTGCGATTGTATGAGTATGTTAGTATGATTGGGATTGTATGATTGTGATTGTATGATTGCGATTGTATGATTGTGATTGTATGATTATGATTGTATTATTGTGATTGTATGATTATGATTGTATGGTTGTGATTGTATGATTGTGATGGTATGATTGTGATTGTATGATTGCGATAGAATGATTGTGATTGTATGATTGTGATTGTATGATTGTGACTGTATGATTGTGATTGTATGATTGTGATTGTATGACTGTGATTGTATGACTGTGATTGTATGATTGTGATGGTATGATTGTGATTGTATGATTGCGATTGTATGACTGTGATAGTATGATTGTGATTGTATGATAGTGATAGTATGATTGTGATTGTATGACTGTGATTATATGACTGTGATTGTATGATTGTGATTGTATGATTGTGATTGTCTGATTGTGGTTGTATGATTGTGATTGTATGATTGTGATTGTGTGATTGTGATTGTATGATTGTGTTTGTATGAGTGTGATAGTGTGATTGTGATTGTATGTTTGTGATTGTATGATTGTGATTGTATGATTGTATTTGGGAGATTGTATTTGGGAGATTGTAGTTGTATGATTGCGATTGTATGATTGTGATTGTATGATTGTGATGTATGATTGTAATTGTATGATTATGATTGTATGATTGTGATTGTACGATTGTGATGGTATGATTGTGATTGTATGATTGCGATCGTATGATTGTGATTGTATGATTGTGATTGTATGACTGTGATTGTATGATTGTGATTGTGCGATTGTGATTGTACGATTGTGATTGTACGATTGTGATTGTATGATTGTGATTGTATGATTATGATTGTATGATTGTGATAGTATGATTGTGATTGTAAGATTGTGATTGTATGACTGTGATTGTATGATTGTGATTGTATGATTATTATTGTATGATTGTGATTGTATGATTCGGATTGTATGATTGTGATAGTATGATTGTGATTGTATGATTGTGATTGTATGATTGTGATTGTATGATTGTATTTGGGAGATTGTATTTTGGAGATTGTAATTATATGATTGCGATTGCATGATTGCGATTGTATGATTGTGACTGTATGATTGTGATTGTATGATTGCGATCGTATGATTGTGATTCTATGATTATGATTGTATGATTGTGAATGTATGATTGCGATTGTATGATTGTGATTGTATGATTATGATTGTATTTTTGTGATTGTATGATTGTGATTGTATGATTGTGATTGTATGATTGTGATGTATGATTGTGATTGTATGATTGTGATTGTATGATTATGATTGTATGATTGTCATTGTATGATTATGATTGTATGATTGTGATTGCATGATTGTGATTGTATGATTGAGATTGCATGATTTCGTATGTATGATTGTGATTGTATGATTGTGATTGTATGATTGTGATAGTATGATAGTGATTGTAGGATTGTGATTGTATGACTGTGATTGTATGATTGTGATTGTATGATTGTGATTGTATGATTGTGATAGTATGATTGTGATTGTATGATTGTGATTGTATGATTGTGATAGTATGATTGTGATTGTAAGATTGTCATTGTATGACTGTGATTGTATGATTGTGATTGTATGATTGTGATTGTATGATTATGATTGTATGATTGTGATTGTATGATTGTATTTGGGAGATTGTATTTTGGAGATTGTATTTTGGAGATTGTAATTGTAGGATTGCGATTGTATGATTGTGATTGTATGATTGTGATTGCATGATTGTGATTGTATGATTGTGATTGTATGATTGTGATTGTATGATTGTGATTGTATGATTGTGATTGTATGATTGTGATTGTATGATTGTGATGGTATGATTGTGATTGTATGATTGCGATCGTATGATTGTGATTGTATGATTGTGATTGTATGACTGTGATTGTATGATTGTGATTGTGCGATTGTGATTGTACGATTGTGGTTGTACGATTGTGATTGTATGATTGTGATTGTATGATTATGATTGTATGATTGTGATAGTATGATTGTGATTGTAAGATTGTGATTGTATGACTGTGATTGTATGATTGTGATTGTATGATTATTATTGTATGATTGTGATTGTATGATTCGGATTGTATGATTGTGATAGTATGATTGTGATTGTATGATTGTCATTGTATGATTGTGATTGTATGATTGTATTTGGGAGATTGTATTTTGGAGATTGTAATTATATGATTGCGATTGCATGATTGCGATTGTACGATTGTGACTGTATGATTGTGATTGTATGATTGTGATTGTGTGATTGCGATTGTATGATTGCGATTGTATGATTGTGATTGTATGATTGTGATAGTATGATTGTGATTGTATGACTGTGATTGTATGATTGTGATTGTATGATTGTGATTGTATGACTGTGATTGGATGATTGTGATTGTATGATTGTGATTGTATGATTATGATTGTATGGTTGTGACCGTATGATTGTGATGGTATGATTGCGATTGTATGATTGCGATAGTGTGATTGTGATTGTATGATTGTGATTGTATGATTGTGACTGTATGATTGTGATAGTATGATTGTGATTGTATGACTGTGATTGTATGACTGTGATTGTATGATTGTGATAGTATGATTGTGATTGTTTGATTGTGATAGTATGATTGTGATTGTAAGATTGTGATTGTATGACTGGGATTGTATGATTGTGATTGTATGATTGTCATTGTATGATTACGATTGTACGATTGTGACTGCACGATTGTGACTGTATGATTGAGATTGCATGATTTTGTATGTATGATTGTGATTGTATGATTGTGATTGTATGATTGTGATCGCATGATTGTGATTTTATGATTGTGATAGTATGATTGTGATTGTATGGTTGCGATTGTATGATTGTGATTGTATGATTGTGATTGCATGATTGTGATTGTATGATTGTATTTGGGAGATTGTAATTGTATGTTCGCGATTGTATGATTGTGATTGTATGATTGTGATTGTATGCTTGCGATTGTATGAATGCGATTGTATGATTGTGATTGTGCGATTGTGATTGTGCGATTGTGATTGTACGATTGTGATTGTACGATTGTGATTGCATGATTGTGATTGTATGTTTGTGATTGCATGACTTTGAATGTATGATTGTGATTGTATGATTGTGATTGCATGATTTTGAATGTATGATTGTGATTGTAAGATTGTGATTGTATGACTGTAATTGTATGACCGTGATTGTATGATTGTGACTGTATGATTGTGATTGTAAGATTGTGATTGTATGACTGTGATTGTATGATTGTGATTGTATGATTGTGATTGTATGATTGTGATTGTAAGATTGTGATTGTATGACTGTGATTGTATGATTGTGATTGTATGATTGTGATTGTATGATTGTGATTGTATGATTGTGATAGTATGATTGTGATTGTATGATTGTGATTGTATGATTGTGATTGTATGATTGTGATTGTATGATTGTGATTGTATGATTGTATTTGGGAGATGGTAGTTGTATGATTGCGATTGTATGATTGTGATTGCATGATTGTGATTGTATGATTGTGATTGTATGATTGTGTTTGTATGATTGTGATCGTATGACTGTGATTGTATGACTGTGATTGTATGATTGTGATGGTATGATTGTGATTGTATGATTGTGATCGTATGATTGTGATGGTATGATTGTGATTGTATGATTGTGATTGTATGATTGTGATTGTATGATTGTGATTGTATGATTGTGATTGTATGATTGTGATTGTATGATTGTTATTGTATGATTGTGATTGTATGATTGTGATTGAATGATTGTGATCGTAAGATTGCGATTGTATGATTTTGATTGTAATTGTCTGATTGTGGGTGTATGATTGCGATTGTATGATTGTGATTGTATGATTGTGATTGTATGATTTTGATTGTATGATTGTGATTGTATGATTGTATTTGGGAGATTGTATTTGGGAGATTGTAATTGTATGATTGCGATTGTATGAGTATGTTAGTATGATTGGGATTGTATGATTGTGATTGTATGATTGCGATTGTATGATTGTGATTGTATGATTATGATTGTATTATTGTGATTGTATGATTATGATTGTATGGTTGTGATTGTATGATTGTGATGGTATGATTGTGATTGTATGATTGCGATAGAATGATTGTGATTGTATGATTGTGATTGTATGATTGTGACTGTATGATTGTGATTGTATGATTGTGATTGTATGACTGTGATTGTATGACTGTGATTGTATGATTGTGATGGTATGATTGTGATTGTATGATTGCGATTGTATGACTGTGATAGTATGATTGTGATTGTATGATAGTGATAGTATGATTGTGATTGTATGACTGTGATTATATGACTGTGATTGTATGATTGTGATTGTATGATTGTGATTGTCTGATTGTGGTTGTATGATTGTGATTGTATGATTGTGATTGTGTGATTGTGATTGTATGATTGTGTTTGTATGATTGTGATAGTATGATTGTGATTGTATGTTTGTGATTGTATGATTGTGATTGTATGATTGTATTTGGGAGATTGTATTTGGGAGATTGTAGTTGTATGATTGCGATTGTATGATTGTGATTGTATGATTGTGATGTATGATTGTAATTGTATGATTATGATTGTATGATTGTGATTGTACGATTGTGATGGTATGATTGTGATTGTATGATTGCGATCGTATGATTGTGATTGTATGATTGTGATTGTATGACTGTGATTGTATGATTGTGATTGTGCGATTGTGATTGTACGATTGTGATTGTACGATTGTGATTGTATGATTGTGATTGTATGATTATGATTGTATGATTGTGATAGTATGATTGTGATTGTAAGATTGTGATTGTATGACTGTGATTGTATGATTGTGATTGTATGATTATTATTGTATGATTGTGATTGTATGATTCGGATTGTATGATTGTGATAGTATGATTGTGATTGTATGATTGTGATTGTATGATTGTGATTGTATGATTGTATTTGGGAGATTGTATTTTGGAGATTGTAATTATATGATTGCGATTGCATGATTGCGATTGTATGATTGTGACTGTATGATTGTGATTGTATGATTGCGATTGTATGATTGTGATTGTATGATTGTGATTGTATGATTGTGATTGTATGATTGTGATTGTATGATTGTTTTTGTATGATTGTGATTGTATGATTGTGATTCAATGATTGTGATCGTATGATTGTGATCGTATGATTGCGATTGTATGATTTTGATTGTATGACTGTGATTGTATGATTGTGATTATATGAGTGTGATTGTATGACATTGATTGCATGATTGTGATTGTATGATTGTATTTGGGAGATTGTAATTGTATGATTGCGATTGTACGATTGTGATTGTATGATTATGATTGTATTTTTGTGATTGTGTGTTTGTGATTGTATGATTGTGATTGTATGACTGTGATTGTATGATTGTGATTGTATGATTGTGATTGTATGATTGTGATAGTATGATTGTGATTGTATGATTGTGATTGTATGATTGTGATAGTATGATTGTGATTGTAAGATTGTCATTGTATGACTGTGATTGTATGATTGTGATTGTATGATTGTGATTGTATGATTATGATTGTATGATTGTGATTGTATGATTGTATTTGGGAGATTGTATTTTGGAGATTGTATTTTGGAGATTGTAATTGTAGGATTGCGATTGTATGATTGTGATTGTATGATTGTGATTGCATGATTGTGATTGTATGATTGTGATTGTATGATTGTGATTGTATGATTGTGATTGTATGATTGTGATTGTATGATTGTGATTGTATGATTGTGATGGTATGATTGTGATTGTATGATTGCGATCGTATGGTTGTGATTGTATGATTGTGATTGTATGACTGTGATTGTATGATTGTGATTGTGCGATTGTGATTGTACGATTGTGGTTGTACGATTGTGATTGTATGATTGTGATTGTATGATTATGATTGTATGATTGTGATAGTATGATTGTGATTGTAAGATTGTGATTGTATGACTGTGATTGTATGATTGTGATTGTATGATTATTATTGTATGATTGTGATTGTATGATTCGGATTGTATGATTGTGATAGTATGATTGTGATTGTATGATTGTGATTGTATGATTGTGATTGTATGATTGTATTTGGGAGATTGTATTTTGGAGATTGTAATTATATGATTGCGATTGCATGATTGCGATTGTACGATTGTGACTGTATGATTGTGATTGTATGATTGTGATTGTGTGATTGCGATTGTATGATTGCGATTGTATGATTGTGATTGTATGATTGTGATAGTATGATTGTGATTGTATGACTGTGATTGTATGATTGTATTTGGGAGATTGTATTTGGGAGATTGTAGTTGTATGATTGCGATTGTATGATTGTGATTGTATGATTGTGATGTATGATTGTAATTGTATGATTATGATTGTATGATTGTGACTATATGATTGTGATGGTATGATTGTGATTGTATGATTGCGATCGTATGATTGTGATTCTATGATTATGATTGTATGATTGTGATTGTATGATTGCGATTGTATGATTGTGATTCTATGATTATGATTGTATTTTTGTGATTGTATGATTGTGATTGTATGATTGTGATTGTATGATTGTGATGTATGATTGTGATTGTATGATTGTGATTGCATGATTGTGATTGTATGATTGAGATTGCATGATTTCGTATGTATGATTGTGATTGTATGATTGTGATTGTATGATTGTGATTGTATGATTGTGATAGTATGATAGTGATTGTAGGATTGTGATTGTATGACTGTGATTGTATGATTGTGATTGTATGATTGTGATTGTATGATTGTGATAGTATGATTGTGATTGTATGATTGTGATAGTATGATTGTGATTGTATGATTGTGATAGTATGATTGTGATTGTAAGATTGTCATTGTATGACTGTGATTGTATGATTGTGATTGTATGATTGTGATTGTATGATTATGATTGTATGATTGTGATTGTATGATTGTATTTGGGAGATTGTATTTTGGAGATTGTAATAGTAGGATTGCGATTGTATGATTGTGATTGTATGATTGTGATTGTATGATTGTGATTGCATGATTGTGATTGTATGATTGTGATTGTATGATTGTGATTGTATGATTGTGATTGTATGATTGTGATTGTATGATTGTGATTGTATGATTGTGATTGTATGATTGTGATTGTATGATTGTGATTGTATGATTGTAATTGTATGATTGTGATTGTATTATTGTGATTGTATGATTGTGATTGTATGATTGCGATAGTATGATTGTGATTGTATGATTGTGATTGTATGATTGCGATTGTATGATTGTGATTGTATGATTGTGATTGTATGATTGTGATTGTATGATTGCGATAGTATGATTGTGATTGTATGATTGTGATTGTATGATTGCGATTGTATGATTGCGATTGTATGATTATGATTGTATGATTGTGATTGTATGATTCTGATTGTATGGTTGTGACTGTATGATTGTGATGGTATGATTGCGATTGTATGATTGTGATTGTATGATTGTGATAGTATGATTGTGATTGTACGATTGTGATTGTATGACTGTGATGGTACGATTGTGATTGTATGATTGTGATTGTATGATTGTGATAGTATGATTGTGATTGTATGATTGTGATTGTATGACTGTGATTGTATGATTGTGATTGTGCGATTGTGATTGTACGATTGTGACTGAATGATTGTGATTTTATGATTGTGATTGTATGATTATGATTGAATGATTGTCATTGTATGATTATGATTGTATGATTGTGATGGCATGATTGTGATTGTATGATTGAGATTGCATGATTATGTATGTATGATTGTGATTGTATGATTGTGATTGTATGATTGTGATTGTATGATTGTGATTGTATGATTGTGATTGCATGATTGTGATTGTATGCTTGCGATTGTATGATTGTGATTGTATGATTGTGACTGTATGATTGTGTTTGTATGATTGTGATTGTATGGTTGTGATTGTATGATTGTGATTTTATGATTGTGATCGTATGATTGCGATGGTATGATTGTGATTGTATGATTGCGATTGTATGATTGTGATTGTATGATTGTGATTGTATGATTGTGATTGTATGATTGTGATTGTATGATTGTTTTTGTATGATTGTGATTGTATGATTGTGATTCAATGATTGTGATCGTATGATTGTGATCGTATGATTGCGATTGTATGATTTTGATTGTATGACTGTGATTGTATGATTGTGATTATATGAGTGTGATTGTATGACATTGATTGCATGATTGTGATTGTATGATTGTATTTGGGAGATTGTAATTGTATGATTGCGATTGTACGATTGTGATTGTATGATTATGATTGTATTTTTGTGATTGTGTGTTTGTGATTGTATGATTGTGATTGTATGATTGTGATTGTATGATTGCGATTGTATGAATGCGATTGTATGATTGTGATTGCATGATTGTGATTGTATGATTGTATTTGGGAGATTGTAATTGTATGACTGCGATTGTATGATTGTGATTGTATGATTGTGATTGTATGATTGTGATTGTATGACTGTGATTGTATGATTGTGACTGTATGATTGTGATTGTATGATTGTGATTGTGTGATTGCGATTGTATGATTGCGATTGTATGATTGTGATAGTATGATTGTGATTGTATGACTGTGATTGTATGACTGTGATTGTATGATTGTGATTGTATGATTGTGATTGTAAGATTGTGATTGTATGACTGTGATTGTATGATTGTGATTGTATGATTGTGAATGTATGATTGTGATTGTATGATTGTGATAGTATGATTGTGACTGTATGATTGTGATTGTATGATTGTGATTGTATGATTGTGATTGTATGATTGTGATTGTATGATTGTGATTGTATGATTGTGATTGTATGATTGTGATTGTATGATTGTATTTGGGTGATGGTAGTTGTGTGATTGCGATTGTATGATTGTGATTGTATGATTGTGATGTATGATTGTGATTGTATGATTGTGATTGTATGATTGTGATTGTATGATTGCGATAGTATGATTGTGATTGTATGATTGTGATTGTATGATTGTGATTGTATGATTGCGATTGTATGATTGCGATTGTATGATTATGATTGTATGATTGTGATTGTATGATTATGATTGTATGGTTGTGACTGTATGATTGTGATGGTATGATTGCGATTGTATGATTGCGATAGTATTATTGTGATTGTATGATTGTGATTGTATGATTGTGACTGTATGATTGTGATTGTATGATTGTGATTGTGTGATTGCGATTGTATGATTGCGATTGTATGATTGTGATAGTATGATTGTGATTGTATGACTGTGATTGTATGACTGTGATTGTATGATTGTGATTCTATGATGGTGATTGTAAGATTGTGATTGTATGACTGTGATTGTATGATTGTGATTGTATGATTGTGATTGTATGATTGTGATTGTATGATTGTGATTGTATGATTGTGATTGTCTGATTGTGGTTGTATGATTGCGATTGTATGATTGTGATTGTATGATTGTGATTGTATGATTGTGATTGTATGATTTTGATTGTATGATTGTGATTGTATGATTGTATTTGGGAGATTGTATTTGGGAGATTGTATTTGGGAGATTGTAATTGTATGATTGCGATTGTATGATTGTGATTGTATGATTGTGATTGTATGATTGTGATCGTATGATTGTGATTGTATGATTATGATTGAATGATTGTCATTGTATGATTATGATTGTATGATTGTGATTGCATGATTGTGATTGTATGATTGAGATCGCATGATTTTGTATGTATGATTGTGATTGTATGATTGTGATTGTATGATTGTGATAGTTAGATTGTGATTGTACGATTGTGATTGTATGACTGTGATGGTATGATTGTGATTGTATGATTGTGATTGTATGATTGTGATAGTATGATTGTGATTGTATGATTGTGATTGTATGACTGTGATTGTATGATTGTGATTGTGCGATTGTGATTGTACGATTGTGACTGAATGATTGTGATTTTATGATTGTGATTGTATGATTATGATTGAATGATTGTCATTGTATGATTATGATTGTATGATTGTGATGGCATGATTGTGATTGTATGATTGAGATTGCATGATTATGTATGTATGATTGTGATTGTATGATTGTGATTGTATGATTGTGATTGTATGATTGTGATTGTTTGATTGTGATAGTATGATTGTGATTGTAAGATTGTGATTGTATGACTGGGATTGTATGATTGTGATTGTATGATTGTATTTATGAGATTGTATTTGGGAGATTGTAGTTGTATGATTGCGATTGTATGATTGTGATTGTATGATTGTGATGTATGATTGTAATTGTATGATTATGATTGTATGATTGTGATTGTATGATTGTGATGGTATGATTGTGATTGTATGATTGCCATCGTATGATTGTGATTGTATGATTGTGATTGTATGACTGTGATTGTATGATTGTGATTGTGCGATTGTGATTGTACGATTGTGATTGTACGATTGTGATTGTATGATTGTGATTGTATGATTATGATTGTATGATTGTGATAGTATGATTGTGATTGTAAGATTGTGATTGTATGACTGTGATTGTATGATTGTGATTGTATGATTATTATTGTATGATTGTGATTGTATGATTCGGATTGTATGATTGTGATAGTATGATTGTGATTGTATGATTGAGATCGCATGATTTTGTATGTATGATTGTGATTGTATGATTATGATTGTATTATTGTGATTGTATGATTATGATTGTATGGTTGTGATTGTATGATTGTGATGGTATGATTGTGATTGTATGATTGCGATAGAATGATTGTGATTGTATGATTGTGATTGTATGATTGTGACTGTATGATTGTGATTGTATGACTGTGATAGTATGATTGTGATTGTATGATAGTGATAGTATGATTGTGATTGTATGACTGTGATTATATGACTGTGATTGTATGATTGTGATTGTATGATTGCGATTGTCTGATTGTGGTTGTATGATTGTGATTGTATGATTGTGATTGTGTGATTGTGATTGTATGATTGTGTTTGTATGATTGTGATAGTATGATTGTGATTGTATGTTTGTGATTGTATGATTGTGATTGTATGATTGTATTTGGGAGATTGTATTTGGGAGATTGTAGTTGTATGATTGCGATTGTATGATTGTGATTGTATGATTGTGATGTATGATTGTAATTGTATGATTATGATTGTATGATTGTGATTGTACGATTGTGATGGTATGATTGTGATTGTATGATTGCGATCGTATGATTGTGATTGTATGATTGTGATTGTATGACTGTGATTGTATGATTGTGATTGTGCGATTGTGATTGTACGATTGTGATTGTACGATTGTGATTGTATGATTGTGATTGTATGATTATGATTGTATGATTGTGATAGTATGATTGTGATTGTAAGATTGTGATTGTATGACTGTGATTGTATGATTGTGATTGTATGATTATTATTGTATGATTGTGATTGTATGATTCGGATTGTATGATTGTGATAGTATGATTGTGATTGTATGATTGTGATTGTATGATTGTGATTGTATGATTGTATTTGGGAGATTGTATTTTGGAGATTGTAATTAAATGATTGCGATTGCATGATTGCGATTGTATGATTGTGACTGTATGATTGTGATTGTATGATTGTGATTGTGTGATTGCGATTGTATGATTGCGATTGTATGATTGTGATTGTATGATTGTGATAGTATGATTGTGATTGTATGATTGTGATTGCATGATTGTGATTGTATGATTGAGATTGCATGATTTTGTATGTATGATTGTGATTGTATGATTGTGATTGTATGATTGTGATTGTATGATTGTGATAGTATGATAGTGATTGTACGATTGTGATTGTATGACTGTGATTGTATGATTGTGATTGTATGATTGTGATTGTATGATTGTGATAGTATGATTGTGATTGTATGATTGTGATTGTATGATTTTGATTGTATGATTGTGATTGTATGATTGTGATTGTATGATTGTGATTGTATGATTGTTTTTGTAGGATTGTGATTGTATGATTGTGATTGTATGATTGTGATAGTATGATTGTGATTGTTTGATTGTGATAGTATGATTGTGATTGTAAGATTGTGATTGTATGACTGGGATTGTATGATTGTGATTGTATTATTGTCATTGTATGATTACGATTGTACGATTGTGACTGCACGATTGTGATTGTATGATTGAGATTGCATGATTTTGTATGTATGATTGTGATTGTATGATTGTGATTGTATGATTGTGATTGTATGATTGTGATTGTATGATTGTGATTGTATGATTGTGATAGTATGATTGTGATTGTATGATTGTGGTTGGGTGATTGTGATTGTATGATTATGATTGTACGATTGTGATTGTATGATTGTGATTGTGTGATTGTGATTGTCTGATTGCGATTGTATGATTGTGATCGTATGATTGTGATCGTATGATTGCGATTGTATGATTTTGATTGTATGACTGTGATTGTATGATTGTGATTATATGAGTGTGATTGTATGACAGTGATTGCATGATTGTGATTGTATGATTGTATTTGGGAGATTGTAATTGTATGATTGCGATTGTACGATTGTGATTGTATGATTATGATTGTATTTTTGTGATTGTGTGATTGTGATTGTATGATTGTGATTGTATGATTGTGATTGAATGATTGCGATAGTATGATATCGATTGTATGATTGTGATTGTATGATTGTGATTGTATGATTGTGATTGTATGACTGTGATTGTATGATTGTGATTGTGCGATTGTGATTGTGCGATTGTGATTGTACGATTGTGATTGCATGATTGTGATTGTATGTTTGTGATTGCATGACTTTGAATGTATGATTGTGATTGTATGACTGTGATTGCATGATTTTGAATGTATGATTGTGATTGTAAGATTGTGATTGTATGACTGTAATTGTATGACTGTGATTGTATGATTGTGATTGTATGATTGTGATTGTATGATTGTGATTGTAAGATTGTGATTGTATGACTGTGATTGTATGATTGTGATTGTATGATTGTGATTGTATGATTGTGATTGTATGATTGTGATAGTATGATTGTGATTGTATGATTGTGATTGTATGATTGTGATTGTATGATTGTGATTGTATGATTGTGATTGTATGATTGTGATTGTATGATTGTGATTGTATGATTGTGATTGTATGATTGTATTTGGGAGATGGTAGTTGTATGATTGCGATTGTATGATTGTGATTGCATGATTGTGATTGTATGATTGTGATTGTATGATTGTGTTTGTATGATTGTGATCGTATGACTGTGATTGTATGACTGTGATTGTATGATTGTGATTGTATGATTGTGATTGCATGACTTTGAATGTATGATTGTGATTGTATGATTGTGATTGCATGATTTTGAATGTATGATTGTGATTGTAAGATTGTGATTGTATGACTGTAATTGTATGACCGTGATTGTATGATTGTGACTGTATGATTGTGATTGTAAGATTGTGATTGTATGACTGTGATTGTATGATTGTGATTGTATGATTGTGATTGTATGATTGTGATTGTATGATTGTGATTGTATGATTGTGATTGTATGATTGTGATTGTATGATTGTGATTGTATGATTGTGATTGTATGATTGTTATTGTATGATTGTGATTGTATGATTGTGATTGAATGATTGTGATCGTAAGATTGCGATTGTATGATTTTGATTGTAATTGTCTGATTGTGGGTGTATGATTGCGATTGTATGATTGTGATTGTATGATTGTGATTGTATGATTGTGATTGTATGATTTTGATTGTATGATTGTGATTGTATGATTGTATTTGGGAGATTGTATTTGGGAGATTGTAATTGTATGATTGCGATTGTATGAGTATGTTAGTATGATTGGGATTGTATGATTGTGATTGTATGATTGCGATTGTATGATTGTGATTGTATGATTATGATTGTATTATTGTGATTGTATGATTATGATTGTATGGTTGTGATTGTATGATTGTGATGGTATGATTGTGATTGTATGATTGCGATAGAATGATTGTGATTGTATGATTGTGATTGTATGATTGTGACTGTATGATTGTGATTGTATGATTGTGATTGTATGACTGTGATTGTATGACTGTGATTGTATGATTGTGATGGTATGATTGTGATTGTATGATTGCGATTGTATGACTGTGATAGTATGATTGTGATTGTATGATAGTGATAGTATGATTGTGATAGTATGACTGTGATTATATGACTGTGATTGTATGATTGTGATTGTATGATTGCGATTGTCTGATTGTGGTTGTATGATTGTGATTGTATGATTGCGATCGTATGATTGTGATTCTATGATTATGATTGTATGATTGTGAATGTATGATTGCGATTGTATGATTGTGATTGTATGATTATGATTGTATTTTTGTGATTGTATGATTGTGATTGTATGATTGTGATTGTATGATTGTGATGTATGATTGTGATTGTATGATTGTGATTGTATGATTATGATTGTATGATTGTCATTGTATGATTATGATTGTATGATTGTGATTGCATGATTGTGATTGTATGATTGAGATTGCATGATTTCGTATGTATGATTGTGATTGTATGATTGTGATTGTATGACTGTGATAGTATGATAGTGATTGTAGGATTGTGATTGTATGACTGTGATTGTATGATTGTGATTGTATGATTGTGATTGTATGATTGTGATAGTATGATTGTGATTGTATGATTGTGATTGTATGATTGTGATAGTATGATTGTGATTGTAAGATTGTCATTGTATGACTGTGATTGTATGATTGTGATTGTATGATTGTGATTGTATGATTATGATTGTATGATTGTGATTGTATGATTGTATTTGGGAGATTGTATTTTGGAGATTGTATTTTGGAGATTGTAATTGTAGGATTGCGATTGTATGATTGTGATTGTATGATTGTGATTGCATGATTGTGATTGTATGATTGTGATTGTATGATTGTGATTGTATGATTGTGATTGTATGATTGTGATTGTATGATTGTGATTGTATGATTGTGATGTATGATTGTGATTGTATGATTGTGATTGCATGATTGTGATTGTATGATTGAGATTGCATGATTTCGTATGTATGATTGTGATTGTATGATTGTGATTGTATGATTGTGATTGTATGATTGTGATTGTATGATTGTGATAGTATGATAGTGATTGTAGGATTGTGATTGTATGACTGTGATTGTATGATTGTGATTGTATGATTGTGATTGTATGATTGTGATAGTATGATTGTGATTGTATGATTGTGATTGTATGATTGTGATTGTATGATTGTGATAGTATGATTGTGATTGTAAGATTGTCATTGTATGACTGTGATTGTATGATTGTGATTGTATGATTGTGATTGTATGATTATGATTGTATGATTGTGATTGTATGATTGTATTTGGGAGATTGTATTTTGGAGATTGTAATTGTAGGATTGCGATTGTATGATTGTGATTGTATGATTGTGATTGTATGATTGTGATTGCATGATTGTGATTGTATGATTGTGATTGTATGATTGTGATTGTATGATTGTGATTGTATGATTGTGATTGTATGATTGTGATTGTATGATTGTGATTGTATGATTGTGATTGTATGATTGTGATTGTATGATTGTAATTGTATGATTGTGATTGTATTATTGTGATTGTATGATTGTGATTGTATGATTGCGATAGTATGATTGTGATTGTATGATTGTGATTGTATGATTGCGATTGTATGATTGTGATTGTATGATTATGATTGTATGTTTGTGATTGTATGATTATGATTGTATGGTTGTGACCGTATGATTGTGATGGTATGATTGCGATTGTATGATTGCGATAGTGTGATTGTGATTGTATGATTGTGATTGTATGATTGTGACTGTATGATTGTGATAGTATGATTGTGATTGTATGACTGTGATTGTATGACTGTGATTGTATGATTGTGATAGTATGATTGTGATTGTTTGATTGTGATAGTATGATTGTGATTGTAAGATTGTGATTGTATGACTGGGATTGTATGATTGTGATTGTATGATTGTCATTGTATGATTACGATTGTACGATTGTGACTGCACGATTGTGACTGTATGATTGAGATTGCATGATTTTGTATGTATGATTGTGATTGTATGATTGTGATTGTATGATTGTGATCGCATGATTGTGATTTTATGATTGTGATAGTATGATTGTGATTGTATGGTTGCGATTGTATGATTGTGATTGTATGATTGTGATTGCATGATTGTGATTGTATGATTGTATTTGGGAGATTGTAATTGTATGTTCGCGATTGTATGATTGTGATTGTATGATTGTGATGTATGATTGTAATTGTATGATTATGATTGTATGATTGTGATTGTACGATTGTGATGGTATGATTGTGATTGTATGATTGCGATCGTATGATTGTGATTGTATGATTGTGATTGTATGACTGTGATTGTATGATTGTGATTGTGCGATTGTGATTGTACGATTGTGATTGTACGATTGTGATTGTATGATTGTGATTGTATGATTATGATTGTATGATTGTGATAGTATGATTGTGATTGTAAGATTGTGATTGTATGACTGTGATTGTATGATTGTGATTGTATGATTATTATTGTATGATTGTGATTGTATGATTCGGATTGTATGATTGTGATAGTATGATTGTGATTGTATGATTGTGATTGTATGATTGTGATTGTATGATTGTATTTGGGAGATTGTATTTTGGAGATTGTAATTAAATGATTGCGATTGCATGATTGCGATTGTATGATTGTGACTGTATGATTGTGATTGTATGATTGTGATTGTGTGATTGCGATTGTATGATTGCGATTGTATGATTGTGATTGTATGATTGTGATAGTATGATTGTGATTGTATGATTGTGATTGCATGATTGTGATTGTATGATTGAGATTGCATGATTTTGTATGTATGATTGTGATTGTATGATTGTGATTGTATGATTGTGATTGTATGATTGTGATAGTATGATAGTGATTGTACGATTGTGATTGTATGACTGTGATTGTATGATTGTGATTGTATGATTGTGATTGTATGATTGTGATAGTATGATTGTGATTGTATGATTGTGATTGTATGATTTTGATTGTATGATTGTGATTGTATGATTGTGATTGTATGATTGTGATTGTATGATTGTTTTTGTAGGATTGTGATTGTATGATTGTGATTGTATGATTGTGATAGTATGATTGTGATTGTTTGATTGTGATAGTATGATTGTGATTGTAAGATTGTGATTGTATGACTGGGATTGTATGATTGTGATTGTATTATTGTCATTGTATGATTACGATTGTACGATTGTGACTGCACGATTGTGATTGTATGATTGAGATTGCATGATTTTGTATGTATGATTGTGATTGTATGATTGTGATTGTATGATTGTGATTGTATGATTGTGATTGTATGATTGTGATTGTATGATTGTGATAGTATGATTGTGATTGTATGATTGTGGTTGGGTGATTGTGATTGTATGATTATGATTGTACGATTGTGATTGTATGATTGTGATTGTGTGATTGTGATTGTCTGATTGCGATTGTATGATTGTGATCGTATGATTGTGATCGTATGATTGCGATTGTATGATTTTGATTGTATGACTGTGATTGTATGATTGTGATTATATGAGTGTGATTGTATGACAGTGATTGCATGATTGTGATTGTATGATTGTATTTGGGAGATTGTAATTGTATGATTGCGATTGTACGATTGTGATTGTATGATTATGATTGTATTTTTGTGATTGTGTGATTGTGATTGTATGATTGTGATTGTATGATTGTGATTGAATGATTGCGATAGTATGATATCGATTGTATGATTGTGATTGTATGATTGTGATTGTATGATTGTGATTGTATGACTGTGATTGTATGATTGTGATTGTGCGATTGTGATTGTGCGATTGTGATTGTACGATTGTGATTGTACGATTGTGATTGCATGATTGTGATTGTATGTTTGTGATTGCATGACTTTGAATGTATGATTGTGATTGTATGACTGTGATTGCATGATTTTGAATGTATGATTGTGATTGTAAGATTGTGATTGTATGACTGTAATTGTATGACTGTGATTGTATGATTGTGATTGTATGATTGTGATTGTATGATTGTGATTGTAAGATTGTGATTGTATGACTGTGATTGTATGATTGTGATTGTATGATTGTGATTGTATGATTGTGATTGTATGATTGTGATAGTATGATTGTGATTGTATGATTGTGATTGTATGATTGTGATTGTATGATTGTGATTGTATGATTGTGATTGTATGATTGTGATTGTATGATTGTGATTGTATGATTGTGATTGTATGATTGTGATTGTATGATTGTATTTGGGAGATGGTAGTTGTATGATTGCGATTGTATGATTGTGATTGCATGATTGTGATTGTATGATTGTGATTGTATGATTGTGTTTGTATGATTGTGATCGTATGACTGTGATTGTATGACTGTGATTGTATGATTGTGATTGTATGATTGTGATTGCATGACTTTGAATGTATGATTGTGATTGTATGATTGTGATTGCATGATTTTGAATGTATGATTGTGATTGTAAGATTGTGATTGTATGACTGTAATTGTATGACCGTGATTGTATGATTGTGACTGTATGATTGTGATTGTAAGATTGTGATTGTATGACTGTGATTGTATGATTGTGATTGTATGATTGTGATTGTATGATTGTGATTGTATGATTGTGATTGTATGATTGTGATTGTATGATTGTGATTGTATGATTGTGATTGTATGATTGTGATTGTATGATTGTTATTGTATGATTGTGATTGTATGATTGTGATTGAATGATTGTGATCGTAAGATTGCGATTGTATGATTTTGATTGTAATTGTCTGATTGTGGGTGTATGATTGCGATTGTATGATTGTGATTGTATGATTGTGATTGTATGATTGTGATTGTATGATTTTGATTGTATGATTGTGATTGTATGATTGTATTTGGGAGATTGTATTTGGGAGATTGTAATTGTATGATTGCGATTGTATGAGTATGTTAGTATGATTGGGATTGTATGATTGTGATTGTATGATTATGATTGTATTATTGTGATTGTATGATTATGATTGTATGGTTGTGATTGTATGATTGTGATGGTATGATTGTGATTGTATGATTGCGATAGAATGATTGTGATTGTATGATTGTGATTGTATGATTGTGACTGTATGATTGTGATTGTATGATTGTGATTGTATGACTGTGATTGTATGACTGTGATTGTATGATTGTGATGGTATGATTGTGATTGTATGATTGCGATTGTATGACTGTGATAGTATGATTGTGATTGTATGATAGTGATAGTATGATTGTGATTGTATGACTGTGATTATATGACTGTGATTGTATGATTGTGATTGTATGATTGCGATTGTCTGATTGTGGTTGTATGATTGTGATTGTATGATTGCGATCGTATGATTGTGATTCTATGATTATGATTGTATGATTGTGAATGTATGATTGCGATTGTATGATTGTGATTGTATGATTATGATTGTATTTTTGTGATTGTATGATTGTGATTGTATGATTGTGATTGTATGATTGTGATGTATGATTGTGATTGTATGATTGTGATTGTATGATTATGATTGTATGATTGTCATTGTATGATTATGATTGTATGATTGTGATTGCATGATTGTGATTGTATGATTGAGATTGCATGATTTCGTATGTATGATTGTGATTGTATGATTGTGATTGTATGACTGTGATAGTATGATAGTGATTGTAGGATTGTGATTGTATGACTGTGATTGTATGATTGTGATTGTATGATTGTGATTGTATGATTGTGATAGTATGATTGTGATTGTATGATTGTGATTGTATGATTGTGATAGTATGATTGTGATTGTAAGATTGTCATTGTATGACTGTGATTGTATGATTGTGATTGTATGATTGTGATTGTATGATTATGATTGTATGATTGTGATTGTATGATTGTATTTGGGAGATTGTATTTTGGAGATTGTATTTTGGAGATTGTAATTGTAGGATTGCGATTGTATGATTGTGATTGTATGATTGTGATTGCATGATTGTGATTGTATGATTGTGATTGTATGATTGTGATTGTATGATTGTGATTGTATGATTGTGATTGTATGATTGTGATTGTATGATTGTGATGGTATGATTGTGATTGTATGATTGCGATCGTATGATTGTGATTGTATGATTGTGATTGTATGACTGTGATTGTATGATTGTGATTGTGCGATTGTGATTGTACGATTGTGGTTGTACGATTGTGATTGTATGATTGTGATTGTATGATTATGATTGTATGATTGTGATAGTATGATTGTGATTGTAAGATTGTGATTGTATGACTGTGATTGTATGATTGTGATTGTATGATTATTATTGTATGATTGTGATTGTATGATTCGGATTGTATGATTGTGATAGTATGATTGTGATTGTATGATTGTGATTGTATGATTGTGATTGTATGATTGTATTTGGGAGATTGTATTTTGGAGATTGTAATTATATGATTGCGATTGCATGATTGCGATTGTACGATTGTGACTGTATGATTGTGATTGTATGATTGTGATTGTGTGATTGCGATTGTATGATTGCGATTGTATGATTGTGATTGTATGATTGTGATAGTATGATTGTGATTGTATGACTGTGATTGTATGATTGTATTTGGGAGATTGTATTTGGGAGATTGTAGTTGTATGATTGCGATTGTATGATTGTGATTGTATGATTGTGATGTATGATTGTAATTGTATGATTATGATTGTATGATTGTGACTATATGATTGTGATGGTATGATTGTGATTGTATGATTGCGATCGTATGATTGTGATTCTATGATTATGATTGTATGATTGTGATTGTATGATTGCGATTGTATGATTGTGATTCTATGATTATGATTGTATTTTTGTGATTGTATGATTGTGATTATATGATTGTGATTGTCTGATTGTGATTGTATGATTGTGATGTATGATTGTGATTGTATGATTGTGATTGCATGATTGTGATTGTATGATTGAGATTGCATGATTTCGTATGTATGATTGTGATTGTATGATTGTGATTGTATGATTGTGATTGTATGATTGTGATAGTATGATAGTGATTGTAGGATTGTGATTGTATGACTGTGATTGTATGATTGTGATTGTATGATTGTGATTGTATGATTGTGATAGTATGATTGTGATTGTATGATTGTGATTGTATGATTGTGATTGTATGATTGTGATAGTATGATTGTGATTGTAAGATTGTCATTGTATGACTGTGATTGTATGATTGTGATTGTATGATTGTGATTGTATGATTATGATTGTATGATTGTGATTGTATGATTGTATTTGGGAGATTGTATTTTGGAGATTGTAATTGTAGGATTGCGATTGTATGATTGTGATTGTATGATTGTGATTGTATGATTGTGATTGCATGATTGTGATTGTATGATTGTGATTGTATGATTGTGATTGTATGATTGTGATTGTATGATTGTGATTGTATGATTGTGATTGTATGATTGTGATTGTATGATTGTGATTGTATGATTGTAATTGTATGATTGTGATTGTATTATTGTGATTGTATGATTGTGATTGTATGATTGCGATAGTATGATTGTGATTGTATGATTGTGATTGTATGATTGCGATTGTATGATTGTGATTGTATGATTATGATTGTATGATTGTGATTGTATGATTATGATTGTATGGTTGTGACCGTATGATTGTGATGGTATGATTGCGATTGTATGATTGCGATAGTGTGATTGTGATTGTATGATTGTGATTGTATGATTGTGACTGTATGATTGTGATAGTATGATTGTGATTGTATGACTGTGATTGTATGACTGTGATTGTATGATTGTGATAGTATGATTGTGATTGTTTGATTGTGATAGTATGATTGTGATTGTAAGATTGTGATTGTATGACTGGGATTGTATGATTGTGATTGTATGATTGTCATTGTATGATTACGATTGTACGATTGTGACTGCACGATTGTGACTGTATGATTGAGATTGCATGATTTTGTATGTATGATTGTGATTGTATGATTGTGATTGTATGATTGTGATCGCATGATTGTGATTTTATGATTGTGATAGTATGATTGTGATTGTATGGTTGCGATTGTATGATTGTGATTGTATGATTGTGATTGCATGATTGTGATTGTATGATTGTATTTGGGAGATTGTAATTGTATGTTCGCGATTGTATGATTGTGATTGTATGATTGTGATTGTATGCTTGCGATTGTATGATTGTGATTGTATGATTGTGACTGTATGATTGTGATTGTATGATTGTGATTGTATGATTGTGATTCAATGATTGTGATCGTATGATTGTGATCGTATGATTGCGATTGTATGATTTTGATTGTATGACTGTGATTGTATGATTGTGATTATATGAGTCTGATTGTATGACAGTGATTGCATGATTGTGATTGTATGATTGCATTTGGGAGATTTTAATTGTATGATTGCGATTGTACGATTGTGATTGTATGATTATGATTGTATTTTTGTGATTGTGTGATTGTGATTGTATGATTGTGATTGTATGATTGTGATTGTATGATTGCGATTGTATGAATGCGATTGTATGATTGTGATTGCATGATTGTGATTGTATGATTGTATTTGGGAGATTGTAATTGTATGATGGCGATTGTATGATTGCGATTGTATGAATGCGATTGTATGATTGTGATTGCATGATTGTGATTGTATGATTGTGATTGTATGATATTGATTGTATTATTGTGATTGTATGATTGTGATTGTATGATTGTGATTGTATGATTGTGATTGTATGATTGTATTTGGGTGATGGTAGTTGTATGATTGCGATTGTATGATTGTGATTGTATGATTGTGATGTATGATTGTAATTGTATGATTATGATTGTATGATTGTGATTGCATGATTGTGATGGTATGATTGTGATTGTATGATTGCGATCGTATTATTGTGATTGTACGATTATGATTGTATGATTGTGATAGAATGATTGCGATTGTATGATTGTGATTGTATGATTATGATTGTATTTTTGTGATTGTATGATTGTGATTGTATGATTGTGATTGTAAGATTGTGATTGTATGATTGTGATTGTACGATTGTGATTGTATGATTGTGATTGTATGATTGCGATTGTATGAATGCGATTGTATGATTGTGATTGCATGATTGTGATTGTATGATTGTGATTGTATGATATTGATTGTATGATTGTGATTGTATGATTGTGATTGTATGATTGTGATAGTATGATTGTGATTGTATGATTGTGATTGTATGACTGTGATTGTATGATTGTGATTGTGCGATTGTGATTGTGCGATTGTGATTGTACGATTGTGATTGTACGATTGTGATTGCATGATTGTGATTGTATGTTTGTGATTGCATGGCTTTGAATGTATGATTGTGATTGTATGATTGTGATTGCATGATTTTGAATGTATGATTGTGATTGTAAGATTGTGATTGTATGACTGTAATTGTATGACCGTGATTGTATGATTGTGACTGTATGATTGTGATTGTAAGATTGTGATTGTATGACTGTGATTGTATGATTGTGATTGTATGATTGTGATTGTATGATTGTGATTGTAAGATTGTGATTGTATGACTGTGATTGTATGATTGTGATTGTATGATTGTGATTGTATGATTGTGATTGTATGATTGTGATTGTATGATTGTGATTGTATGATTTTGATTGTATGATTGTGATTGTATGATTGTATTTGGGAGATTGTATTTGGGAGATTGTAATTGTATGATTGCGATTGTATGAGTATGTTAGTATGATTGGGATTGTATGATTGTGATTGTATGATTGCGATTGTATGATTGTGATTGTATGATTATGATTGTATTATTGTGATTGTATGATTATGATTGTATGGTTGTGATTGTATGATTGTGATGGTATGATTGTGATTGTATGATTGCGATAGAATGATTGTGATTGTATGATTGTGATTGTATGATTGTGACTGTATGATTGTGATTGTATGATTGTGATTGTATGACTGTGATTGTATGACTGTGATTGTATGATTGTGATGGTATGATTGTGATTGTATGATTGCGATTGTATGACTGTGATAGTATGATTGTGATTGTATGATAGTGATAGTATGATTGTGATTGTATGACTGTGATTATATGACTGTGATTGTATGATTGTGATTGTATGATTGTGATTGTCTGATTGTGGTTGTATGATTGTGATTGTATGATTGTGATTGTGTGATTGTGATTGTATGATTGTGTTTGTATGATTGTGATAGTATGATTGTGATTGTATGTTTGTGATTGTATGATTGTGATTGTATGATTGTATTTGGGAGATTGTATTTGGGAGATTGTAGTTGTATGATTGCGATTGTATGATTGTGATTGTATGATTGTGGTGTATGATTGTAATTGTATGATTATGATTGTATGATTGTGATTGTACGATTGTGATGGTATGATTGTGATTGTATGATTGCGATCGTATGATTGTGATTGTATGATTGTGATTGTATGACTGTGATTGTATGATTGTGATTGTGCGATTGTGATTGTACGATTGTGATTGTACGATTGTGATTGTATGATTGTGATTGTATGATTATGATTGTATGATTGTGATAGTATGATTGTGATTGTAAGATTGTGATTGTATGACTGTGATTGTATGATTGTGATTGTATGATTATTATTGTATGATTGTGATTGTATGATTCGGATTGTATGATTGTGATAGTATGATTGTGATTGTATGATTGTGATTGTATGATTGTGATTGTATGATTGTATTTGGGAGATTGTATTTTGGAGATTGTAATTATATGATTGCGATTGCATGATTGCGATTGTATGATTGTGACTGTATGATTGTGATTGTATGATTGCGATCGTATGATTGTGATTCTATGATTATGATTGTATGATTGTGAATGTATGATTGCGATTGTATGATTGTGATTGTATGATTATGATTGTATTTTTGTGATTGTATGATTGTGATTGTATGATTGTGATTGTATGATTGTGATGTATGATTGTGATTGTATGATTGTGATTGTATGATTATGATTGTATGATTGTCATTGTATGATTATGATTGTATGATTGTGATTGCATGATTGTGATTGTATGATTGAGATTGCATGATTTCGTATGTATGATTGTGATTGTATGATTGTGATTGTATGATTGTGATAGTATGATAGTGATTGTAGGATTGTGATTGTATGACTGTGATTGTATGATTGTGATTGTATGATTGTGATTGTATGATTGTGATAGTATGATTGTGATTGTATGATTGTGATTGTATGATTGTGATAGTATGATTGTGATTGTAAGATTGTCATTGTATGACTGTGATTGTATGATTGTGATTGTATGATTGTGATTGTATGATTATGATTGTATGATTGTGATTGTATGATTGTATTTGGGAGATTGTATTTTGGAGATTGTATTTTGGAGATTGTAATTGTAGGATTGCGATTGTATGATTGTGATTGTATGATTGTGATTGCATGATTGTGATTGTATGATTGTGATTGTATGATTGTGATTGTATGATTGTGATGGTATGATTGTGATTGTATGATTGTGATTGTATGATTGTGATGGTATGATTGTGATTGTATGATTGCGATCGTATGATTGTGATTGTATGATTGTGATTGTATGACTGTGATTGTATGATTGTGATTGTGCGATTGTGATTGTACGATTGTGGTTGTACGATTGTGATTGTATGATTGTGATTGTATGATTATGATTGTATGATTGTGATAGTATGATTGTGATTGTAAGATTGTGATTGTATGACTGTGATTGTATGATTGTGATTGTATGATTATTATTGTATGATTGTGATTGTATGATTCGGATTGTATGATTGTGATAGTATGATTGTGATTGTATGATTGTGATTGTATGATTGTGATTGTATGATTGTATTTGGGAGATTGTATTTTGGAGATTGTAATTATATGATTGCGATTGCATGATTGCGATTGTACGATTGTGACTGTATGATTGTGATTGTATGATTGTGATTGTGTGATTGCGATTGTATGATTGCGATTGTATGATTGTGATTGTATGATTGTGATAGTATGATTGTGATTGTATGACTGTGATTGTATGATTGTGATTGTATGATTGTGATTGTATGACTGTGATTGTATGATTGTGATTGTATGATTGTGATTGTATGATTATGATTGTATGGTTGTGACCGTATGATTGTGATGGTATGATTGCGATTGTATGATTGCGATAGTGTGATTGTGATTGTATGATTGTGATTGTATGATTGTGACTGTATGATTGTGATAGTATGATTGTGATTGTATGACTGTGATTGTATGACTGTGATTGTATGATTGTGATAGTATGATTGTGATTGTTTGATTGTGATAGTATGATTGTGATTGTAAGATTGTGATTGTATGACTGGGATTGTATGATTGTGATTGTATGATTGTCATTGTATGATTACGATTGTACGATTGTGACTGCACGATTGTGACTGTATGATTGAGATTGCATGATTTTGTATGTATGATTGTGATTGTATGATTGTGATTGTATGATTGTGATTGTATGATTGTGATTGTATGATTGTGATTGTATGATTGTGATTGTATGATTGTGATTGTATGATTGTGATTGTATGATTGTGATTGTATGATTGTAATTGTATGATTGTGATTGTATTATTGTGATTGTATGATTGTGATTGTATGATTGCGATAGTATGATTGTGATTGTATGATTGTGATTGTATGATTGCGATTGTATGATTGTGATTGTATGATTATGATTGTATGATTGTGATTGTATGATTATGATTGTATGGTTGTGACCGTATGATTGTGATGGTATGATTGCGATTGTATGATTGCGATAGTGTGATTGTGATTGTATGATTGTGATTGTATGATTGTGACTGTATGATTGTGATAGTATGATTGTGATTGTATGACTGTGATTGTATGACTGTGATTGTATGATTGTGATAGTATGATTGTGATTGTTTGATTGTGATAGTATGATTGTGATTGTAAGATTGTGATTGTATGACTGGGATTGTATGATTGTGATTGTATGATTGTCATTGTATGATTACGATTGTACGATTGTGACTGCACGATTGTGACTGTATGATTGAGATTGCATGATTTTGTATGTATGATTGTGATTGTATGATTGTGATTGTATGATTGTGATCGCATGATTGTGATTTTATGATTGTGATAGTATGATTGTGATTGTATGGTTGCGATTGTATGATTGTGATTGTATGATTGTGATTGCATGATTGTGATTGTATGATTGTATTTGGGAGATTGTAATTGTATGTTCGCGATTGTATGATTGTGATTGTATGATTGTGATTGTATGCTTGCGATTGTATGATTGTGATTGTATGATTGTGACTGTATGATTGTGATTGTATGATTGTGATTGTATGATTGTGATTCAATGATTGTGATCGTATGATTGTGATCGTATGATTGCGATTGTATGATTTTGATTGTATGACTGTGATTGTATGATTGTGATTATATGAGTCTGATTGTATGACAGTGATTGCATGATTGTGATTGTATGATTGCATTTGGGAGATTTTAATTGTATGATTGCGATTGTACGATTGTGATTGTATGATTATGATTGTATTTTTGTGATTGTGTGATTGTGATTGTATGATTGTGATTGTATGATTGTGATTGTATGATTGCGATTGTATGAATGCGATTGTATGATTGTGATTGCATGATTGTGATTGTATGATTGTATTTGGGAGATTGTAATTGTATGATGGCGATTGTATGATTGCGATTGTATGAATGCGATTGTATGATTGTGATTGCATGATTGTGATTGTATGATTGTGATTGTATGATATTGATTGTATTATTGTGATTGTATGATTGTGATTGTATGATTGTGATTGTATGATTGTGATTGTATGATTGTATTTGGGTGATGGTAGTTGTATGATTGCGATTGTATGATTGTGATTGTATGATTGTGATGTATGATTGTAATTGTATGATTATGATTGTATGATTGTGATTGCATGATTGTGATGGTATGATTGTGATTGTATGATTGCGATCGTATTATTGTGATTGTACGATTATGATTGTATGATTGTGATAGAATGATTGCGATTGTATGATTGTGATTGTATGATTATGATTGTATTTTTGTGATTGTATGATTGTGATTGTATGATTGTGATTGTAAGATTGTGATTGTATGATTGTGATTGTACGATTGTGATTGTATGATTGTGATTGTATGATTGCGATTGTATGAATGCGATTGTATGATTGTGATTGCATGATTGTGATTGTATGATTGTGATTGTATGATATTGATTGTATGATTGTGATTGTATGATTGTGATTGTATGATTGTGATAGTATGATTGTGATTGTATGATTGTGATTGTATGACTGTGATTGTATGATTGTGATTGTGCGATTGTGATTGTGCGATTGTGATTGTACGATTGTGATTGTACGATTGTGATTGCATGATTGTGATTGTATGTTTGTGATTGCATGGCTTTGAATGTATGATTGTGATTGTATGATTGTGATTGCATGATTTTGAATGTATGATTGTGATTGTAAGATTGTGATTGTATGACTGTAATTGTATGACCGTGATTGTATGATTGTGACTGTATGATTGTGATTGTAAGATTGTGATTGTATGACTGTGATTGTATGATTGTGATTGTATGATTGTGATTGTATGATTGTGATTGTAAGATTGTGATTGTATGACTGTGATTGTATGATTGTGATTGTATGATTGTGATTGTATGATTGTGATTGTATGATTGTGATTGTATGATTGTGATTGTATGATTTTGATTGTATGATTGTGATTGTATGATTGTATTTGGGAGATTGTATTTGGGAGATTGTAATTGTATGATTGCGATTGTATGAGTATGTTAGTATGATTGGGATTGTATGATTGTGATTGTATGATTGCGATTGTATGATTGTGATTGTATGATTATGATTGTATTATTGTGATTGTATGATTATGATTGTATGGTTGTGATTGTATGATTGTGATGGTATGATTGTGATTGTATGATTGCGATAGAATGATTGTGATTGTATGATTGTGATTGTATGATTGTGACTGTATGATTGTGATTGTATGATTGTGATTGTATGACTGTGATTGTATGACTGTGATTGTATGATTGTGATGGTATGATTGTGATTGTATGATTGCGATTGTATGACTGTGATAGTATGATTGTGATTGTATGATAGTGATAGTATGATTGTGATTGTATGACTGTGATTATATGACTGTGATTGTATGATTGTGATTGTATGATTGTGATTGTCTGATTGTGGTTGTATGATTGTGATTGTATGATTGTGATTGTGTGATTGTGATTGTATGATTGTGTTTGTATGATTGTGATAGTATGATTGTGATTGTATGTTTGTGATTGTATGATTGTGATTGTATGATTGTATTTGGGAGATTGTATTTGGGAGATTGTAGTTGTATGATTGCGATTGTATGATTGTGATTGTATGATTGTGGTGTATGATTGTAATTGTATGATTATGATTGTATGATTGTGATTGTACGATTGTGATGGTATGATTGTGATTGTATGATTGCGATCGTATGATTGTGATTGTATGATTGTGATTGTATGACTGTGATTGTATGATTGTGATTGTGCGATTGTGATTGTACGATTGTGATTGTACGATTGTGATTGTATGATTGTGATTGTATGATTATGATTGTATGATTGTGATAGTATGATTGTGATTGTAAGATTGTGATTGTATGACTGTGATTGTATGATTGTGATTGTATGATTATTATTGTATGATTGTGATTGTATGATTCGGATTGTATGATTGTGATAGTATGATTGTGATTGTATGATTGTGATTGTATGATTGTGATTGTATGATTGTATTTGGGAGATTGTATTTTGGAGATTGTAATTATATGATTGCGATTGCATGATTGCGATTGTATGATTGTGACTGTATGATTGTGATTGTATGATTGCGATCGTATGATTGTGATTCTATGATTATGATTGTATGATTGTGAATGTATGATTGCGATTGTATGATTGTGATTGTATGATTATGATTGTATTTTTGTGATTGTATGATTGTGATTGTATGATTGTGATTGTATGATTGTGATGTATGATTGTGATTGTATGATTGTGATTGTATGATTATGATTGTATGATTGTTATTGTATGATTATGATTGTATGATTGTGATTGCATGATTGTGATTGTATGATTGAGATTGCATGATTTCGTATGTATGATTGTGATTGTATGATTGTGATTGTATGATTGTGATAGTATGATAGTGATTGTAGGATTGTGATTGTATGACTGTGATTGTATGATTGTGATTGTATGATTGTGATTGTATGATTGTGATAGTATGATTGTGATTGTATGATTGTGATTGTATGATTGTGATAGTATGATTGTGATTGTAAGATTGTCATTGTATGACTGTGATTGTATGATTGTGATTGTATGATTGTGATTGTATGATTATGATTGTATGATTGTGATTGTATGATTGTATTTGGGAGATTGTATTTTGGAGATTGTATTTTGGAGATTGTAATTGTAGGATTGCGATTGTATGATTGTGATTGTATGATTGTGATTGCATGATTGTGATTGTATGATTGTGATTGTATGATTGTGATTGTATGATTGTGATTGTATGATTGTGATTGTATGATTGTGATTGTATGATTGTGATGGTATGATTGTGATTGTATGATTGCGATCGTATGATTGTGATTGTATGATTGTGATTGTATGACTGTGATTGTATGATTGTGATTGTGCGATTGTGATTGTACGATTGTGGTTGTACGATTGTGATTGTATGATTGTGATTGTATGATTATGATTGTATGATTGTGATAGTATGATTGTGATTGTAAGATTGTGATTGTATGACTGTGATTGTATGATTGTGATTGTATGATTATTATTGTATGATTGTGATTGTATGATTCGGATTGTATGATTGTGATAGTATGATTGTGATTGTATGATTGTGATTGTATGATTGTGATTGTATGATTGTATTTGGGAGATTGTATTTTGGAGATTGTAATTATATGATTGCGATTGCATGATTGCGATTGTACGATTGTGACTGTATGATTGTGATTGTATGATTGTGATTGTGTGATTGCGATTGTATGATTGCGATTGTATGATTGTGATTGTATGATTGTGATAGTATGATTGTGATTGTATGACTGTGATTGTATGATTGTGATTGTATGATTGTGATTGTATGACTGTGATTGTATGATTGTGATTGTATGATTGTGATTGTATGATTATGATTGTATGGTTGTGACCGTATGATTGTGATGGTATGATTGCGATTGTATGATTGCGATAGTGTGATTGTGATTGTATGATTGTGATTGTATGATTGTGACTGTATGATTGTGATAGTATGATTGTGATTGTATGACTGTGATTGTATGACTGTGATTGTATGATTGTGATAGTATGATTGTGATTGTTTGATTGTGATAGTATGATTGTGATTGTAAGATTGTGATTGTATGACTGGGATTGTATGATTGTGATTGTATGATTGTCATTGTATGATTACGATTGTACGATTGTGACTGCACGATTGTGACTGTATGATTGAGATTGCATGATTTTGTATGTATGATTGTGATTGTATGATTGTGATTGTATGATTGTGATCGCATGATTGTGATTTTATGATTGTGATAGTATGATTGTGATTGTATGGTTGCGATTGTATGATTGTGATTGTATGATTGTGATTGCATGATTGTGATTGTATGATTGTATTTGGGAGATTGTAATTGTATGTTCGCGATTGTATGATTGTGATTGTATGATTGTGATTGTATGCTTGCGATTGTATGATTGTGATTGTATGATTGTGACTGTATGATTGTGATTGTATGATTGTGATTGTATGATTGTGATTCAATGATTGTGATCGTATGATTGTGATCGTATGATTGCGATTGTATGATTTTGATTGTATGACTGTGATTGTATGATTGTGATTATATGAGTCTGATTGTATGACAGTGATTGCATGATTGTGATTGTATGATTGCATTTGGGAGATTTTAATTGTATGATTGCGATTGTACGATTGTGATTGTATGATTATGATTGTATTTTTGTGATTGTGTGATTGTGATTGTATGATTGTGATTGTATGATTGTGATTGTATGATTGCGATTGTATGAATGCGATTGTATGATTGTGATTGCATGATTGTGATTGTATGATTGTATTTGGGAGATTGTAATTGTATGATGGCGATTGTATGATTGCGTTTGTATGAATGCGATTGTATGATTGTGATTGCATGATTGTGATTGTATGATTGTGATTGTATGATATTGATTGTATTATTGTGATTGTATGATTGTGATTGTATGATTGTGATTGTATGATTGTGATTGTATGATTGTATTTGGGTGATGGTAGTTGTATGATTGCGATTGTATGATTGTGATTGTATGATTGTGATGTATGATTGTAATTGTATGATTATGATTGTATGATGGTGATTGTATGATTGTGATGGTATGATTGTGATTGTATGATTGCGATCGTATGATTGTGATTGTACGATTATGATTGTATGATTGTGATAGAATGATTGCGATTGTATGATTGTGATTGTATGATTATGATTGTATTTTTGTGATTGTATGATTGTGATTGTATGATTGTGATTGTAAGATTGTGATTGTATGATTGTGATTGTACGATTGTGATTGTATGATTGTGATTGTATGATTGCGATTGTATGAATGCGATTGTATGATTGTGATTGCATGATTGTGATTGTATGATTGTGATTGTATGATATTGATTGTATGATTGTGATTGTATGATTGTGATTGTATGATTGTGATAGTATGATTGTGATTGTATGATTGTGATTGTATGACTGTGATTGTATGATTGTGATTGTGCGATTGTGATTGTGCGATTGTGATTGTACGATTGTGATTGTACGATTGTGATTGCATGATTGTGATTGTATGTTTGTGATTGCATGACTTTGAATGTATGATTGTGATTGTATGATTGTGATTGCATGATTTTGAATGTATGATTGTGATTGTAAGATTGTGATTGTATGACTGTAATTGTATGACCGTGATTGTATGATTGTGACTGTATGATTGTGATTGTAAGATTGTGATTGTATGACTGTGATTGTATGATTGTGATTGTATGATTGTGATTGTATGATTGTGATTGTAAGATTGTGATTGTATGACTGTGATTGTATGATTGTGATTGTATGATTGTGATTGTATGATTGTGATTGTATGATTGTGATAGTATGATTGTGATTGTATGATTGTGATTGTATGATTGTGATTGTATGATTGTGATTGTATGATTGTGATTGTATGATTGTATTTGGGAGATGGTAGTTGTATGATTGCGATTGTATGATTGTGATTGCATGATTGTGATTGTATGATTGTGATTGTATGATTGTGTTTGTATGATTGTGATCGTATGACTGTGATTGTATGACTGTGATTGTATGATTGTGATGGTATGATTGTGATTGTATGATTGTGATCGTATGATTGTGATGGTATGATTGTGATTGTATGATTGTGATTGTATGATTGTGATTGTATGATTGTGATTGTATGATTGTGATTGTATGATTGTGATTGTATGATTGTTATTGTATGATTGTGATTGTATGATTGTGATTGAATGATTGTGATCGTAAGATTGCGATTGTATGATTTTGATTGTAATTGTCTGATTGTGGGTGTATGATTGCGATTGTATGATTGTGATTGTATGATTGTGATTGTATGATTTTGATTGTATGATTGTGATTGTATGATTGTATTTGGGAGATTGTATTTGGGAGATTGTAATTGTATGATTGCGATTGTACGAGTATGTTAGTATGATTGGGATTGTATGATTGTGATTGTATGATTGCGATTGTATGATTGTGATTGTATGATTATGATTGTATTATTGTGATTGTATGATTATGATTGTATGGTTGTGATTGTATGATTGTGATGGTATGATTGTGATTGTATGATTGCGATAGAATGATTGTGATTGTATGATTGTGATTGTATGATTGTGACTGTATGATTGTGATTGTATGATTGTGATTGTATGACTGTGATTGTATGACTGTGATTGTATGATTGTGATGGTATGATTGTGATTGTATGATTGCGATTGTATGACTGTGATAGTATGATTGTGATTGTATGATAGTGATAGTATGATTGTGATTGTATGACTGTGATTATATGACTGTGATTGTATGATTGTGATTGTATGATTGTGATTGTCTGATTGTGGTTGTATGATTGTGATTGTATGATTGTGATTGTGTGATTGTGATTGTATGATTGTGTTTGTATGAGTGTGATAGTGTGATTGTGATTGTATGTTTGTGATTGTATGATTGTGATTGTATGATTGTATTTGGGAGATTGTATTTGGGAGATTGTAGTTGTATGATTGCGATTGTATGATTGTGATTGTATGATTGTGATGTATGATTGTAATTGTATGATTATGATTGTATGATTGTGATTGTACGATTGTGATGGTATGATTGTGATTGTATGATTGCGATCGTATGATTGTGATTGTATGATTGTGATTGTATGACTGTGATTGTATGATTGTGATTGTGCGATTGTGATTGTACGATTGTGATTGTACGATTGTGATTGTATGATTGTGATTGTATGATTATGATTGTATGATTGTGATAGTATGATTGTGATTGTAAGATTGTGATTGTATGACTGTGATTGTATGATTGTGATTGTATGATTATTATTGTATGATTGTGATTGTATGATTCGGATTGTATGATTGTGATAGTATGATTGTGATTGTATGATTGTGATTGTATGATTGTGATTGTATGATTGTATTTGGGAGATTGTATTTTGGAGATTGTAATTATATGATTGCGATTGCATGATTGCGATTGTATGATTGTGACTGTATGATTGTGATTGTATGATTGCGATCGTATGATTGTGATTCTATGATTATGATTGTATGATTGTGAATGTATGATTGCGATTGTATGATTGTGATTGTATGATTATGATTGTATTTTTGTGATTGTATGATTGTGATTGTATGATTGTGATTGTATGATTGTGATGTATGATTGTGATTGTATGATTGTGATTGTATGATTATGATTGTATGATTGTCATTGTATGATTATGATTGTATGATTGTGATTGCATGATTGTGATTGTATGATTGAGATTGCATGATTTCGTATGTATGATTGTGATTGTATGATTGTGATTGTATGATTGTGATAGTATGATAGTGATTGTAGGATTGTGATTGTATGACTGTGATTGTATGATTGTGATTGTATGATTGTGATTGTATGATTGTGATAGTATGATTGTGATTGTATGATTGTGATTGTATGATTGTGATAGTATGATTGTGATTGTAAGATTGTCATTGTATGACTGTGATTGTATGATTGTGATTGTATGATTGTGATTGTATGATTATGATTGTATGATTGTGATTGTATGATTGTATTTGGGAGATTGTATTTTGGAGATTGTATTTTGGAGATTGTAATTGTAGGATTGCGATTGTATGATTGTGATTGTATGATTGTGATTGCATGATTGTGATTGTATGATTGTGATTGTATGATTGTGATTGTATGATTGTGATTGTATGATTGTGATTGTATGATTGTGATTGTATGATTGTGATGGTATGATTGTGATTGTATGATTGCGATCGTATGATTGTGATTGTATGATTGTGATTGTATGACTGTGATTGTATGATTGTGATTGTGCGATTGTGATTGTACGATTGTGGTTGTACGATTGTGATTGTATGATTGTGATTGTATGATTATGATTGTATGATTGTGATAGTATGATTGTGATTGTAAGATTGTGATTGTATGACTGTGATTGTATGATTGTGATTGTATGATTATTATTGTATGATTGTGATTGTATGATTCGGATTGTATGATTGTGATAGTATGATTGTGATTGTATGATTGTCATTGTATGATTGTGATTGTATGATTGTATTTGGGAGATTGTATTTTGGAGATTGTAATTATATGATTGCGATTGCATGATTGCGATTGTACGATTGTGACTGTATGATTGTGATTGTATGATTGTGATTGTGTGATTGCGATTGTATGATTGCGATTGTATGATTGTGATTGTATGATTGTGATAGTATGATTGTGATTGTATGACTGTGATTGTATGATTGTGATTGTATGATTGTGATTGTATGACTGTGACTGTATGATTGTGATTGTATGATTGTGATTGTATGATTATGATTGTATGGTTGTGACCGTATGATTGTGATGGTATGATTGCGATTGTATGATTGCGATAGTGTGATTGTGATTGTATGATTGTGATTGTATGATTGTGACTGTATGATTGTGATAGTATGATTGTGATTGTATGACTGTGATTGTATGACTGTGATTGTATGATTGTGATAGTATGATTGTGATTGTTTGATTGTGATAGTATGATTGTGATTGTAAGATTGTGATTGTATGACTGGGATTGTATGATCGTGATTGTATGATTGTCATTGTATGATTACGATTGTACGATTGTGACTGCACGATTGTGACTGTATGATTGAGATTGCATGATTTTGTATGTATGATTGTGATTGTATGATTGTGATTGTATGATTGTGATCGCATGATTGTGATTTTATGATTGTGATAGTATGATTGTGATTGTATGGTTGCGATTGTATGATTGTGATTGTATGATTGTGATTGCATGATTGTGATTGTATGATTGTATTTGGGAGATTGTAATTGTATGTTCGCGATTGTATGATTGTGATTGTATGATTGTGATTGTATGCTTGCGATTGTATGAATGCGATTGTATGATTGTGATTGTGCGATTGTGATTGTGCGATTGTGATTGTACGATTGTGATTGTACGATTGTGATTGCATGATTGTGATTGTATGTTTGTGATTGCATGACTTTGAATGTATGATTGTGATTGTATGATTGTGATTGCATGATTTTGAATGTATGATTGTGATTGTAAGATTGTGATTGTATGACTGTAATTGTATGACCGTGATTGTATGATTGTGACTGTATGATTGTGATTGTAAGATTGTGATTGTATGACTGTGATTGTATGATTGTGATTGTATGATTGTGATTGTATGATTGTGATTGTAAGATTGTGATTGTATGACTGTGATTGTATGATTGTGATTGTATGATTGTGATTGTATGATTGTGATTGTATGATTGTGATAGTATGATTGTGATTGTATGATTGTGATTGTATGATTGTGATTGTATGATTGTGATTGTATGATTGTGATTGTATGATTGTATTTGGGAGATGGTAGTTGTATGATTGCGATTGTATGATTGTGATTGCATGATTGTGATTGTATGATTGTGATTGTATGATTGTGTTTGTATGATTGTGATCGTATGACTGTGATTGTATGACTGTGATTGTATGATTGTGATGGTATGATTGTGATTGTATGATTGTGATCGTATGATTGTGATGGTATGATTGTGATTGTATGATTGTGATTGTATGATTGTGATTGTATGATTGTGATTGTATGATTGTGATTGTATGATTGTGATTGTATGATTGTTATTGTATGATTGTGATTGTATGATTGTGATTGAATGATTGTGATCGTAAGATTGCGATTGTATGATTTTGATTGTAATTGTCTGATTGTGGGTGTATGATTGCGATTGTATGATTGTGATTGTATGATTGTGATTGTATGATTTTGATTGTATGATTGTGATTGTATGATTGTATTTGGGAGATTGTATTTGGGAGATTGTAATTGTATGATTGCGATTGTATGAGTATGTTAGTATGATTGGGATTGTATGATTGTGATTGCATGATTATGATTGTATTATTGTGATTGTATGATTATGATTGTATGGTTGTGATTGTATGATTGTGATGGTATGATTGTGATTGTATGATTGCGATAGAATGATTGTGATTGTATGATTGTGATTGTATGATTGTGACTGTATGATTGTGATTGTATGATTGTGATTGTATGACTGTGATTGTATGACTGTGATTGTATGATTGTGATGGTATGATTGTGATTGTATGATTGCGATTGTATGACTGTGATAGTATGATTGTGATTGTATGATAGTGATAGTATGATTGTGATTGTATGACTGTGATTATATGACTGTGATTGTATGATTGTGATTGTATGATTGCGATTGTCTGATTGTGGTTGTATGATTGTGATTGTATGATTGCGATCGTATGATTGTGATTCTATGATTATGATTGTATGATTGTGAATGTATGATTGCGATTGTATGATTGTGATTGTATGATTATGATTGTATTTTTGTGATTGTATGATTGTGATTGTATGATTGTGATTGTATGATTGTGATGTATGATTGTGATTGTATGATTGTGATTGTATGATTATGATTGTATGATTGTCATTGTATGATTATGATTGTATGATTGTGATTGCATGATTGTGATTGTATGATTGAGATTGCATGATTTCGTATGTATGATTGTGATTGTATGATTGTGATTGTATGACTGTGATAGTATGATAGTGATTGTAGGATTGTGATTGTATGACTGTGATTGTATGATTGTGATTGTATGATTGTGATTGTATGATTGTGATAGTATGATTGTGATTGTATGATTGTGATTGTATGATTGTGATAGTATGATTGTGATTGTAAGATTGTCATTGTATGACTGTGATTGTATGATTGTGATTGTATGATTGTGATTGTATGATTATGATTGTATGATTGTGATTGTATGATTGTATTTGGGAGATTGTATTTTGGAGATTGTATTTTGGAGATTGTAATTGTAGGATTGCGATTGTATGATTGTGATTGTATGATTGTGATTGCATGATTGTGATTGTATGATTGTGATTGTATGATTGTGATTGTATGATTGTGATTGTATGATTGTGATTGTATGATTGTGATTGTATGATTGTGATGGTATGATTGTGATTGTATGATTGCGATCGTATGATTGTGATTGTATGATTGTGATTGTATGACTGTGATTGTATGATTGTGATTGTGCGATTGTGATTGTACGATTGTGGTTGTACGATTGTGATTGTATGATTGTGATTGTATGATTATGATTGTATGATTGTGATAGTATGATTGTGATTGTAAGATTGTGATTGTATGACTGTGATTGTATGATTGTGATTGTATGATTATTATTGTATGATTGTGATTGTATGATTCGGATTGTATGATTGTGATAGTATGATTGTGATTGTATGATTGTGATTGTATGATTGTGATTGTATGATTGTATTTGGGAGATTGTATTTTGGAGATTGTAATTATATGATTGCGATTGCATGATTGCGATTGTACGATTGTGACTGTATGATTGTGATTGTATGATTGTGATTGTGTGATTGCGATTGTATGATTGCGATTGTATGATTGTGATTGTATGATTGTGATAGTATGATTGTGATTGTATGACTGTGATTGTATGATTGTATTTGGGAGATTGTATTTGGGAGATTGTAGTTGTATGATTGCGATTGTATGATTGTGATTGTATGATTGTGATGTATGATTGTAATTGTATGATTATGATTGTATGATTGTGACTATATGATTGTGATGGTATGATTGTGATTGTATGATTGCGATCGTATGATTGTGATTCTATGATTATGATTGTATGATTGTGATTGTATGATTGCGATTGTATGATTGTGATTCTATGATTATGATTGTATTTTTGTGATTGTATGATTGTGATTATATGATTGTGATTGTCTGATTGTGATTGTATGATTGTGATGTATGATTGTGATTGTATGATTGTGATTGCATGATTGTGATTGTATGATTGAGATTGCATGATTTCGTATGTATGATTGTGATTGTATGATTGTGATTGTATGATTGTGATTGTATGATTGTGATAGTATGATAGTGATTGTAGGATTGTGATTGTATGACTGTGATTGTATGATTGTGATTGTATGATTGTGATTGTATGATTGTGATAGTATGATTGTGATTGTATGATTGTGATTGTATGATTGTGATTGTATGATTGTGATAGTATGATTGTGATTGTAAGATTGTCATTGTATGACTGTGATTGTATGATTGTGATTGTATGATTGTGATTGTATGATTATGATTGTATGATTGTGATTGTATGATTGTATTTGGGAGATTGTATTTTGGAGATTGTAATTGTAGGATTGCGATTGTATGATTGTGATTGTATGATTGTGATTGTATGATTGTGATTGCATGATTGTGATTGTATGATTGTGATTGTATGATTGTGATTGTATGATTGTGATTGTATGATTGTGATTGTATGATTGTGATTGTATGATTGTGATTGTATGATTGTGATTGTATGATTGTAATTGTATGATTGTGATTGTATTATTGTGATTGTATGATTGTGATTGTATGATTGCGATAGTATGATTGTGATTGTATGATTGTGATTGTATGATTGCGATTGTATGATTGTGATTGTATGATTATGATTGTATGATTGTGATTGTATGATTATGATTGTATGGTTGTGACCGTATGATTGTGATGGTATGATTGCGATTGTATGATTGCGATAGTGTGATTGTGATTGTATGATTGTGATTGTATGATTGTGACTGTATGATTGTGATAGTATGATTGTGATTGTATGACTGTGATTGTATGACTGTGATTGTATGATTGTGATAGTATGATTGTGATTGTTTGATTGTGATAGTATGATTGTGATTGTAAGATTGTGATTGTATGACTGGGATTGTATGATTGTGATTGTATGATTGTCATTGTATGATTACGATTGTACGATTGTGACTGCACGATTGTGACTGTATGATTGAGATTGCATGATTTTGTATGTATGATTGTGATTGTATGATTGTGATTGTATGATTGTGATCGCATGATTGTGATTTTATGATTGTGATAGTATGATTGTGATTGTATGGTTGCGATTGTATGATTGTGATTGTATGATTGTGATTGCATGATTGTGATTGTATGATTGTATTTGGGAGATTGTAATTGTATGTTCGCGATTGTATGATTGTGATTGTATGATTGTGATTGTATGCTTGCGATTGTATGATTGTGATTGTATGATTGTGACTGTATGATTGTGATTGTATGATTGTGATTGTATGATTGTGATTCAATGATTGTGATCGTATGATTGTGATCGTATGATTGCGATTGTATGATTTTGATTGTATGACTGTGATTGTATGATTGTGATTATATGAGTCTGATTGTATGACAGTGATTGCATGATTGTGATTGTATGATTGCATTTGGGAGATTTTAATTGTATGATTGCGATTGTACGATTGTGATTGTATGATTATGATTGTATTTTTGTGATTGTGTGATTGTGATTGTATGATTGTGATTGTATGATTGTGATTGTATGATTGCGATTGTATGAATGCGATTGTATGATTGTGATTGCATGATTGTGATTGTATGATTGTATTTGGGAGATTGTAATTGTATGATGGCGATTGTATGATTGCGATTGTATGAATGCGATTGTATGATTGTGATTGCATGATTGTGATTGTATGATTGTGATTGTATGATATTGATTGTATTATTGTGATTGTATGATTGTGATTGTATGATTGTGATTGTATGATTGTGATTGTATGATTGTATTTGGGTGATGGTAGTTGTATGATTGCGATTGTATGATTGTGATTGTATGATTGTGATGTATGATTGTAATTGTATGATTATGATTGTATGATTGTGATTGCATGATTGTGATGGTATGATTGTGATTGTATGATTGCGATCGTATTATTGTGATTGTACGATTATGATTGTATGATTGTGATAGAATGATTGCGATTGTATGATTGTGATTGTATGATTATGATTGTATTTTTGTGATTGTATGATTGTGATTGTATGATTGTGATTGTAAGATTGTGATTGTATGATTGTGATTGTACGATTGTGATTGTATGATTGTGATTGTATGATTGCGATTGTATGAATGCGATTGTATGATTGTGATTGCATGATTGTGATTGTATGATTGTGATTGTATGATATTGATTGTATGATTGTGATTGTATGATTGTGATTGTATGATTGTGATAGTATGATTGTGATTGTATGATTGTGATTGTATGACTGTGATTGTATGATTGTGATTGTGCGATTGTGATTGTGCGATTGTGATTGTACGATTGTGATTGTACGATTGTGATTGCATGATTGTGATTGTATGTTTGTGATTGCATGGCTTTGAATGTATGATTGTGATTGTATGATTGTGATTGCATGATTTTGAATGTATGATTGTGATTGTAAGATTGTGATTGTATGACTGTAATTGTATGACCGTGATTGTATGATTGTGACTGTATGATTGTGATTGTAAGATTGTGATTGTATGACTGTGATTGTATGATTGTGATTGTATGATTGTGATTGTATGATTGTGATTGTAAGATTGTGATTGTATGACTGTGATTGTATGATTGTGATTGTATGATTGTGATTGTATGATTGTGATTGTATGATTGTGATTGTATGATTGTGATTGTATGATTTTGATTGTATGATTGTGATTGTATGATTGTATTTGGGAGATTGTATTTGGGAGATTGTAATTGTATGATTGCGATTGTATGAGTATGTTAGTATGATTGGGATTGTATGATTGTGATTGTATGATTGCGATTGTATGATTGTGATTGTATGATTATGATTGTATTATTGTGATTGTATGATTATGATTGTATGGTTGTGATTGTATGATTGTGATGGTATGATTGTGATTGTATGATTGCGATAGAATGATTGTGATTGTATGATTGTGATTGTATGATTGTGACTGTATGATTGTGATTGTATGATTGTGATTGTATGACTGTGATTGTATGACTGTGATTGTATGATTGTGATGGTATGATTGTGATTGTATGATTGCGATTGTATGACTGTGATAGTATGATTGTGATTGTATGATAGTGATAGTATGATTGTGATTGTATGACTGTGATTATATGACTGTGATTGTATGATTGTGATTGTATGATTGTGATTGTCTGATTGTGGTTGTATGATTGTGATTGTATGATTGTGATTGTGTGATTGTGATTGTATGATTGTGTTTGTATGATTGTGATAGTATGATTGTGATTGTATGTTTGTGATTGTATGATTGTGATTGTATGATTGTATTTGGGAGATTGTATTTGGGAGATTGTAGTTGTATGATTGCGATTGTATGATTGTGATTGTATGATTGTGGTGTATGATTGTAATTGTATGATTATGATTGTATGATTGTGATTGTACGATTGTGATGGTATGATTGTGATTGTATGATTGCGATCGTATGATTGTGATTGTATGATTGTGATTGTATGACTGTGATTGTATGATTGTGATTGTGCGATTGTGATTGTACGATTGTGATTGTACGATTGTGATTGTATGATTGTGATTGTATGATTATGATTGTATGATTGTGATAGTATGATTGTGATTGTAAGATTGTGATTGTATGACTGTGATTGTATGATTGTGATTGTATGATTATTATTGTATGATTGTGATTGTATGATTCGGATTGTATGATTGTGATAGTATGATTGTGATTGTATGATTGTGATTGTATGATTGTGATTGTATGATTGTATTTGGGAGATTGTATTTTGGAGATTGTAATTATATGATTGCGATTGCATGATTGCGATTGTATGATTGTGACTGTATGATTGTGATTGTATGATTGCGATCGTATGATTGTGATTCTATGATTATGATTGTATGATTGTGAATGTATGATTGCGATTGTATGATTGTGATTGTATGATTATGATTGTATTTTTGTGATTGTATGATTGTGATTGTATGATTGTGATTGTATGATTGTGATGTATGATTGTGATTGTATGATTGTGATTGTATGATTATGATTGTATGATTGTCATTGTATGATTATGATTGTATGATTGTGATTGCATGATTGTGATTGTATGATTGAGATTGCATGATTTCGTATGTATGATTGTGATTGTATGATTGTGATTGTATGATTGTGATAGTATGATAGTGATTGTAGGATTGTGATTGTATGACTGTGATTGTATGATTGTGATTGTATGATTGTGATTGTATGATTGTGATAGTATGATTGTGATTGTATGATTGTGATTGTATGATTGTGATAGTATGATTGTGATTGTAAGATTGTCATTGTATGACTGTGATTGTATGATTGTGATTGTATGATTGTGATTGTATGATTATGATTGTATGATTGTGATTGCATGATTGTATTTGGGAGATTGTATTTTGGAGATTGTATTTTGGAGATTGTAATTGTAGGATTGCGATTGTATGATTGTGATTGTATGATTGTGATTGCATGATTGTGATTGTATGATTGTGATTGTATGATTGTGATTGTATGATTGTGATGGTATGATTGTGATTGTATGATTGTGATTGTATGATTGTGATGGTATGATTGTGATTGTATGATTGCGATCGTATGATTGTGATTGTATGATTGTGATTGTATGACTGTGATTGTATGATTGTGATTGTGCGATTGTGATTGTACGATTGTGGTTGTACGATTGTGATTGTATGATTGTGATTGTATGATTATGATTGTATGATTGTGATAGTATGATTGTGATTGTAAGATTGTGATTGTATGACTGTGATTGTATGATTGTGATTGTATGATTATTATTGTATGATTGTGATTGTATGATTCGGATTGTATGATTGTGATAGTATGATTGTGATTGTATGATTGTGATTGTATGATTGTGATTGTATGATTGTATTTGGGAGATTGTATTTTGGAGATTGTAATTATATGATTGCGATTGCATGATTGCGATTGTACGATTGTGACTGTATGATTGTGATTGTATGATTGTGATTGTGTGATTGCGATTGTATGATTGCGATTGTATGATTGTGATTGTATGATTGTGATAGTATGATTGTGATTGTATGACTGTGATTGTATGATTGTGATTGTATGATTGTGATTGTATGACTGTGATTGTATGATTGTGATTGTATGATTGTGATTGTATGATTATGATTGTATGGTTGTGACCGTATGATTGTGATGGTATGATTGCGATTGTATGATTGCGATAGTGTGATTGTGATTGTATGATTGTGATTGTATGATTGTGACTGTATGATTGTGATAGTATGATTGTGATTGTATGACTGTGATTGTATGACTGTGATTGTATGATTGTGATAGTATGATTGTGATTGTTTGATTGTGATAGTATGATTGTGATTGTAAGATTGTGATTGTATGACTGGGATTGTATGATTGTGATTGTATGATTGTCATTGTATGATTACGATTGTACGATTGTGACTGCACGATTGTGACTGTATGATTGAGATTGCATGATTTTGTATGTATGATTGTGATTGTATGATTGTGATTGTATGATTGTGATTGTATGATTGTGATTGTATGATTGTGATTGTATGATTGTGATTGTATGATTGTGATTGTATGATTGTGATTGTATGATTGTGATTGTATGATTGTAATTGTATGATTGTGATTGTATTATTGTGATTGTATGATTGTGATTGTATGATTGCGATAGTATGATTGTGATTGTATGATTGTGATTGTATGATTGCGATTGTATGATTGTGATTGTATGATTATGATTGTATGATTGTGATTGTATGATTATGATTGTATGGTTGTGACCGTATGATTGTGATGGTATGATTGCGATTGTATGATTGCGATAGTGTGATTGTGATTGTATGATTGTGATTGTATGATTGTGACTGTATGATTGTGATAGTATGATTGTGATTGTATGACTGTGATTGTATGACTGTGATTGTATGATTGTGATAGTATGATTGTGATTGTTTGATTGTGATAGTATGATTGTGATTGTAAGATTGTGATTGTATGACTGGGATTGTATGATTGTGATTGTATGATTGTCATTGTATGATTACGATTGTACGATTGTGACTGCACGATTGTGACTGTATGATTGAGATTGCATGATTTTGTATGTATGATTGTGATTGTATGATTGTGATTGTATGATTGTGATCGCATGATTGTGATTTTATGATTGTGATAGTATGATTGTGATTGTATGGTTGCGATTGTATGATTGTGATTGTATGATTGTGATTGCATGATTGTGATTGTATGATTGTATTTGGGAGATTGTAATTGTATGTTCGCGATTGTATGATTGTGATTGTATGATTGTGATTGTATGCTTGCGATTGTATGATTGTGATTGTATGATTGTGACTGTATGATTGTGATTGTATGATTGTGATTGTATGATTGTGATTCAATGATTGTGATCGTATGATTGTGATCGTATGATTGCGATTGTATGATTTTGATTGTATGACTGTGATTGTATGATTGTGATTATATGAGTCTGATTGTATGACAGTGATTGCATGATTGTGATTGTATGATTGCATTTGGGAGATTTTAATTGTATGATTGCGATTGTACGATTGTGATTGTATGATTATGATTGTATTTTTGTGATTGTGTGATTGTGATTGTATGATTGTGATTGTATGATTGTGATTGTATGATTGCGATTGTATGAATGCGATTGTATGATTGTGATTGCATGATTGTGATTGTATGATTGTATTTGGGAGATTGTAATTGTATGATGGCGATTGTATGATTGCGATTGTATGAATGCGATTGTATGATTGTGATTGCATGATTGTGATTGTATGATTGTGATTGTATGATATTGATTGTATTATTGTGATTGTATGATTGTGATTGTATGATTGTGATTGTATGATTGTGATTGTATGATTGTATTTGGGTGATGGTAGTTGTATGATTGCGATTGTATGATTGTGATTGTATGATTGTGATGTATGATTGTAATTGTATGATTATGATTGTATGATTGTGATTGCATGATTGTGATGGTATGATTGTGATTGTATGATTGCGATCGTATTATTGTGATTGTACGATTATGATTGTATGATTGTGATAGAATGATTGCGATTGTATGATTGTGATTGTATGATTATGATTGTATTTTTGTGATTGTATGATTGTGATTGTATGATTGTGATTGTAAGATTGTGATTGTATGATTGTGATTGTACGATTGTGATTGTATGATTGTGATTGTATGATTGCGATTGTATGAATGCGATTGTATGATTGTGATTGCATGATTGTGATTGTATGATTGTGATTGTATGATATTGATTGTATGATTGTGATTGTATGATTGTGATTGTATGATTGTGATAGTATGATTGTGATTGTATGATTGTGATTGTATGACTGTGATTGTATGATTGTGATTGTGCGATTGTGATTGTGCGATTGTGATTGTACGATTGTGATTGTACGATTGTGATTGCATGATTGTGATTGTATGTTTGTGATTGCATGGCTTTGAATGTATGATTGTGATTGTATGATTGTGATTGCATGATTTTGAATGTATGATTGTGATTGTAAGATTGTGATTGTATGACTGTAATTGTATGACCGTGATTGTATGATTGTGACTGTATGATTGTGATTGTAAGATTGTGATTGTATGACTGTGATTGTATGATTGTGATTGTATGATTGTGATTGTATGATTGTGATTGTAAGATTGTGATTGTATGACTGTGATTGTATGATTGTGATTGTATGATTGTGATTGTATGATTGTGATTGTATGATTGTGATTGTATGATTGTGATTGTATGATTTTGATTGTATGATTGTGATTGTATGATTGTATTTGGGAGATTGTATTTGGGAGATTGTAATTGTATGATTGCGATTGTATGAGTATGTTAGTATGATTGGGATTGTATGATTGTGATTGTATGATTGCGATTGTATGATTGTGATTGTATGATTATGATTGTATTATTGTGATTGTATGATTATGATTGTATGGTTGTGATTGTATGATTGTGATGGTATGATTGTGATTGTATGATTGCGATAGAATGATTGTGATTGTATGATTGTGATTGTATGATTGTGACTGTATGATTGTGATTGTATGATTGTGATTGTATGACTGTGATTGTATGACTGTGATTGTATGATTGTGATGGTATGATTGTGATTGTATGATTGCGATTGTATGACTGTGATAGTATGATTGTGATTGTATGATAGTGATAGTATGATTGTGATTGTATGACTGTGATTATATGACTGTGATTGTATGATTGTGATTGTATGATTGTGATTGTCTGATTGTGGTTGTATGATTGTGATTGTATGATTGTGATTGTGTGATTGTGATTGTATGATTGTGTTTGTATGATTGTGATAGTATGATTGTGATTGTATGTTTGTGATTGTATGATTGTGATTGTATGATTGTATTTGGGAGATTGTATTTGGGAGATTGTAGTTGTATGATTGCGATTGTATGATTGTGATTGTATGATTGTGGTGTATGATTGTAATTGTATGATTATGATTGTATGATTGTGATTGTACGATTGTGATGGTATGATTGTGATTGTATGATTGCGATCGTATGATTGTGATTGTATGATTGTGATTGTATGACTGTGATTGTATGATTGTGATTGTGCGATTGTGATTGTACGATTGTGATTGTACGATTGTGATTGTATGATTGTGATTGTATGATTATGATTGTATGATTGTGATAGTATGATTGTGATTGTAAGATTGTGATTGTATGACTGTGATTGTATGATTGTGATTGTATGATTATTATTGTATGATTGTGATTGTATGATTCGGATTGTATGATTGTGATAGTATGATTGTGATTGTATGATTGTGATTGTATGATTGTGATTGTATGATTGTATTTGGGAGATTGTATTTTGGAGATTGTAATTATATGATTGCGATTGCATGATTGCGATTGTATGATTGTGACTGTATGATTGTGATTGTATGATTGCGATCGTATGATTGTGATTCTATGATTATGATTGTATGATTGTGAATGTATGATTGCGATTGTATGATTGTGATTGTATGATTATGATTGTATTTTTGTGATTGTATGATTGTGATTGTATGATTGTGATTGTATGATTGTGATGTATGATTGTGATTGTATGATTGTGATTGTATGATTATGATTGTATGATTGTTATTGTATGATTATGATTGTATGATTGTGATTGCATGATTGTGATTGTATGATTGAGATTGCATGATTTCGTATGTATGATTGTGATTGTATGATTGTGATTGTATGATTGTGATAGTATGATAGTGATTGTAGGATTGTGATTGTATGACTGTGATTGTATGATTGTGATTGTATGATTGTGATTGTATGATTGTGATAGTATGATTGTGATTGTATGATTGTGATTGTATGATTGTGATAGTATGATTGTGATTGTAAGATTGTCATTGTATGACTGTGATTGTATGATTGTGATTGTATGATTGTGATTGTATGATTATGATTGTATGATTGTGATTGTATGATTGTATTTGGGAGATTGTATTTTGGAGATTGTATTTTGGAGATTGTAATAGTAGGATTGCGATTGTATGATTGTGATTGTATGATTGTGATTGCATGATTGTGATTGTATGATTGTGATTGTATGATTGTGATTGTATGATTGTGATTGTATGATTGTGATTGTATGATTGTGATTGTATGATTGTGATGGTATGATTGTGATTGTATGATTGCGATCGTATGATTGTGATTGTATGATTGTGATTGTATGACTGTGATTGTATGATTGTGATTGTGCGATTGTGATTGTACGATTGTGGTTGTACGATTGTGATTGTATGATTGTGATTGTATGATTATGATTGTATGATTGTGATAGTATGATTGTGATTGTAAGATTGTGATTGTATGACTGTGATTGTATGATTGTGATTGTATGATTATTATTGTATGATTGTGATTGTATGATTCGGATTGTATGATTGTGATAGTATGATTGTGATTGTATGATTGTGATTGTATGATTGTGATTGTATGATTGTATTTGGGAGATTGTATTTTGGAGATTGTAATTATATGATTGCGATTGCATGATTGCGATTGTACGATTGTGACTGTATGATTGTGATTGTATGATTGTGATTGTGTGATTGCGATTGTATGATTGCGATTGTATGATTGTGATTGTATGATTGTGATAGTATGATTGTGATTGTATGACTGTGATTGTATGATTGTGATTGTATGATTGTGATTGTATGACTGTGATTGTATGATTGTGATTGTATGATTGTGATTGTATGATTATGATTGTATGGTTGTGACCGTATGATTGTGATGGTATGATTGCGATTGTATGATTGCGATAGTGTGATTGTGATTGTATGATTGTGATTGTATGATTGTGACTGTATGATTGTGATAGTATGATTGTGATTGTATGACTGTGATTGTATGACTGTGATTGTATGATTGTGATAGTATGATTGTGATTGTTTGATTGTGATAGTATGATTGTGATTGTAAGATTGTGATTGTATGACTGGGATTGTATGATTGTGATTGTATGATTGTCATTGTATGATTACGATTGTACGATTGTGACTGCACGATTGTGACTGTATGATTGAGATTGCATGATTTTGTATGTATGATTGTGATTGTATGATTGTGATTGTATGATTGTGATCGCATGATTGTGATTTTATGATTGTGATAGTATGATTGTGATTGTATGGTTGCGATTGTATGATTGTGATTGTATGATTGTGATTGCATGATTGTGATTGTATGATTGTATTTGGGAGATTGTAATTGTATGTTCGCGATTGTATGATTGTGATTGTATGATTGTGATTGTATGCTTGCGATTGTATGATTGTGATTGTATGATTGTGACTGTATGATTGTGATTGTATGATTGTGATTGTATGATTGTGATTCAATGATTGTGATCGTATGATTGTGATCGTATGATTGCGATTGTATGATTTTGATTGTATGACTGTGATTGTATGATTGTGATTATATGAGTCTGATTGTATGACAGTGATTGCATGATTGTGATTGTATGATTGCATTTGGGAGATTTTAATTGTATGATTGCGATTGTACGATTGTGATTGTATGATTATGATTGTATTTTTGTGATTGTGTGATTGTGATTGTATGATTGTGATTGTATGATTGTGATTGTATGATTGCGATTGTATGAATGCGATTGTATGATTGTGATTGCATGATTGTGATTGTATGATTGTATTTGGGAGATTGTAATTGTATGATGGCGATTGTATGATTGCGATTGTATGAATGCGATTGTATGATTGTGATTGCATGATTGTGATTGTATGATTGTGATTGTATGATATTGATTGTATTATTGTGATTGTATGATTGTGATTGTATGATTGTGATTGTATGATTGTGATTGTATGATTGTATTTGGGTGATGGTAGTTGTATGATTGCGATTGTATGATTGTGATTGTATGATTGTGATGTATGATTGTAATTGTATGATTATGATTGTATGATGGTGATTGTATGATTGTGATGGTATGATTGTGATTGTATGATTGCGATCGTATGATTGTGATTGTACGATTATGATTGTATGATTGTGATAGAATGATTGCGATTGTATGATTGTGATTGTATGATTATGATTGTATTTTTGTGATTGTATGATTGTGATTGTATGATTGTGATTGTAAGATTGTGATTGTATGATTGTGATTGTACGATTGTGATTGTATGATTGTGATTGTATGATTGCGATTGTATGAATGCGATTGTATGATTGTGATTGCATGATTGTGATTGTATGATTGTGATTGTATGATATTGATTGTATGATTGTGATTGTATGATTGTGATTGTATGATTGTGATAGTATGATTGTGATTGTATGATTGTGATTGTATGACTGTGATTGTATGATTGTGATTGTGCGATTGTGATTGTGCGATTGTGATTGTACGATTGTGATTGTACGATTGTGATTGCATGATTGTGATTGTATGTTTGTGATTGCATGACTTTGAATGTATGATTGTGATTGTATGATTGTGATTGCATGATTTTGAATGTATGATTGTGATTGTAAGATTGTGATTGTATGACTGTAATTGTATGACCGTGATTGTATGATTGTGACTGTATGATTGTGATTGTAAGATTGTGATTGTATGACTGTGATTGTATGATTGTGATTGTATGATTGTGATTGTATGATTGTGATTGTAAGATTGTGATTGTATGACTGTGATTGTATGATTGTGATTGTATGATTGTGATTGTATGATTGTGATTGTATGATTGTGATAGTATGATTGTGATTGTATGATTGTGATTGTATGATTGTGATTGTATGATTGTGATTGTATGATTGTGATTGTATGATTGTATTTGGGAGATGGTAGTTGTATGATTGCGATTGTATGATTGTGATTGCATGATTGTGATTGTATGATTGTGATTGTATGATTGTGTTTGTATGATTGTGATCGTATGACTGTGATTGTATGACTGTGATTGTATGATTGTGATGGTATGATTGTGATTGTATGATTGTGATCGTATGATTGTGATGGTATGATTGTGATTGTATGATTGTGATTGTATGATTGTGATTGTATGATTGTGATTGTATGATTGTGATTGTATGATTGTGATTGTATGATTGTTATTGTATGATTGTGATTGTATGATTGTGATTGAATGATTGTGATCGTAAGATTGCGATTGTATGATTTTGATTGTAATTGTCTGATTGTGGGTGTATGATTGCGATTGTATGATTGTGATTGTATGATTGTGATTGTATGATTTTGATTGTATGATTGTGATTGTATGATTGTATTTGGGAGATTGTATTTGGGAGATTGTAATTGTATGATTGCGATTGTACGAGTATGTTAGTATGATTGGGATTGTATGATTGTGATTGTATGATTGCGATTGTATGATTGTGATTGTATGATTATGATTGTATTATTGTGATTGTATGATTATGATTGTATGGTTGTGATTGTATGATTGTGATGGTATGATTGTGATTGTATGATTGCGATAGAATGATTGTGATTGTATGATTGTGATTGTATGATTGTGACTGTATGATTGTGATTGTATGATTGTGATTGTATGACTGTGATTGTATGACTGTGATTGTATGATTGTGATGGTATGATTGTGATTGTATGATTGCGATTGTATGACTGTGATAGTATGATTGTGATTGTATGATAGTGATAGTATGATTGTGATTGTATGACTGTGATTATATGACTGTGATTGTATGATTGTGATTGTATGATTGTGATTGTCTGATTGTGGTTGTATGATTGTGATTGTATGATTGTGATTGTGTGATTGTGATTGTATGATTGTGTTTGTATGAGTGTGATAGTGTGATTGTGATTGTATGTTTGTGATTGTATGATTGTGATTGTATGATTGTATTTGGGAGATTGTATTTGGGAGATTGTAGTTGTATGATTGCGATTGTATGATTGTGATTGTATGATTGTGATGTATGATTGTAATTGTATGATTATGATTGTATGATTGTGATTGTACGATTGTGATGGTATGATTGTGATTGTATGATTGCGATCGTATGATTGTGATTGTATGATTGTGATTGTATGACTGTGATTGTATGATTGTGATTGTGCGATTGTGATTGTACGATTGTGATTGTACGATTGTGATTGTATGATTGTGATTGTATGATTATGATTGTATGATTGTGATAGTATGATTGTGATTGTAAGATTGTGATTGTATGACTGTGATTGTATGATTGTGATTGTATGATTATTATTGTATGATTGTGATTGTATGATTCGGATTGTATGATTGTGATAGTATGATTGTGATTGTATGATTGTGATTGTATGATTGTGATTGTATGATTGTATTTGGGAGATTGTATTTTGGAGATTGTAATTATATGATTGCGATTGCATGATTGCGATTGTATGATTGTGACTGTATGATTGTGATTGTATGATTGCGATCGTATGATTGTGATTCTATGATTATGATTGTATGATTGTGAATGTATGATTGCGATTGTATGATTGTGATTGTATGATTATGATTGTATTTTTGTGATTGTATGATTGTGATTGTATGATTGTGATTGTATGATTGTGATGTATGATTGTGATTGTATGATTGTGATTGTATGATTATGATTGTATGATTGTCATTGTATGATTATGATTGTATGATTGTGATTGCATGATTGTGATTGTATGATTGAGATTGCATGATTTCGTATGTATGATTGTGATTGTATGATTGTGATTGTATGATTGTGATAGTATGATAGTGATTGTAGGATTGTGATTGTATGACTGTGATTGTATGATTGTGATTGTATGATTGTGATTGTATGATTGTGATAGTATGATTGTGATTGTATGATTGTGATTGTATGATTGTGATAGTATGATTGTGATTGTAAGATTGTCATTGTATGACTGTGATTGTATGATTGTGATTGTATGATTGTGATTGTATGATTATGATTGTATGATTGTGATTGTATGATTGTATTTGGGAGATTGTATTTTGGAGATTGTATTTTGGAGATTGTAATTGTAGGATTGCGATTGTATGATTGTGATTGTATGATTGTGATTGCATGATTGTGATTGTATGATTGTGATTGTATGATTGTGATTGTATGATTGTGATTGTATGATTGTGATTGTATGATTGTGATTGTATGATTGTGATGGTATGATTGTGATTGTATGATTGCGATCGTATGATTGTGATTGTATGATTGTGATTGTATGACTGTGATTGTATGATTGTGATTGTGCGATTGTGATTGTACGATTGTGGTTGTACGATTGTGATTGTATGATTGTGATTGTATGATTATGATTGTATGATTGTGATAGTATGATTGTGATTGTAAGATTGTGATTGTATGACTGTGATTGTATGATTGTGATTGTATGATTATTATTGTATGATTGTGATTGTATGATTCGGATTGTATGATTGTGATAGTATGATTGTGATTGTATGATTGTCATTGTATGATTGTGATTGTATGATTGTATTTGGGAGATTGTATTTTGGAGATTGTAATTATATGATTGCGATTGCATGATTGCGATTGTACGATTGTGACTGTATGATTGTGATTGTATGATTGTGATTGTGTGATTGCGATTGTATGATTGCGATTGTATGATTGTGATTGTATGATTGTGATAGTATGATTGTGATTGTATGACTGTGATTGTATGATTGTGATTGTATGATTGTGATTGTATGACTGTGACTGTATGATTGTGATTGTATGATTGTGATTGTATGATTATGATTGTATGGTTGTGACCGTATGATTGTGATGGTATGATTGCGATTGTATGATTGCGATAGTGTGATTGTGATTGTATGATTGTGATTGTATGATTGTGACTGTATGATTGTGATAGTATGATTGTGATTGTATGACTGTGATTGTATGACTGTGATTGTATGATTGTGATAGTATGATTGTGATTGTTTGATTGTGATAGTATGATTGTGATTGTAAGATTGTGATTGTATGACTGGGATTGTATGATCGTGATTGTATGATTGTCATTGTATGATTACGATTGTACGATTGTGACTGCACGATTGTGACTGTATGATTGAGATTGCATGATTTTGTATGTATGATTGTGATTGTATGATTGTGATTGTATGATTGTGATCGCATGATTGTGATTTTATGATTGTGATAGTATGATTGTGATTGTATGGTTGCGATTGTATGATTGTGATTGTATGATTGTGATTGCATGATTGTGATTGTATGATTGTATTTGGGAGATTGTAATTGTATGTTCGCGATTGTATGATTGTGATTGTATGATTGTGATTGTATGCTTGCGATTGTATGAATGCGATTGTATGATTGTGATTGTGCGATTGTGATTGTGCGATTGTGATTGTACGATTGTGATTGTACGATTGTGATTGCATGATTGTGATTGTATGTTTGTGATTGCATGACTTTGAATGTATGATTGTGATTGTATGATTGTGATTGCATGATTTTGAATGTATGATTGTGATTGTAAGATTGTGATTGTATGACTGTAATTGTATGACCGTGATTGTATGATTGTGACTGTATGATTGTGATTGTAAGATTGTGATTGTATGACTGTGATTGTATGATTGTGATTGTATGATTGTGATTGTATGATTGTGATTGTAAGATTGTGATTGTATGACTGTGATTGTATGATTGTGATTGTATGATTGTGATTGTATGATTGTGATTGTATGATTGTGATAGTATGATTGTGATTGTATGATTGTGATTGTATGATTGTGATTGTATGATTGTGATTGTATGATTGTGATTGTATGATTGTATTTGGGAGATGGTAGTTGTATGATTGCGATTGTATGATTGTGATTGCATGATTGTGATTGTATGATTGTGATTGTATGATTGTGTTTGTATGATTGTGATCGTATGACTGTGATTGTATGACTGTGATTGTATGATTGTGATGGTATGATTGTGATTGTATGATTGTGATCGTATGATTGTGATGGTATGATTGTGATTGTATGATTGTGATTGTATGATTGTGATTGTATGATTGTGATTGTATGATTGTGATTGTATGATTGTGATTGTATGATTGTTATTGTATGATTGTGATTGTATGATTGTGATTGAATGATTGTGATCGTAAGATTGCGATTGTATGATTTTGATTGTAATTGTCTGATTGTGGGTGTATGATTGCGATTGTATGATTGTGATTGTATGATTGTGATTGTATGATTTTGATTGTATGATTGTGATTGTATGATTGTATTTGGGAGATTGTATTTGGGAGATTGTAATTGTATGATTGCGATTGTATGAGTATGTTAGTATGATTGGGATTGTATGATTGTGATTGTATGATTGCGATTGTATGATTGTGATTGTATGATTATGATTGTATTATTGTGATTGTATGATTATGATTGTATGGTTGTGATTGTATGATTGTGATGGTATGATTGTGATTGTATGATTGCGATAGAATGATTGTGATTGTATGATTGTGATTGTATGATTGTGACTGTATGATTGTGATTGTATGATTGTGATTGTATGACTGTGATTGTATGACTGTGATTGTATGATTGTGATGGTATGATTGTGATTGTATGATTGCGATTGTATGACTGTGATAGTATGATTGTGATTGTATGATAGTGATAGTATGATTGTGATTGTATGACTGTGATTATATGACTGTGATTGTATGATTGTGATTGTATGATTGTGATTGTCTGATTGTGGCTGTATGATTGTGATTGTATGATTGTGATTGTGTGATTGTGATTGTATGATTGTGTTTGTATGATTGTGATAGTATGATTGTGATTGTATGTTTGTGATTGTATGATTGTGATTGTATGATTGTATTTGGGAGATTGTATTTGGGAGATTGTAGTTGTATGATTGCGATTGTATGATTGTGATTGTATGATTGTGATGTATGATTGTAATTGTATGATTATGATTGTATGATTGTGATTGTACGATTGTGATGGTATGATTGTGATTGTATGATTGCGATCGTATGATTGTGATTGTATGATTGTGATTGTATGACTGTGATTGTATGATTGTGATTGTGCGATTGTGATTGTACGATTGTGATTGTACGATTGTGATTGTATGATTGTGATTGTATGATTATGATTGTATGATTGTGATAGTATGATTGTGATTGTAAGATTGTGATTGTATGACTGTGATTGTATGATTGTGATTGTATGATTATTATTGTATGATTGTGATTGTATGATTCGGATTGTATGATTGTGATAGTATGATTGTGATTGTATGATTGTGATTGTATGATTGTGATTGTATGATTGTATTTGGGAGATTGTATTTTGGAGATTGTAATTATATGATTGCGATTGCATGATTGCGATTGTATGATTGTGACTGTATGATTGTGATTGTATGATTGCGATCGTATGATTGTGATTCTATGATTATGATTGTATGATTGTGAATGTATGATTGCGATTGTATGATTGTGATTGTATGATTATGATTGTATTTTTGTGATTGTATGATTGTGATTGTATGATTGTGATTGTATGATTGTGATGTATGATTGTGATTGTATGATTGTGATTGTATGATTATGATTGTATGATTGTCATTGTATGATTATGATTGTATGATTGTGATTGCATGATTGTGATTGTATGATTGAGATTGCATGATTTCGTATGTATGATTGTGATTGTGTGATTGTGATTGTATGATTGTGATAGTATGATAGTGATTGTAGGATTGTGATTGTATGACTGTGATTGTATGATTGTGATTGTATGATTGTGATTGTCTGATTGTGGTTGTATGATTGTGATTGTATGATTGTGATTGTGTGATTGTGATTGTATGATTGTGTTTGTATGATTGTGATAGTATGATTGTGATTGTATGTTTGTGATTGTATGATTGTGATTGTATGATTGTATTTGGGAGATTGTATTTGGGAGATTGTAGTTGTATGATTGCGATTGTATGATTGTGATTGTATGATTGTGATGTATGATTGTAATTGTATGATTATGATTGTATGATTGTGATTGTACGATTGTGATGGTATGATTGTGATTGTATGATTGCGATCGTATGATTGTGATTGTATGATTGTGATAGTATGATTGTGATTGTATGATTGTGATTGTATGATTGTGATAGTATGATTGTGATTGTAAGATTGTCATTGTATGACTGTGATTGTATGATTGTGATTGTATGATTGTGATTGTATGATTATGATTGTATGATTGTGATTGTATGATTGTATTTGGGAGATTGTATTTTGGAGATTGTATTTTGGAGATTGTAATTGTAGGATTGCGATTGTATGATTGTGATTGTATGATTGTGATTGCATGATTGTGATTGTATGATTGTGATTGTATGATTGTGATTGTATGATTGTGATTGTATGATTGTGATTGTATGATTGTGATTGTATGATTGTGATGGTATGATTGTGATTGTATGATTGCGATCGTATGATTGTGATTGTATGATTGTGATTGTATGACTGTGATTGTATGATTGTGATTGTGCGATTGTGATTGTACGATTGTGGTTGTACGATTGTGATTGTATGATTGTGATTGTATGATTATGATTGTATGATTGTGATAGTATGATTGTGATTGTAAGATTGTGATTGTATGACTGTGATTGTATGATTGTGATTGTATGATTATTATTGTATGATTGTGATTGTATGATTCGGATTGTATGATTGTGATAGTATGATTGTGATTGTATGATTGTGATTGTATGATTGTGATTGTATGATTGTATTTGGGAGATTGTATTTTGGAGATTGTAATTATATGATTGCGATTGCATGATTGCGATTGTACGATTGTGACTGTATGATTGTGATTGTATGATTGTGATTGTGTGATTGCGATTGTATGATTGCGATTGTATGATTGTGATTGTATGATTGTGATAGTATGATTGTGATTGTATGACTGTGATTGTATGATTGTATTTGGGAGATTGTATTTGGGAGATTGTAGTTGTATGATTGCGATTGTATGATTGTGATTGTATGATTGTGATGTATGATTGTAATTGTATGATTATGATTGTATGATTGTGACTATATGATTGTGATGGTATGATTGTGATTGTATGATTGCGATCGTATGATTGTGATTCTATGATTATGATTGTATGATTGTGATTGTATGATTGCGATTGTATGATTGTGATTCTATGATTATGATTGTATTTTTGTGATTGTATGATTGTGATTGTATGATTGTGATTGTATGATTGTGATGTATGATTGTGATTGTATGATTGTGATTGCATGATTGTGATTGTATGATTGAGATTGCATGATTTCGTATGTATGATTGTGATTGTATGATTGTGATTGTATGATTGTGATTGTATGATTGTGATAGTATGATAGTGATTGTAGGATTGTGATTGTATGACTGTGATTGTATGATTGTGATTGTATGATTGTGATTGTATGATTGTGATAGTATGATTGTGATTGTATGATTGTGATAGTATGATTGTGATTGTATGATTGTGATAGTATGATTGTGATTGTAAGATTGTCATTGTATGACTGTGATTGTATGATTGTGATTGTATGATTGTGATTGTATGATTATGATTGTATGATTGTGATTGTATGATTGTATTTGGGAGATTGTATTTTGGAGATTGTAATAGTAGGATTGCGATTGTATGATTGTGATTGTATGATTGTGATTGTATGATTGTGATTGCATGATTGTGATTGTATGATTGTGATTGTATGATTGTGATTGTATGATTGTGATTGTATGATTGTGATTGTATGATTGTGATTGTATGATTGTGATTGTATGATTGTGATTGTATGATTGTGATTGTATGATTGTAATTGTATGATTGTGATTGTATTATTGTGATTGTATGATTGTGATTGTATGATTGCGATAGTATGATTGTGATTGTATGATTGTGATTGTATGATTGCGATTGTATGATTGTGATTGTATGATTATGATTGTATGATTGTGATTGTATGATTATGATTGTATGGTTGTGACCGTATGATTGTGATGGTATGATTGCGATTGTATGATTGCGATAGTGTGATTGTGATTGTATGATTGTGATTGTATGATTGCGATTGTATGAATGCGATTGTATGATCGTGATTGCATGATTGTGATTGTATGATTGTATTTGGGAGATTGTAATTGTATGATGGCGATTGTATGATTGCGATTGTATGAATGCGATTGTATGATTGTGATTGCATGATTGTGATTGTATGATTGTGATTGTATGATATTGATTGTATTATTGTGATTGTATGATTGCGATTGTATGATTGTGATAGTATGATTGTGATTGTATGATTGTGATTGTATGATTGCGATTGTATGATTGTGATTGTAAGATTGCGATTGTATGAATGGGATTGTATGATTGTGATTGCATGATTGTGATTGTATGATTGTGATTGTATGATTGTGATTGTATGATTGTGATAGTATTATTGTGATTGTATGATTGTGATTGTATGACTGTGATTGTATGATTGTGATTGTGCGATTGTGATTGTACGATTGTGATTGTACGATTGTGATTGTATGATTGTGATTGTATGATTATGATTGAATGATTGTGATTGCACGATTGTGATTGTATGATTGTGATTGCATGACATTGAATGTATGATTGTGATTGTATGATTGTGATTGTATGATTGTGATTGTATGATTGTGATTGTAAGATTGTGATTGTATGACTGTGATTGTATGATTGTGATTGTGTGATTGTCATTGTATGATTGTGATTGCATGATTGTGATTGTATGATTGAGATTTCATGATTTTGTATGTATGATTGTGATTGTATGATTGTGATTGTATGATTGTGATTGTATGATTGTGATTGTATGATTGTGATTGTATGACTGTGATTGTATGATTGTGATTATATGATTGTGATTGTATGATTGTGATTGTATGATTGTGATAGTATGATTGTGATTGTATGATTGTGATTGTATGACTGTGATTGTATGATTGTGGTTGTGCGATTGTGATTGTACGATTGTGATTGTACGATAGTGATTGTGTGATTGTGATTGTATGATTATGATTGAATGACTGTGATGATATGATTGTGATTGTATGATTGTGATTGTATGATTGTGATAGTATGATTGTGATTGTATGATTGTGATTGTATGACTGTGATTGTATGATTGTGATTGTGCGATTGTGATTGTACGATTGTGACTGTATGATTGTGATTGTATGATTGTGATTGTATGATTATGATTGAATGATTGTCATTGTATGATTATGATTGTATGATTGTGATGGCGTGATTGTGATTGTATGATTGAGATTGCATGATTTTGTATGTATGATTGTGATTGTATGATTGTGATTGTATGATTGTGATTGTATGATTGTGATAGTATGATTGTGATTGTTTGATTGTGATAGTATGATTGTGATTGTAAGATTGCGATAGTATGATTGTGATTGTATGATTGTGATTGTATGATTATCATTGTCTGATTATGATTGTATGATTGTGATTGCATGATTGTGATTTTACGATTGTGATAGTATGATTGTGATTGTATGGTTGCGATTGTATGATTGTGATTGTATGATTGTGATTGCATGATTGTGATTGTATGATTGTATTTGGGAGATTGTAATTGTATGTTCGCGATTGTATGATTGTGATTGCATGATTGTGATTGTATGCTTGCGATTGTATGATTGTGATTGTATGATTGTGACTGTATGATTGTGTTTGTATGATTGTGATTGTATGGTTGTGATTGTATGATTGTGATTTTATGATTGTGATCGTATGATTGCGATGGTATGATTGTGATTGTATGATTGCGTTTGTATGATTGTGATTGTATGATTGTGATTGTATGATTGTGATTGTATGATTGTGATTGTATGATTGTTTTTGTATGATTGTGATTGTATGATTGTGATTCAATGATTGTGATCGTATGATTGTGATCGTATGATTGCGATTGTATGAATTTGATTGTATGACTGTGATTGTATGATTGTGATTATATGAGTGTGATTGTATGACAGTGATTGCATGATTGTGATTGTATGATTGTATTTGGGAGATTGTAATTGTATGATTGCGATTGTACGATTGTGATTGTATGATTATGATTGTATTTTTGTGATTGTGTGATTGTGATTGTATGATTGTGATTGTATGATTGTGATTGTATGATTGCGATTGTATGAATGCGATTGTATGATTGTGATTGCATGATTGTGATTGTATGATTGTATTTGGGAGATTGTAATTGTATGATTGCGATTGTATGATTGTGATTGTATGATTGTGATTGTATGACTGTGATTGTATGATTGTGACTGTATGATTGTGATTGTATGATTGTGATTGTGTGATTGCGATTGTATGATTGCGATTGTATGATTGTGATAGTATGATTGTGATTGTATGACTGTGATTGTATGACTGTGATTGTATGATTGTGATTGTATGATTGTGATTGTAAGATTGTGATTGTATGACTGTGATTGTATGATTGTGATTGTATGATTGTGAATGTATGATTGTGATTGTATGATTGTGATAGTATGATTGTGATTGTATGATTGTGATTGTATGATTGTGATTGTATGATTGTGATTGTATGATTGTGATTGTATGATTGTGATTGTATGATTGTGATTGTATGATTGTATTTGGGTGATGGTAGTTGTGTGATTGCGATTGTATGATTGTGATTGTATGATTGTGATGTATGATTGTGATTGTATGATTGTGATTGTATGATTGTGATTGTATGATTGCGATAGTATGATTGTGATTGTATGATTGTGATTGTATGATTGCGATTGTATGATTGCGATTGTATGATTATGATTGTATGATTGTGATTGTATGATTCTGATTGTATGGTTGTGACTGTATGATTGTGATGGTATGATTGCGATTGTATGATTGCGATAGTATTATTGTGATTGTATGATTGTGATTGTATGATTGTGACTGTATGATTGTGATTGTATGATTGTGATTGTGTGATTGCGATTGTATGATTGCGATTGTATGATTGTGATAGTATGATTGTGATTGTATGACTGTGATTGTATGACTGTGATTGTATGATTGTGATTGTCTGATTGTGATTGTATGATTGCGATAGTATGATTGTGATTGTATGATTGTGATTGTATGATTGTTATTGTATGATTGTGATTGTATGATTGTGATTGAATGATTGTGATCGTAAGATTGCGATTGTATGATTTTGATTGTAATTGTCTGATTGTGGGTGTATGATTGCGATTGTATGATTGTGATTGTATGATTATGATTGTATTATTGTGATTGTATGATTATGATTGTATGGTTGTGATTGTATGATTGTGATGGTATGATTGTGATTGTATGATTGCGATAGAATGATTGTGATTGTATGATTGTGATTGTATGATTGTGACTGTATGATTGTGATTGTATGATTGTGATTGTATGACTGTGATTGTATGACTGTGATTGTATGATTGTGATGGTATGATTGCGATTGTATGATTGCGATTGTATGACTGTGATTGTATGATTGTGATTGTATGATAGTGATAGTATGATTGTGATTGTATGACTGTGATTATATGACTGTGGTTGTATGATTGTGATTGTATGATTGTGATTGTCTGATTGTGGTTGTATGATTGTGATTGTATGATTGTGATTGTATGATTGTGATTGTATGATTGTGTTTGTATGATTGTGATAGTATGATTGTGATTGTATGATTGCGATTGTATGATTGTGATTGCATGATTGTGATTGTATGATTGTGATTGTATGATTGTGTTTGTATGATTGTGATCGTATGACTGTGATTGTATGACTGTGATTGTATGATTGTGATGGTATGATTGTGATTGTATGATTGTGATCGTATGATTGTGATGGCATGATTGTGATTGTATGATTGTGATTGTATGATTGGGATTGTATGATTGTGATTGTATGATTGTGATTGTATGATTGTTATTGTATGATTGTGATTGTATGATTGTGATTGAATGATTGTGATCGTAAGATTGCGATTGTATGATTTTGATTGTAATTGTCTGATTGTGGGTGTATGATTGCGATTGTATGATTGTGATTGTATGATTGTGATTGTATGATTGTGATTGTATGATTTTGATTGTATGATTGTGATTGTATGATTGTATTTGGGAGATTGTATTTGGGAGATTGTAATTGTATGATTGCGATTGTATGAGTGTGTTAGTATGATTGTGATTGTATGACTGTGATTATATTACTGTGATTGTATGATTGTGATTGTATGATTGTGATTGTCTGATTGTGGTTGTATGATTATGATTGTATTTTTGTGATTGTATGATTGTGATTGTATGATTGTGATTGTATGATTGTGATGTATGATTGTGATTGTATGATTGTGATTGTATGATTATGATTGTATGATTGTCATTGTATGATTATGATTGTATGATTGTGATTGCATGATTGTGATTGTATGATTGAGATTGCATGATTTCGTATGTATGATTGTGATTGTATGATTGTGATTGTATGATTGTGATAGTATGATAGTGATTGTAGGATTGTGATTGTATGACTGTGATTGTATGATTGTGATTGTATGATTGTGATTGTATGATTGTGGTAGTATGATTGTAATTGTATGATTGTGATTGTATGATTGTGATAGTATGATTGTGATTGTAAGATTGTCATTGTATGACTGTGATTGTATGATTGTGATTGTATGATTGTGATTGTATGATTATGATTGTATGATTGTGATTGTATGATTGTATTTGGGAGATTGTATTTTGGAGATTGTAATTCTAGGATTGCGATTGTATGATTGTGATTGTATGATTGTGATTGTATGATTGTGATTGTATGATTGTGATGGTATGATTGTGATTGTATGATTGCGATCGTATGATTGTGATTGTATGATTGTGATTGTATGACTGTGATTGTATGATTGTGATTGTGCGATTGTGATTGTACGATTGTGGTTGTACGATTGTGATTGTATGATTGTGATTGTATGATTATGATTGTATGATTGTGATAGTATGATTGTGATTGTAAGATTGTGATTGTATGACTGTGATTGTATGATTGTGATTGTATGATTATTATTGTATGATTGTGATTGTATGATTCGGATTGTATGATTGTGATAGTATGATTGTGATTGTATGATTGTGATTGTATGATTGTGATTGTATGATTGTATTTGGGAGATTGTATTTTGGAGATTGTAATTATATGATTGCGATTGCATGATTGCGATTGTATGATTGTGACTGTATGATTGTGATTGTATGATTGTGATTGTGTGATTGCGATTGTATGATTGCGATTGTATGATTGTGATTGTATGATTGTGATAGTATGATTGTGATTGTATGACTGTGATTGTATGATTGTATTTGGGAGATTGTATTTGGGAGATTGTAGTTGTATGATTGCGATTGTATGATTGTGATTGTATGATTGTGATGTATGATTGTAATTGTATGATTATGATTGTATGATTGTGACTATATGATTGTGATGGTATGATTGTGATTGTATGATTGCGATCGTATGATTGTGATTCTATGATTATGATTGTATGATTGTGATTGTATGATTGCGATTGTATGATTGTGATTCTATGATTATGATTGTATTTTTGTGATTGTATGATTGTGATTGTATGATTGTGATTGTATGATTGTGATGTATGATTGTGATTGTATGATTGTGATTGCATGATTGTGATTGTATGATTGAGATTGCATGATTTCGTATGTATGATTGTGATTGTATGATTGTGATTGTATGATTGTGATAGTATGATAGTGATTGTAGGATTGTGATTGTATGACTGTGATTGTATGATTGTGATTGTATGATTGTGATTGTATGATTGTGATTGTATGACTGTGATTGTATGATTGTGATTGTATGATTGTGATTGTATGATTGTAATTGTATGATTGTGATTGTATTATTGTGATTGTATGATTGTGATTGTATGACTGTGATTGTATGATTGTGATAGTATGATTGTGATTGTTTGATTGTGATAGTATGATTGTGATTGTAAGATTGTGATTGTATGACTGGGATTGTATGATTGTGATTGTGCGATTGTGATTGTACGATTGTGATTGTACGATTGTGATTGTATGATTGTGATTGTATGATTGAGATTGCATGATTTCGTATGTATGATTGTGATTGTATGATTGTGATTGTATGATTGTGATTGCATGATTGTGATTGTATGATTGTGATTGTATGATTGTGATTGTATGATTGTGATTGTATGATTGTGATTGTATGATTGTGATTGTATGACTGTGATTGTATGATTGTGATTGTATGATTGTGATTGTATGATTGTAATTGTATGATTGTGATTGTATTATTGTGATTGTATGATTGTGATTGTATGACTGTGATTGTATGATTGTGATAGTATGATTGTGATTGTTTGATTGTGATAGTATGATTGTGATTGTAAGATTGTGATTGTATGACTGGGATTGTATGATTGTGATTGTGCGATTGTGATTGTACGATTGTGATTGTACGATTGTGATTGTATGATTGTGATTGTATGATTATGACTGTATGATTGTGATAGTATGATTGTGATTGTAAGATTGTGATTGTATGACTGTGATTGTATGATTGTGATTGTATGATTATTATTGTATGATTGTGATTGTATGATTCGGATTGTATGATTGTGATAGTATGATTGTGATTGTATGATTGTGATTGTATGATTGTGATTGTATGATTGTATTTGGGAGATTGTATTTTGGAGATTGTAATTATATGATTGCGATTGCATGATTGCGATTGTATGATTGTGACTGTATGATTGTGATTGTATGATTGTGATTGTATGATTGTAATTGTATGATTGTGATTGTATTATTGTGATTGTATGATTGTGATTGTATGATTGTGATTGTATGATTGCGATTGTATGATTGTGATTGTATGATTATGATTGTATGATTGTGATTGTATGATTATGATTGTATGGTTGTGACTGTATGATTGTGATGGTATGATTGCGATCGTATGATTGTGATTCTATGATTATGATTGTATGATTGTGAATGTATGATTGCGATTGTATGATTGTGATTGTATGATTATGATTGTATTTTTGTGATTGTATGATTGTGATTGTATGATTGTGATTGTATGATTGTGATGTATGATTGTGATTGTATGATTGTGATTGTATGATTATGATTGTATGATTGTCATTGTATGATTATGATTGTATGATTGTGATTGCATGATTGTGATTGTATGATTGAGATTGCATGATTTCGTATGTATGATTGTGATTGTATGATTGTGATTGTATGATTGTGATTGTATGATTGTGATAGTATGATAGTGATTGTAGGATTGTGATTGTATGACTGTGATTGTATGATTGTGATTGTATGATTGTGATTGTATGATTGTGATAGTATGATTGTGATTGTATGATTGTGATTGTATGATTGTGATTGTATGATTGTGATAGTATGATTGTGATTGTAAGATTGTCATTGTATGACTGTGATTGTATGATTGTGATTGTATGATTGTGATTGTATGATTATGATTGTATGATTGTGATTGTATGATTGTATTTGGGAGATTGTATTTTGGAGATTGTAATTATATGATTGCGATTGCATGATTGCGATTGTATGATTGTGACTGTATGATTGTGATTGTATGATTGTGATTGTGTGATTGCGATTGTATGATTGCGATTGTATGATTGTGATTGTATGATTGTGATAGTATGATTGTGATTGTATGACTGTGATTGTATGATTGTATTTGGGAGATTGTATTTGGGAGATTGTAGTTGTATGATTGCGATTGTATGATTGTGATTGTATGATTGTGATGTATGATTGTAATTGTATGATTATGATTGTATGATTGTGACTATATGATTGTGATGGTATGATTGTGATTGTATGATTGCGATCGTATGATTGTGATTCTATGATTATGATTGAATGATTGTGATTGTATGATTGCGATTGTATGATTGCGATTGTATGATTGTGATTCTATGATTATGATTGTATTTTTGTGATTGTATGATTGTGATTGTATGATTGTGATTGTATGATTGTGATGTATGATTGTGATTGTATGATTGTGATTGTATGATTATGATTGTATGATTGTCATTGTATGATTATGATTGTATGATTGTGATTGCATGATTGTGATTGTATGATTGAGATTGCATGATTTCGTATGTATGATTGTGATTGTATGATTGTGATTGTATGATTGTCATTGTATGATTGTTATAGTATGATAGTGATTGTAGGATTGTGATTGTATGACTGTGATTGTATGATTGTGATTGTATGATTGTGATTGTATGATTGTGATAGTATGATTGTGATTGTATGATTGTGATTGTATGATTGTGATTGTATGATTGTGATAGTATGATTGTGATTGTAAGATTGTCATTGTATGACTGTGATTGTATGATTGTGATTGTATGATTGTGATTGTATGATTATGATTGTATCATTGTGATTGTATGATTGTATTTGGGAGATTGTATTTTGGAGATTGTAATTGTAGGATTGCGATTGTATGATTGTGATTGTATGATTGTGATTGCATGATTGTGATTGTGTGATTGTGATTGTATGATTGTGATTGTATGATTGTGATTGTATGATTGTGATTGTATGATTGTGATTGTATGATTGTGATTGTATGATTGTGATTGTATGATTGTGATTGTATGATTGTAATTGTATGATTGTGATTGTATTATTGTGATTGTATGATTGTGATTGTATGATTGCGATAGTATGATTGTGATGGTATGATTGCGATTGTATGATTGCGATAGTGTGATTGTGATTGTATGATTGTGATTGTATGATTGTGACTGTATGATTGTGATAGTATGATTGTGATTGTATGACTGTGATTGTATGACTGTGATTGTATGATTGTGATAGTATGATTGTGATTGTTTGATTGTGATAGTACGATTGTGATTGTAAGATTGTGATTGTATGACTGGGATTGTATGATTGTGATTGTATGATTGTCATTGTATGATTACGATTGTACGATTGTGACTGCACGATTGTGACTGTATGATTGAGATTGCATGATTTTGTATGTATGATTGTGATTGTATGATTGTGATTGTATGATTGTGATTGCATGATTGTGATTTTATGATTGTGATAGTATGATTGTGATTGTATGGTTGCGATTGTATGATTGTGATTGTATGATTGTGATTGCATGATTGTGATTGTATGATTGTATTTGGGAGATTGTAATTGTATGTTCGCGATTGTATGATTGTGATTGTATGATTGTGATTGTATGCTTGCGATTGTATGATTGTGATTGTATGATTGTGACTGTATGATTGTGATTGTATGATTGTGATTGTATGATTGTGATTCAATGATTGTGATCGTATGATTGTGATCGTATGATTGCGATTGTATGATTGTGATTGTATGATTGTGACTGTATGATTGTGATTGTATGATTGTGATTGTATGATTGTGATTCAATGATTGTGATCGTATGATTGTGATCGTATGATTGCGATTGTATGATTTTGATTGTATGACTGTGATTGTATGATTGTGATTATATGAGTCTGATTGTATGACAGTGATTGCATGATTGTGATTGTATGATTGCATTTGGGAGATTTTAATTGTATGATTGCGATTGTACGATTGTGATTGTATGATTATGATTGTATTTTTGTGATTGTGTGATTGTGATTGTATGATTGTGATTGTATGATTGTGATTGTATGATTGCGATTGTATGAATGCGATTGTATGATTGTGATTGCATGATTGTGATTGTATGATTGTATTTGGGAGATTGTAATTGTATGATGGCGATTGTATGATTGCGATTGTATGAATGCGATTGTATGATTGTGATTGCATGATTGTGATTGTATGATTGTGATTGTATGATATTGATTGTATTATTGTGATTGTATGATTGCGATTGTATGATTGTGATAGTATGATTGTGATTGTATGATTGTGATTGTATGATTGCGATTGTATGATTGTGATTGTAAGATTGCGATTGTATGAATGGGATTGTATGATTGTGATTGCATGATTGTGATTGTATGATTGTGATTGTATGATTGTGATTGTATGATTGTGATAGTATGATTGTGATTGTATGATTGTGATTGTATGACTGTGATTGTATGATTGTGATTGTGCGATTGTGATTGTACGATTGTGATTGTACGATTGTGATTGTATGATTGTGATTGTATGATTATGATTGAATGATTGTGATTGCACGATTGTGATTGTATGATTGTGATTGCATGACATTGAATGTATGATTGCGATTGTATGAATGGGATTGTATGATTGTGATTGCATGATTGTGATTGTATGATTGTGATTGTATGATTGTGATTGTATGATTGTGATAGTATGATTGTGATTGTATGATTGTGATTGTATGACTGTGATTGTATGATTGTGATTGTGCGATTGTGATTGTACGATTGTGATTGTACGATTGTGATTGTATGATTGTGATTGTATGATTATGATTGAATGATTGTGATTGCACGATTGTGATTGTATGATTGTGATTGCATGACATTGAATGTATGATTGTGATTGTATGATTGTGATTGTATGATTGTGATTGTATGATTGTGATTGTAAGATTGTGATTGTATGACTGTGATTGTATGATTGTGATTGTGTGATTGTCATTGTATGATTGTGATTGCATGATGGTGATTGTATGATTGAGATTTCATGATTTTGTATGTATGATTGTGATTGTATGATTGTGATTGTATGATTGTGATTGTATGATTGTGATTGTATGATTGTGATTGTATGATTGTGATTGTATGATTGTGATTGTATGACTGTGATTGTATGATTGTGATTGTATGATTGTGATTGTATGATTGTGATTGTATGATTGTGATAGTATGATTGTGATTGTATGATTGTGATTGTATGACTGTGATTGTATGATTGTGGTTGTGCGATTGTGATTGTACGATTGTGATTGTACGATAGTGATTGTGTGATTGTGATTGTATGATTATGATTGAATGACTGTGATGATATGATTGTGATTGTATGATTGTGATTGTATGATTGTGATAGTATGATTGTGATTGTATGATTGTGATTGTATGACTGTGATTCTATGATTGTGATTGTGCGATTGTGATTGTACGATTGTGACTGTATGATTGTGATTGTATGATTGTGATTGTATGATTATGATTGAATGATTGTCATTGTATGATTATGATTGTATGATTGTGATGGCGTGATTGTGATTGTATGATTGAGATTGCATGATTTTGTATGTATGATTGTGATTGTATGATTGTGATTGTATGATTGTGATTGTATGATTGTGATAGTATGATTGTGATTGTTTGATTGTGATAGTATGATTGTGATTGTGAGATTGCGATAGTATGATTGTGATTGTATGATTGTGATTGTATGATTATCATTGTCTGATTATGATTGTATGATTGTGATTGCATGATTGTGATTTTACGATTGTGATAGTATGATTGTGATTGTATGGTTGCGATTGTATGATTGTGATTGTATGATTGTGATTGCATGATTGTGATTGTATGATTGTATTTGGGAGATTGTAATAGTATGTTCGCGATTGTATGATTGTGATCGTATGATTGCGATTGTATGATTTTGATTGTATGACTGTGATTGTATGATTGTGATTATATGAGTGTGATTGTATGACAGTGATTGCATGATTGTGATTGTATGATTGTATTTGGGAGATTGTAATTGTATGATTGCGATTGTACGATTGTGATTGTATGATTTTGATTGTAATTGTCTGATTGTGGGTGTATGATTGCGATTGTATGATTGTGATTGTATGATTGTGATTGTATGATTGTGATTGTATGATTTTGATTGTATGATTGTGATTGTATGATTGTATTTGGGAGATTGTATTTGGGAGATTGTAATTGTATGATTGCGATTGTATGAGTGTGTTAGTATGATTGTGATTGTATGACTGTGATTATATGACTGTGATTGTATGATTGTGATTGTATGATTGTGATTGTCTGATTGTGGTTGTATGATTGTGATTGTATGATTGTGATTGTATGATTGTGATGGTATGATTGTGATTGTATGATTGCGATAGAATGATTGTGATTGTATGATTGTGATTGTATGATTGTGACTGTATGATTGTGATTGTATGATTGTGATGTATGATTGTAATTGTATGATTATGGTTGTATGATTACGATTGTATGATTGTGATGGTATGATTGTGATTGTATGATTGCGATCGTATGATTGTGATTGTATGATTGTGATTGTATGACTGTGATTGTATGATTGTGATTGTGCGATTGTGATTGTACGATTGTGATTGTACGATTGTGATTGTATGATTGTGATTGTATGATTATGATTGTATGATTGTGATAGTATGATTGTGATTGTAAGATTGTGATTGTATGACTGTGATTGTATGATTGTGATTGTATGATTATTATTGTATGATTGTGATGTATGATTGTAATTGTATGATTATGATTGTATGATTGTGATTGTATGATTGTGATGGTATGATTGTGATTGTATGATTGCGATCGTATGATTCTGATTGTATGATTATGATTGTATGATTGTGATTGAATGATTGCGATTGTATGATTGTGATTGTATGATTATGATTGTATTTTTGTGATTGTATGATTGTGATTGTATGATTGTGATTGTATGATTGTGATTGTATGATTGTGATTGTACGATTGTGATTGTATGATTGTGATTGTATGATTGCGATTGTATGAATGCGATTGTATGATTGTGATTGCATGATTGTGATTGTATGATTGTGATTGTATGATATTGATTGTATGATTGTGATTGTATGATTGTGATTGTATGATTGTGATAGTATGATTGTGATTGTATGATTGTGATTGTATGACTGTGATTGTATGATTGTGATTGTGCGATTGTGATTGTGCGATTGTGATTGTACGATAGTGATTGTACGATTGTGATTGCATGATTGTGATTGTATGATTGTGATTGCATGACTTTGAATGTATGATTGTGATTGTATGATTGTGATTGCATGATTTTGAATGTATGATTGTGATTGTAAGATTGTGATTGTATGACTGTAATTGAATGACTGTGATTGTATGATTGTGATTGTATGATTGTGATTGTAAGATTGTGATTGTATGACTGTGATTGTATGATTGTGATTGTATGATTGTGATTGTATGATTGTGATCGTATGATTGTGATGGTATGATTGTGATTGTATGATTGTGATTGTATGATTGTGATTGTATGATTGTTATTGTATGATTGTGATTGTATGATTGTGATTGAATGATTGTGATCGTAAGATTGCGATTGTATGATTTTGATTGTAATTGTCTGATTGTGGGTGTATGATGGCGATTGTATGCTTGTGATTGTATGATTATGATTGTATTATTGTGATTGTATGATTATGATTGTATGGTTGTGATTGTATGATTATGATGGTATGATTGTGATTGTATGATTGCGATAGAATGATTGTGATTGTATGATTGTGATTGTATGATTGTGACTGTATGATTGTGATTGTATGATTGTGATTGTATGACTGTGATTGTATGACTGTGATTGTATGATTGTGATGGTATGATTGTGATTGTATGATTGCGATTGTATGACTGTGATTGTATGATTGTGATTGTATGATAGTGATAGTATGATTGTGATTGTATGACTGTGATTATATGACTGTGGTTGTATGATTGTGATTGTATGATTGTGATTGTCTGATTGTGGTTGTATGATTGTGATTGTATGATTGTGATTGTATGATTGTGATTGTATGATTGTGTTTGTATGATTGTGATAGTATGATTGTGATTGTATGATTGCGATTGTATGATTGTGATTGCATGATTGTGATTGTATGATTGTGATTGTATGATTGTGTTTGTATGATTGTGATTGTATGATTGTGATTGTATGATTGTGATTGTAAGATTGTGATTGTATGACTGTGATTGTATGATTGTGATTGTATGATTGTGATTGTATGATTGTGATTGCATGATTGTGATTGTATGATTGTGATTGTATGATTGTGTTTGTATGATTGTGATCGTATGATTGTGATGGTATGATTGTGATTGTATGATTGTGATCGTATGATTGTGATGGCATGATTGTGATTGTATGGTTGTGATTGTATGATTGTGATGGTATGATTGTGATTGTATGATTGCGATAGAATGATTGTGATTGTATGATTGTGATTGTATGATTGTGACTGTATGATTGTGATTGTATGATTGTGATTGTATGACTGTGATTGTATGACTGTGATTGTATGATTGTGATGGTATGATTGTGATTGTATGATTGCGATTGTATGACTGTGATTGTCTGATTGTGGTTGTATGATTGTGATTGTATGATTGTGATTGTATGATTGTGATTGTATGATTGTGACTGTATGATTGTGATTGTATGATTGTGATTGTATGACTGTGATTGTATGACTGTGATAGTATGATTGTGATTGTATGATTGCGATTGTATGATTGTGATTGCATGATTGTGATTGTATGATTGTGGTTGTATGATTGTGATTGTATGATTGTGATTGTATGATTGTGATTGTATGATTGTGATCGTATGATTGTGATGGCATGATTGTGATTGTATGATTGTGATTGTATGATTGTGATTGTCTGATTGTGGTTGTATGATTGTGATTGTATGATTGTGATTGTATGATTGTGATGGTATGATTGTGATTGTATGATTGCGATAGAATGATTGTCATTGTATGATTGTGATTGTATGATTGTGACTGTATGATTGTGATTGTATGATTGTGATGTATGATTGTAAGTGTATGATTATGATTGTATGATTGTGATTGTATGATTGTGATGGTATGATTGTGATTGTATGATTGCGATCGTATGATTGTGATTGTATGATTGTGATTGTATGACTGTGATTGTATGATTGTGATTATGCGATTGTGATTGTACGATTGTGATTGTACGATTGTGATTGTATGATTGTGATTGTATGATTATGATTGTATGATTGTGATAGTATGATTGTGATTGTAAGATTGTGATTGTATGACTGTGATTGTATGATTGTGATTGTATGATTATTATTGTATGATTGTGATTGTATGATTCGGATTGTATGATTGTGATAGTATGATTGTGATTGTATGATTATGATTGTATGATTGTGATTGTATGATTGTATTTGGGAGATTGTATTTTGGAGATTGTAATTATATGATTGCGATTGCATGATTGCGAATGTATGATTGTGACTGTATGATTGTGATTGTATGATTGTGATTGTGTGATTGCGATTGTATGTTTGCGATTGTATGATTGTGATTGTATGATTGTGATAGTATGATTGTGATTGTATGACTGTGATTGTATGATTGTATTTGGGAGATTGTAGTTGTATGATTGCGATTGTATGATTGTGATTGTATGATTGTGATGTATGATTGTAATTGTATGATTATGATTGTATGATTGTGACTATATGATTGTGATTGTATGATTGTGATTGTATGATTGCGATCGTATGATTGTGATTCTATGATTATTATTGTATGATTGTGATTGTATGATTGCGATTGTATGATTGTGATTGTATGATTATGATTGTATTTTTGTGATTGTATGATTGTGATTGTATGATTGTGATTGTATGATTGTGATTGTATGATTGTGATTGTATGATTGTGATTGTATGATTGTGATTGTATGATTGTGATTGTATGATTGTGATTGTATGATTATGATTGTATGATTGTCATTGTATGATTATGATTGTATGATTGTGATTGCATGATTGTGATTGTATGATTGAGATTGCATGATTTTGTATGTATGATTGTGATTGTATGATTGTGATTGTATGATTGTGATTGTATGATTGTGATAGTATGATAGTGATTGTAGGATTGTGATTGTATGACTGTGATTGTATGATTGTGATTGTATGATTGTGATTGTATGATTGTGATAGTATGATTGTGATTGTATGATTGTGATTGTATGATTGTCATAGTATGATTGTGATTGTAAGATTGTGATTGTGTGACTGTGATTGTATGATTGTGATTGTATGATTGTGATTGTATGATTATGATTGTATGATTGTGATTGTATGATTGTATTTGGGAGATTGTATTTTGGAGATTGTAATTGTAGGATTGCGATTGTATGATTGTGATTGTATGATTGTGATTGCATGATTGTGATTGTATGATTGTGATTGTATGATTGTGATTGTATGATTGTGATTGTATGATTGTGATTGTATGATTGTGATTGTATGATTGTGATTGTATGATTGTGATTGTATGATTGTGATTGTATGATTGTGATTGTATGATTGTAATTGTATGATTGTGATTGTATGATTGTGATTGTATGATTGTGATTGTATGATTGCGATAGCATGATTGTGATTGTATGATTGTGATTGTATGATTGCGATTGTATGATTGTGATTGTATGATTATGATTGTATGATTGTGATTGTATGATTATGATTGTATGGTTGTGACTGTATGATTGTGATGGTATGATTGCGATTGTATGATTGTGATTGTATGATTGTGGTTGGATGATTGTGATTGTATGATTATGATTGTACGATTGTGATTGTATGATTGTGATTGTGTGATTGTGATTGTCTGATTGCGATTGTATGATTGTGATCGTATGATTGTGATCGTATGATTGCGATTGTATGATTTTGATTGTATGACTGTGATTGTATGATTGTGATTGTAGGATTGTGATTGTATGACTGTGATTGTATGATTGTGATTGTATGATTGTGATTGTATGATTGTGATAGTATGATTGTGATTGTATGATTGTGATTGTATGATTGTGATAGTATGATTGTGATTGTAAGATTGTGATTGTATGACTGTGATTGTATGATTGTGATTGTATGATTGTGATTGTATGATTATGATTGTATGATTGTGATTGTATGATTGTATTTGGGAGATTGTATTTTGGAGATTGTAATTGTAGGATTGCGATTGTATGATTGTGATTGTATGATTGTGATTGCATGATTGTGATTGTATGATTGTGATTGTATGATTGTGATTGTATGATTGTGATTGTATGATTGTGATTGTATGATTGTGATTGTATGATTGTGATTGTATGATTGTGATTGTATGATTGTAATTGTATGATTGTGATTGTATGATTGTGATTGTATGATTGTGATTGTATGATTGCGATAGCATGATTGTGATTGTATGATTGTGATTGTATGATTGCGATTGTATGATTGTGATTGTATGATTATGATTGTATGATTGTGATTGTATGATTATGATTGTATGGTTGTGACTGTATGATTGTGATGGTATGATTGCGATTGTATGATTGCGATAGTATGATTGTGATTGTATGATTGTGATTGTATGATTGTGACTGTATGATTGTGATAGTATGATTGTGATTGTATGACTGTGATTGTATGACTGTGATTGTATGATTGTGATTGTATGATTGTGATTGTATGATTGCGATAGTATGATTGTGATTGTATGATTCGGATTGTATGATTCGGATTGTATGATTGTGATAGTATGATTGTGATTGTATGATTATGATTGTATGATTGTGATTGTATGATTGTATTTGGGAGATTGTATTTTGGAGATTGTAATTATATGATTGCGATTGCATGATTGCGAATGTATGATTGTGATTGTATGATTGTGATTGTGTGATTGCGATTGTATGATTGCGATTGTATGATTGTGATTGTATGATTGTGATAGTATGATTGTGATTGTATGACTGTGATTGTATGATTGTATTTGGGAGATTGTATTTGGGAGATTGTAGTTGTATGATTGCGATTGTATGATTGTGATTGTATGATTGTGATTGTATGATTGTGATTCTATGATTATGATTGTATGATTGTGATTGTATGATTGCGATTGTATGATTGTGATTGTATGATTATGATTGTATTTTTGTGATTGTATGATTGTGATTGTATGATTGTGATTGTATGATTGTGATTGTATGATTGTGATTGTATGATTGTGATTGTATGATTATGATTGTATGATTGTCATTGTATGATTATGATTGTATGATTGTGATTGCATGATTGTTATTGTATGATTGAGATTGCATGATTTTGTATGTATGATTGTGATTTTATGATTGTGATTGTATGATTGTGATTGTATGATTGTGATTGTATGATTGTGATAGTATGATAGTGATTGTAGGGTTGTGATTGTATGACTGTGATTGTATGATTGTGATTGTATGATTGTGATTGTATGATTGTGATAGTATGATTGTGATTGTATGATTGTGATTGTATGATTATGATAGTATGATTGTGATTGTAAGATTGTGATTGTATGACTGTGATTGTATGATTGTGATTGTATGATTGTGATTGTATGATTGTGATTGTATGACTGTGATTGTATGATTGTGATTGTGCGATTGTGATTGTGCGATTGTGATTGTACGATTGTGATTGTACGATTGTGATTGCATGATTGTGATTGTATGATTGTGATTGCATGACTTTGAATGTATGATTGTGATTGTATGATTGTGATTGTATGATTGTGATTGTATGATTGTGATAGTATGATTGTGATTGTATGATTGTGATTGCATGATTGTGATTGTATGATTGTGATTGTATGATTATGATTGTATGATTGTGATTGTATGATTATGATTGTACGGTTGTGACTGTATGATTGTGATGGTATGATTGCGATTGTATGATTGCGATAGTATGATTGTGATAGTATGATTGTGATTGTATGATTGTGATTGTATGATTGTGATTGTACGATTGTGATTGTATGATTGTGATTGTATGATTGTATTTGTGTGATGGTAGTTGTATGATTGCGATTGTATGATTGTGATTGTATGATTGTGATGTTTGATTGTAATTGTATGATTATGATTGTATGATTGTATGATTGTGATTGTATGATTGTGATGGTATGATTGTGATTGTATGATTGCGATCGTATGATTGTGATTGTATGATTATGATTGTATTTTTGTGATTGTATGATTGTGATTGTATGATTGTGATTGTATGATTGTGATTGTACGATTGTGAATGTATGATTGTGATTGTATGATTGTGATTGTACGATCGTGATTGTATGATTGCGATTGCATGATTGTGATTGTATGATTGTGATTGTATGATATTGATTGTATGATTGTGATTGTATGATTGTGATTGTATGATTGTGACAGTATGATTGTGATTGTATGATTGTGATTGTATGACTGTGATTGTATGATTGTGATTGTGCGATTGTGATTGTGCGATTGTGATTGTACGATTGTGATTGTACGATTGTGATTGCATGATTGTGATTGTATGATTGTGATTGCATGACTTTGAATGTATGACTTTGAATGTATGATTGTGATTGTATGATTGTGATTGTATGATTGTGATAGTATGATTGTGATTGTATGACTGTGATTGTATGACTGTGATTGTATGACTGTGATTGTATGATTGTGATTGTATGATTATGATTGTAAGATTGTGATTGTATGTCTGTGATTGTATGATTGTGATAGTATGATTGTGATTGTATGATTGTATTTGGGAGATTGTATTTGGGAGATTGTAGTTGTATGATTGCGATTTTATGATTGTGATTGTATGATTGTGATGTATGATTGTAATTGTATGATTATGATTGTATGATTGTGACTATATGATTGTGATGGTATGATTGTGATTGTATGATTGCGATCGTATGATTGTGATTCTATGATTATGATTGTATGATTGTGATTGTATGATTGCGATTGTATGATTGTGATTGTATGATTATGATTGTATTTTTGTGATTGTATGATTGTGATAGTATGATTGTGATTGTATGATTGTGATTGTATGACTGTGATTGTATGATTGTGATTGTGCGATTGTGATTGTGCGATTGTGATTGTGCTATTGTGATTGTACGATTGTGATTGCATGATTGTGATTGTATGATTGTGATTGCATGACTTTGAATGTATGATTGTGATTGTATGATTGTGATTGTATGATTGTAATTGTATGATTGTGGTGGTATGATTGTGATTGTATGATTGTGATTGTATGATTGCGATAGTATGATTGTGATTGTATGATTGTGATTGTATGATTGCGATTGTATGATTGTGATTGTATGATTATGATTGTATGATTGTGATTGTATGATTATGATTGTATGGTTGTGACTGTATGATTGTGATGGTATGATTGCGATTGTATGATTGCGATAGTATGATTGTGATTGTATGATTGTGATTGTATGATTGTATTTGGGAGATTATAATTGTAGGATTGCGATTTTATGATTGTGATTGTATGATTGTGATTGCATGATTGTGATTGTATGATTGTGATTGTATGATTGTGATTGTATGATTGTGATTGTATGATTGTGATTGTATGATTGTGATTGTATGATTGTGATTGTATGATTGTGATTGTATGACTGTGATTGTATGATTGTGATTGTATGATTGTGATTGTATGATTGTGATTGTATGATTGTGATTGTATGATTGCGATAGTATGATTGTGATTGTATGATTGTGATTGTATGATTGCGATTGTATGATTGTGATTGTATGATTATGATTGTATGATTGTGATTGTATGAATATGATTGTATGGTTGTGACTGTATGATTGTGATGGTATGATTGCGATTGTATGATTGCGATAGTATGATTGTGATTGTATGATTGTGATTGTATGATTGTGACTGTATGATTGTGATAGTATGATTGTGATTGTATGACTGTGATTGTATGACTGTGATTGTATGATTGTGATTGCATGATTGTGATTGTATGATTGTGATTGTATGATTGTGATAGTATGATTGTGATTGTATGATTGTGATTGTATGATTGTGATAGTATGATTGTGATTGTAAGATTGTGATTGTATGACTGTGATTGTATGATTGTGATTGTATGATTGTGATTGTATGATTATGATTGTATGATTGTGATTGTATGATTGTATTTGGGAGATTGTATTTTGGAGATTGTAATTGTAGGATTGCGATTGTATGATTGTGATTGTATGATTGTGATTGCATGATTGTGATTGTATGATTGTGATTGTATGATTGTGATTGTATGATTGTGATTGTATGATTGTGATTGTATGATTGTGATTGTATGATTGTGATTGTATGATTGTGATTGTATGATTGTGATTGTATGATTGTAATTGTATGATTGTGATTGCATGATTGTGATTGTATGATTGTGATTGCATGACTTTGAATGTATGACTTTGAATGTATGATTGTGATTGTATGATTGTGATTGTATGATTGTTATAGTATGATTGTGATTGTATGACTGTGATTGTATGACTGTGATTGTATGATTGTGATAGTATGATTGTGATTGTATGATTGTGATTGTATGATTGTGACTGTATGATTGTGATAGTATGATTGTGATTGTATGACTGTGATTGTATGACTGTGATTGTATGATTGTGATTGCATGATTGTGATTGTATGATTGTGATTGTATGATTGTGATTGTATGACTGTAATTGAATGACTGTGATTGTATGATTGTGATTGTAAGATTGTGATTGTATGACTGTGATTGTATGATTGTGATTGTATGATTGTGATTGTATGACTGTGATTGTATGATTGTGATTGTATGATAGTGATAGTATGATTGTGATTGTATGACTGTGATTATATGACTGTGGTTGTATGATTGTGATTGTATGATTGTGATTGTCTGATTGTGGTTGTATGATTGTGATTGTATGACTGTGATTGTATGATTGTGATTGTATGATTGTGATTGTATGATTGTGATTGCATGATTGTGATTGTATGATTGTGATTGTATGATTGTGTTTGTATGATTGTGATCTTATGATTGTGATGGTATGATTGTGATTGTATGATTGTGATCGTATGATTGTGATGGCATGATTGTGATTGTATGGTTGTGATTGTATGATTGTGATGGTATGATTGTGATTGTATGATTGCGATAGAATGATTGTGATTGTATGATTGTGATTGTATGATTGTGACTGTATGATTGTGATTGTATGATTGTGATTGTATGACTGTGATTGTATGACTGTGATTGTATGATTGTGATGGTATGATTGTGATTGTATGATTGCGATTGTATGACTGTGATTGTCTGATTGTGGTTGTATGACTGTGATTGTATGATTGTGATTGTATGATTGTGATTGTATGATTGTGACTGTATGATTGTGATTGTATGATTGTGATTGTATGACTGTGATTGTATGACTGTGATGGTATGATTGTGATTGTATGATTGCGATTGTATGATTGTGATTGCATGATTGTGATTGTATGATTGTGGTTGTATGATTGTGATTGTATGATTGTGATTGTATGATTGTGATTGTATGATTGTGATCGTATGATTGTGATGGCATGATTGTGATTGTATGATTGTGATTGTATGATTGTGATTGTCTGATTGTGGTTGTATGATTGTGATTGTATGATTGTGATTGTATGATTGTGATGGTATGATTGTGATTGTATGATTGCGATAGAATGATTGTCATTGTATGATTGTGATTGTATGATTGTGACTGTATGATTGTGATTGTATGATTGTGATGTATGATTGTAAGTGTATGATTATGATTGTATGATTGTGATTGTATGATTGTGATGGTATGATTGTGATTGTATGATTGCGATCGTATGATTGTGATTGTATGATTGTGATTGTATGACTGTGATTGTATGATTGTGATTGTGCGATTGTGATTGTACGATTGTGATTGTACGATTGTGATTGTATGATTGTGATTGTATGATTATGATTGTATGATTGTGATAGTATGATTGTGATTGTAAGATTGTGATTGTATGACTGTGATTGTATGATTGTGATTGTATGATTGTGATTGTATGATTCGGATTGTATGATTGTGATAGTATGATTGTGATTGTATGATTATGATTGTATGATTGTGATTGTATGATTGTATTTGGGAGATTGTATTTTGGAGATTGTAATTATATGATTGCGATTGCATGATTGCGAATGTATGATTGTGACTGTATGATTGTGATTGTATGATTGTGATTGTGTGATTGCGATTGTATGTTTGCGATTGTATGATTGTGATTGTATGATTGTGATAGTATGATTGTGATTGTATGACTGTGATTGTATGATTGTATTTGGGAGATTGTAGTTGTATGATTGCGATTGTATGATTGTGATTGTATGATTGTGATGTATGATTGTAATTGTATGATTATGATTGTATGATTGTGACTATATGATTGTGATGGTATGATTGTGATTGT